>NC_090446.1:93871392-94179103 GCF_031143425.1 Pleurodeles waltl | reverse complement strand
TTCATTTTCCAAAATGCCATGACTATATACATTTTGTTGCAAAGGCGTTTAATGAGGTGCACAACATTGCCTGAACTACCGATGGTGATGCACCTCTGTTCCTTAGGTATCCTTAGGCCAAGGTCAATTGTTTTAGCTGGAGTTGTAAATCTGTATACCGGACAACCTGAAGAAATAAAGTGTCCTGTTACTCTCTCAAGACAGCAGAGTACATTGTTCCTGATGAGTCTGCTTTGCTCTCGTACTGATCAGTAGGTCGCTGAGACATGGGTTCCTTTTAAAGGAAAACAAGGGTTTTTCAAAGTGCTTATTACCACTGTTCAAAATGGACCCTTGTTTAGTAAAGATTGTTTTAACTGCATTAAAAACATTACTATATGTACTTACCCATGTAAGTCTCATGTTGGTTGATATTTGCTATTCTTCCAATCAGTGGGGGCTGCCGCAAACCTCGAGGGGGGGGGACTCCACGGGGGAAAAAAGATAAACTTACCTGATCCGACACTGCTGGTCACCTCGCTCCTCTTGTTTTTGCTGCTGATGATGTCCCAGCAGTCCCTGGGACACCACACTGGCTCCCCCACACAATCCTGTCTCTGCTCTCATGCTATACCTAGCGGGAAACAGCACCAGGGTTTGTCTGAGTGACTTGGTCTGCCGACCAGACCCTGCATAGGAGTCTGTGCTGTTTCTCCAACTCGGCTGTGCAACACAGCTGGGTTGGAAAAACCCAAGTGCGCATGTCAGTTTGGCCAGCCTAGGACAGCCGGCTACCCTAACATGTGCACTTAAATGCACTCACTCCACTCCTTCTCCCCCCTCCCATGGCCCAGCCCCACCCCTCACCTCACACGCTGGCTCAACTGAGCCAGCAGCTGAAAAATAAAACAAAAAGTTGTTTTATTTTTCAGCTGCTGGTTCTTAGCCAGTGGAGCAGCACTCCTCCGCCACTGTGGAGGAGCTGAGCTGCTTCCAATAGGGACTCCCTGCGATTAGTACGTGTTCTTCAATTAAATAAAAGTAAGCTATTATATATGAGCTATAACTGAAAATTTGTGCATGCCAACATCGCACCAACATCCATTGCCAACATACTACTACAAGTTTAACAGAACATTTCTTTGAAAAGAATCACTCTGAGAATGACCTCCAATGGACTGTCATTGAGAAAATTGGAAAATAATCTGACACCACTAGAGTATTATTAGAAAAAGAACAACACAGGAGTATAGATTACATATTCACCTGACAGAACTTAATGATCATAAATGGCCACATTGCGAGGATTGGTGGTCCCTGTGGTGGCAATCAGGACAGCTGCTGCTGTGGCGGTTCAACTGCCAGCCACATAAAGACCCTGGTGGTCAGACAGCCAGGGTTCCACCAGCGCCACCGGGATCAGTGATCCCGACGGACTGGGGGTTACGGAGATTGTAATCCACCAGGGCAGCGCTACATGCAGAGCTGCGCTGCGGAATACGACCTTGTTCTCCGCCAGCATTTGATGGCGGACCGCCATGAAAAGTTTGGCGGAGAACAAGTACAGGGGGCCACCTCTGCACTTGGCATGGGCAGTGCAGGGGTCTCCCTGCCCAGCACCGTCGCAATGTTCACTGTCTGCAAGGGTGCTGGTACACCTTGTAGGCTACCGCATTGCCGCTGGCTCGATTAAGAGCCGAGACAATGCTTTAGCCCGTTTGCTGCTAGGCCAGTGCGCAGAAACCGAGATTTCCTCCCGTCGGCCTAGCGGGAAACTCCTAATAGGTCCGGCGGAGTGGTTGCCACTATGGCTGTGGCCTTCCTGTCGGGAATTTGGCGGACAGGCTTTCCCGTCTGCCAAACTCATAATGAGGGCCTAAATCTAGCTCCTTACAGCAATAGTAGGACATCTTGAAACACCATGGGCATAGGTTGTGACCAAGCATGTTATATAATGTCCGTACTTGTTATCACTTCTATCATGATTCCCATGAGGCAGTCACTCACAAACACATAAAGTGTTTGTTTATCGCATGTTAACAATTAGATGATTTGACCATGTCCCAGAGTATGGTTGTTATGGCGGCACTATATTTTGTCCCTCCTTGGGGAGGCTTTGCTACCGCCTTAGCCATCATCCCTGTTACATGGATAATTGCACTTTTGTCGATACGTTTGACTGCGAGCGAACTTCTTTTTCTTTTGTGTCGCTCCTTCGCGCTGATGCTCAAGGCGGCCGTGGCGCTGTGAATCGGCTCACTTATGTGAAACTGTTTTACTTTTCACTTTTTATCTATGTGGCAAGAAAAGTACGGTTAGGAGTTTGCAATGATAATAACTCCAATTCGAACAAATGCAAGACCCATTGAATTGCAAATGCTTCTTCTTAAAGGTGCTGTCTTGCCCCCTGAATGGGGTTATTACAGAAGTGCACCACTGAATTGCATACAAAGCTTGAAATCTGCGCACATCCATTGTGTTTTTTATCTCTTACAGGGCCCAGGTCGAGAACCTCTTGAGGAAAAGGCAACTCTGCTCTTTGCATGCTATTTATGTTAAATGTCATGCATTTGTCCTGACGAAGTAGGGTTAGGTTAACTGACATCTCTAAATGACATTTAAGTAACACTTATGTAGTTTTGTCTCTTCCTATTCACTTGTAACCTGATGTGCAGGCCCCTATCTTCATGAAACCCCCTCTGGAGACTATGGACTTCAGATGCTGGGGTGAATGGTTAATGGGGATGGTTATTACAGATGATCACTGGGATTGGTCACTGAGACTGGCCACAGTGTTCAGGAAGAATGACAATAGCAGTTGATAACATCAGGCAGTACATGGAGATGCCAAATGGGCCCAGTCACTTAGGATTGGCACTGAGGATGGTCACTGCACATGGTGACCAAGGATTGTCATAAAGTGACCTATTTGTTTATCTTGCACCCTGCAGACCTGGGTTCTAATATCCGCTGAGTGCGTCAAACTAAATATATATCAGATTATATGGAAATATACATGTATCTAGAAGAAAAGAACAACTATTCATCAAGATGAATGGGATTGTTCGAATTCCATCATGTTCTCCTCTCCCCGTCATTTCCTGTCTTCAGTTATTTGGTTTCAGCCGGATTCCAGACCCACGCTTTACTGATCTATGTACTAACGTGCCTTGTAGGATCCAACAGTGCCACTCAGACCGCTATGGTGGTGACAAACAGGTCGTTTCTATAAACAGAAATAGAAAAAAGATACAAAAACAACGTGTCCTGAATAGTCAATATTATTACCGCCAATCAGTAAACTTGGCAGATGAATCCTATCTGCACCGGGGCAAATTAAATCTACCCACAGGAGATTTAGGGCCTGATTTAGAGTTTGACAGAGGGGTTAGTACATCACAAGCGTGAAGGATATCCTGTCCGCCATACTGCAATTCCATTATAGCGTTTAGAACTTGTAATACTGGGAATGGGATATCTGTCACGTTTGTGACAGAGTAACCTTTTTGCAAACTCTAAATCAGGCCCTTAGATCGATCTTTTGATCAGCGCTACATTTTTTGTTTATCAGTTCTAAGTGCTCATTTGACAAGTGATTGATTCTGGGAGTTCAAGTCTTGCCTAAGTAATTTTGAATAAACTGGACTAATACATCAGAAATTCATTTGATAAATGGAAGGCCTGTGAAGGCGAAGTTGTTTTCCCAAGTTAACTGATAACCTCAAAACAATTGGGGCTGTCCTCTCACTGCATGTGCGTCTTGGGAGGGCGGGAGTTGGCCCCTCTTGAGCCTGTGGGTAACATTACAGGGCTGGTGACTGCTTCAGCAGCAGGCAAACAGCGGTTGCTCTGCCTCTAAATGCGATGGAAATTTGCAAGCTTGTTGGAGAGGAAAAACCACTGATATATGATCTTTCTCCCACCCTGCAAGATTAACTCTAAAAATCTAGCACAAAAGTCCTTTGCTTCTGATTCAAATGCATCATCCGGATTGTCCTCCATTAGCATTCTTGGAGGTGCAGCACCACAATGGAGATCTCATGCCTACACCACACAACTGTCTCCTACACACCACCAACTCCTTGTAGATGAGTCACAGAGTCTAACTACCCATTCACAGGGGGTCAGTCAATTCTTTCATTGCTCCTACGACCAGGGTTTAGTAGTCACAACCCTACATCCTTTTACTCCTGTCATCCCATCAAGAGTCTTATAAGGGGTGGTTTAGATTCATTTGTACATGAAAGAATGGTGTGACATGTTCACAGGCAAAAGAGGTTCTCTACTTCTCAGCTTGTTCTGTTATGATATACATTGTAGGCTAACTCTTAGTATTGGCTTGGCAGAAGCATGTGTTAAGGTGAGGTAGCTTTTATGGTATGCACATTCCCCCTGGAGGCAAGATAAGGAGACAAGAAGCACCATAAGCACTGTCCTTAAGAACTGTTCATCAGACATGTATGTATATATGTAAGTATGTGTAGTTGGAGAATTACCCGTGTTAAGGTGTCTCCAAAAGAAGAGTATAACTGAAGTGTTCCTGAGGTGAAGGGAGGGGTTGTTGCCTAGGGTTCGAGACGACTGAAAACATTCTACCATCAAGTTTTTGTTTCCTAAAATGGAGAATCTCTATAAGGCATAGATCAAATAATCGGACGATCAATGATGATGAATGTTGCCTTTGAAACTGCTTTGAAACTGCTAAGCTTTCACACAAAGGGTATAGGTGACCATACAAATTCTTTAAAGGAAATTGAAAGCAGGTACATGATGACATTTTGAAGGCCTACAACAATTCTGGCATAAGCATCCTGAAGTACAGGGGGCTATCGGGAAGTTGATTAACTATAGGAAAAGGGCATTAACATGATCCATTCTAGTGCCAACTGTTACTTTTAATGCAGAACAATAACCTTCTGTGCAGAGGTATGGCCTGATGTTGCGGAGCTGCTTCAGCATAAGATTATCAGGCTAAAAAGAGTGAAATCTGGGAGAGAGTCGAAGTTCAGAATCATATTTAGGGCCCAGGATTTCAACTACCTTAAAAACTGCTAGACAATAATGGAAACGGAGTAGCCAAGTGATGACAGTCTATATGTCAGTGCTCCAAGCAGGCACCATCACCTCTGTTTTGTTGGAAATGAGACAATGGATTATCATCCACTCTTTGACTGCCACCATGACCAAGTAGAACAATATCATCAAGGACACACTCCATGCAAATGCTTGAAAATAAATTTTATACAGGAAAAGGGAGAGAGAGTCGACCCCCAGGGAACACCACATCAAGTAGGTGAACGTCTATGGTATGGAGGAGACCTCCTGAGATTGCTCAGACAAAAACAACGCCTGCCAAAGCCCTCCTTCCTATTCCCTCCCACCCCAGAAGGCCTAGCTTCCCTTCATACAGCAGGTGCCCCCTGAACCCTAAATATTGCTGTATTTCACAGTCTAAACTGTGGCTAGGGGGCCCATTTCCTTCCTTGAACTTGGGCCCAGGACACACTGGCTATGCCACTGGTATCCCACATGATCCAACTGTCGACAGTGTTTTATGAAGCTATCAGGCCCCAGGGGCGGTTCCTCTGTAATAGCAGAGGAGCTTCACCCCCCTGCTCAGTCAGGAAGTGTTACATTTCTAACTGCCTGATTGAGCCATGGGAGTTTAGTGCGGGCGAGCAATGTGGGGAGGAGGAGTGGTAGGCACTCGTAAGTGCGCATGTCAGTTTAGCTGGCCGTCTTAGGCCAGCCAAACTGACATGCGCACTTACATTTCTCCAATCCAGTTGTGTTACACAGCCGGGTTGGAGAAATGGCAAGGGCTCCCTGTGCCTGAGCGAGTGTCATACCAGCCCGCTCAGGCCAATCCAGACGCTGTTGTCATGCTTGCTTTAGCATGAGAGCAGCATCTGGATTGGGAGCCTGTGCTTCGTGCCCTGGAGCTTGGAAGAGAGGAGTGTCACGGAGGAGGCTGGCAGAGGGATACATTATTTTTAATCCTCCCCATAGTCCTCACCGCCCCCTTGCCAAGCCACCCTTGTTTTGCAGCAGCTGCCCCTGCCAAACCAACTATAATCAGTGCACTGACACCACTCCCATCACCATACTGAAGAGATTATTCCAAGCAGAAAACTAAGTACAAGCACCAGGGCAAGAGCGAGCCTAAGTATCATAAAATCGAGCAGACGATTTCACTAACTATTGAAATTGACTGGCAAATGACTCTCTGTGAGCTTGACTCCCATGTGTATAGAAGAAATCGGACAATGCTAGTGCGATAGTGGATCCACACGTTTTTTTTGCTTTTTTGTTTTAAGTGATCGGCCATAACAGCTATTTTCTGTACCTTTGGAACAAGCTAAGAGGCAGAACAGCACATCCAGCGACCTGTTGCCTACACAGTTGCACCAGATATGTCTCTAATGCAAAGCCTCCTTTCAGTCAAAATATGACTCAATCTCCTGAATATTCTTCCTCACACTTTTTAACTTGGAAAAATGCCTTTCATGATTGCGGGTATCTCACCCGTGCTTCTGCACATCCATGCAAGAAGATGGTTTAATTTATAGCCCGCACCTCACTGTAATGGTTATAAAAATAATAATACGTTTTTAGAGCAATCCTCAGAGAGGGGCAGGCAGCAGCCAGGACTGATGCCTAAGTTCATATAAAACTGCACCCGTGCCAGTGCTTAATTTGTCCTTGTTGTTTCCGGTGCTGAGCACCGGCACCTATTTTTGGGGGCCGGGGCTTATTCTTCTGCCTCAAGCATTTGCTGAGAGCAAAAGACACATATGGGAAAGACGGAGGAAGGGAATAACGAAAAGCGTCACAAAGGTAGAAAGTAGAAAGCTGCAAGAGTGAGCTGAAGGGGCAGGGAGTGGCTTTATAAGGATTGAAGAGGCCCGAGATGGCGTCAGGATTACGCCTCCTCAGGATCCTGTGCTCGCACATTTAATTGCAGCAGCCGCGTGTTTAAGAGGAGGGCATTGGGCAACAGCACCTTTTCATTTACAAACTAAGCACTAACCCGCGCTAATAGTCCAACTATCTCTACTAAGCAGATGACCCACTAGCCACACACAGAACAGTCTTAAAAGATAGTTGAAAGCAAAAACACATTCCTGGTTTAATCTTCCAGCAATCACATACATGCCAGTGTACATCAAAGAGACTGAGGTAAAAAAGTTTTCATAGACAGACTTTCAGAACCACATTCCTGCTAGCAAAATTAAGTGTAATAAATTAATTCTGTACCCTGCTGACTGAAAACTTAATTTTTTCTAGTGTGTCTCTCTCTCCCTGCCTATTGGGACTCTTAGGAAAGACTATAACAGAAGTCACGTTCTCAATTATTCATTGACTTTCTTTTTCTTTTCTCTTTCTCTTCAATAATTGATTGAGTCTTGAGAATTGGTACTGAGCAGAACTTGACCTCAGGTGAAATGTCATTGTGAAACATTTGGTGTATGTTTCAAATCAGCTCCTTAGTGAGACTGCTTACCAGCAGTTCTCAGCCTAGCTCTTCAGTGTTCCCATCACTAGCAGAGATGAGCTGTCAAGGTCAAGGGCATTGCCATGGAACACCAAATCACTCCTCAGCAGTGTGGTTAGTATGGTTCAGGTGGGACATGTGCCCCTTCTGTAACTGTCCTGGCCACCCCTTGTGCCCCACCAATGACGACAGCCATGGTCACCAAAAAAAGACATCACCCTCTTAGCTTGGAAACAGCGGTATTGTTCCTGTTTACATTTTACGTTTTGTTTACTCTTGCATTCCCAACATGTCGCTTCCTCACAAATTTGGTGTAATTCTGTTCAGCATTTTTTGCGGTAGCAGTGTTTTAAAAAAGTCAATGGAAAAAGCATGGTAATTTTGTTTTTCGGGACCCCCCTTCTTCTTGGCCCCCACTTGACGGATCATCCATAAACTTTTCCCACACAAACTAGGCAAAAAAGAGAAACGTTTTGTGAAAATTTGTGAATGGTACAAAATGTATTAGCAAAACCAAAAAGGTGTTCCCTATGCAAATACTGACCTAACTATTACCATAACTATATATACGTATATATATTTATATGGAGATAGATATTCATAAATGCGCATAATCTTCAAGAATGCCTGTTGTAGGTGGCTCCACCAGTTTTATCTGTGGCCCATTGTGTGCCACTTCCTAAAATCAGTCGTTTCTAGAGATGCCAGTGCTTGTCAGTGAAGTCCAAATAAGTATACAAAACACTGATAGTTGGAATGTTTGAATTGATCTCAGCCACTGGTATTCACTCGTGCCGCATCCCAAGCCATCCTTATTTTCCACACCATGCTACTTCAGTTTGGACCCAGCTACATGCAAATCAGTCTCGATCCTGCTCCAATGGGAACAGTCCAGGCCGACTGCTAAGCCAGGTCCTACCTGACCCAGAACACTAGAAACCGAGTCCTAAATTCATTGCCCAGGTTCACATCATTGTTGGTCATTAGCAAACCATCTATGGCAAAAAGGTTCCAGACCAGCTCCTGAGTATGGATCTACAGTATTGTTTTCGTGCTCCTCTCATCATTGCGGGATACCCTAATTCCACATTGCAGGCTTGCAATACCATGTATTTGCTTGTCATTAGCAGCACTGAAATACTTTGGCCCATATTTATACTTTTTGACGCAAACCAGCGCCGGTGCTGGTTTGCGTAGTTTATTTTACCACCGGCTAATGCCATCCTAACGTGCCAGGCGGGTGCCTTATTTATGGATTGACGTTAGCCGGCGCTGCAGGCTGGTCAGAGTCCAAAAAAATTACTCTGCTGCTTCTGCCTATGCGAGAGGACAAAGACTGGACTTTGTGTTGCCTTCCTTCTTGTGAAGAACTCTCCAAGGGCTTGATTTAGAGCTTGCCTCATGTTGTTTGAAGTCTCAGGGACAGCAAAGGCTTCTCTCTGCCAGTACCTGGAGCCCCTGGAGAGACTCCTGCTCTGCCAAGTGGTGCCCATCCAGTTCCTGGGTCTATGAGAAGAGAAGCTTGCAGCCCAAGAGTGAGAAATCCACGCACAGACCACCGTGTGGGGAAAAGATCAACGCGACTCCGATCTGCGGCTGAAAAATCGACGTGCCGCCGCCTTCGCTGCTGAAAATCGATGCTCGCCTGCAACGCGACTGGAAGATCGATACCTGCAGTTGGAGAAACGACGTGCAGTATCGCTGACGGAGGCTGGTAAAATTACAACCAGTGCTGCGTGGTTTTCAGATCATCGTGCTGCTGAATTTCTGACGCAAATACCACTGGGAGTTTAAAAACGATGCAAGGTCTGCCCAAACTCGAGAGTGCTGACCGGAGAGAAGAAACGATGCATGCCAACCCGACTGAAGGAGAAATGACTCAAGGTCTCGCTCGTGAGTGAAATCAATGCATCGCAAGCCCTTTTTGACGTACACTCGCCCGTGCGGGGTTATTTTTGACAAACCCAAGGTACATTTTCACGCTAACAGCATTAGCGCTGTGTTTACAACTACATGAAGACTCTTTTTGGTTTTTAATTGATAACTTGACTTGTGTATTGTGGATTTTTGTGGTTTTGGTCTACTTTTGTTTAGATAATTATTTTCCATTTTTCTAAGCCTGTGTTGTGTCATTGTGTAGTGTTTTCATTAAGTTACTGTGTGTGTTGATACAAATACTTTACACCAAGCACTCTGAAGTTAAGCCTGCTGCTCGTGCCAAGCTACCAAGGGGGTGTGCGGGGGTTAGCTGAGGGTGAATCTCTTTTACCCTGACTAGAGTGAGGGTTCTTGCTTGGACGGGGGATAACCTGACTGTCAACCAAAGACCCCATTTCTAACCCTAACTATTTATAGTAAAAACAAGTTTAGCTCCTCCACTCCATAAATGCCTGAACTTTTCTTGGACATCCTGTTTGTCCTTTTCTTGTTGTGATACCCAGGGCTTGTGGTTGCTATAACTGGTATGCACCCTGAATATCAAATCCAGAATATTAGAACATGCAAATATCGAGGGCAAAATATTGAATCCAAAATATCGATTGGTAAGTAAGTATAGATTTTTTACCCTTATCTTCACGTATATGTACCTTGGTGATACATATATCATAATGTAGATGTGGAGTTAGTAGTACCTCTGTTATTCCCTACATGCACTCAACTTTCGATATTTTGTTCTTTGATATTCTGTCCACAATATTCTTATATGTCAATATCTGTGTGCTCGATATTCAGTAGTACAACCATCTAATTGTGCTGTGTCGATTAGGATTGCTGTTTTCCTTAAGCGTGATTAGTTATCCTTCAGTGGCAAGTGCTAAGGGTTCTGCCATGCCAGGAACTCATCTGTGCCTCCCCACCTCACTTCCCCTAGTCTCCATTATAGAGGATATCCTTTGCTAAGGGATCATTGGGGGAGGAATTGATGCAGTTGATGATAGCTGTAAGCCAAACCCTTTTTGCAGTGTACAAGGCCAGGGGTCTGTATTTTTGCACTGTACAAAATGAGAGCAACTGCCTGCTATGTACTTTCAACCTCTCAATTCCTCACATGCCCTATTTGATAGATGTTCTTAGGAATGTGACTCTCATTGCTCTACAGCGAGGTGGATGGCTATGACTCTCAGAAAACGTACACTTGAGGCTCCTGTGGGGGCTCGATTTCACTATACCGATGACAGTAATTCCAGAAAGTGGTTACCTGAAGTAACTCTTTTCACTAAATTTCTCATCATAGAAGTTGGCACTAGCATTTCTCAGCCAAGTTTCTCCTTGAAACCATGCAATAGCACCTCTTAGCCCAGGTCCTCCATTCAAACCTAAGAAAGCATCTCTTCGCCCAGTTCCTCCACGTGAAACTAAAACATCATCGCTCAGCCCAGCTTCTCCATGTGAAACTAGGACAGCATCTCTTAGCCCAGCTCTACCATGCAAACCAAAGACAGCATCTCTCAGCCCAGATCCTCTCTGCAGTCCTCATCTCTTAGCCACGTTCTTCCATGCATCCCCTAAGACAGAATTTCTCAGCCCAGCTCCTTCATGCAAATCTAAGACAACATCTCTTAGCCCAGGTCCTCCATGTAAACCTAAGACAGCATCTCTCAGCAAAGTTCCTTAATGCAGACCCAAACAGTATCTCTTAGCCCAGGGCTTCCATGCACCGCATGGACAGCATCTCTCAGGCCATTTCCTCCATGCAAAACTAAGACAGCATGTCTCAGCCCAGCTCCTCCATGCAGACCCACAACATCCCTCAGTCACGCTCTTTACTGCAGGTCCAGGGACATCAATTAGGGATGTCATTCAGTAAAATAGCCCTGTGAACTGCATTGCAACCTCTGTGAAGTTAATTGCTACCACAGTGAAGGCTTCTGGAGTTCACTGTAACCCCCTGAGATTTAATGACTACTTAACAGAAAAAGTACCACCTAAGATTTTGCTAGTTAAAATAACTGGCTGTGTGCATTTATGGTATCAGTCAATGTTCTTGAACGTGCGGAGGCCGCAAGTTATCAGTAAAGACAGTCACATTTTGCATGTGCCTGATATCTAATGTGATCACGGTTAGCTGCCTTGCTCCCTGACTGGTTTCTCAATCTGAAAAGCAATCCCAGAGCACTCCATTTATTGTGGAAAAAAATGAAAGGACGCTCCCTATGGCAATTTCAGTTTTAGTTTGTTACGTTCATCATCATAAATACCATAAGCCTCCTTTATTCAACTAAGGGTAGCCACCATATGCCTTACCAACTACATAGCCAAACTCAGGTGCTGTAAAGGGGCTTAGAAAAGTGAGGCCTCCAAAGACCACTGGTTTGAGATTGAGAAAGGATTCTGCATTTCCTTCACAAATCAGTGAATTTTCATAGATCACATGAATCTAAACCAGGATTCTCATTGTACACATTCTATACCATTAAAATACCAGCAATAACAGCACGCTGTTGGGCCTGATTATGAGTGGGTCAGTGTTTTCCGTCCCCGTTGCAAACTCTTCTTTGCTTAGAGGTTGGCATCCTGAGTTGAGTGGTATTTACGCAACCCATAATTAGTGGGTGCATTAAATACCTCGGTATTTATTAAATTTCAGCAGGTTGAGCCTGCTGAAATTTAACAGACGAAAACAGTGCAGTTTTGACCGAACATGTGGATTTTGGTGCATCAAGTACACATATTTATATGCTATTCCCTATTATTGTAAATAGATGCTATTTATTGCACCCTATAAATTCCAAACTCCAGTGTCAAATTTTATCCGGTGCAATAAATACCACCCATTCCTCCGACACACTTAGAAGAAGGCCTGTGACTCTTGGACAGTGTGCATACTAAATATTGAAGTCAGAATATTGGGGGTACTACATATCGAGGACAAAATATCAAACAAAAATATTGAAAGATAAGTAAGTCTAGATTTTCTTTATCTAACTCCACAAATATGTACCCATGCAGTACATCTGCCTTCAAGGCATGTAGATGTGGAGTTAGCGATACCAAGGGCCTCATTACAAGACTGGCGGTCCGAGGACCGCCAGCCTCGCTTTGGAGGTTGGACCGCCGCTGCTGTGGCGGTCTGTCTGCTACATTACAACCGTGGCAGGTGGACCCACCAGGAGACCGCTGCTCCCACCAGGAATATTTTTCCCGAGGGGGTGACAGCGGTCAGAGTTGTAACCAGGCAGGGTGGCACTGAACTCAGTGCTGGCTGGCTGATTACAACCCTACTTTCAGCCATATTTTTCACGGTGGTCAGCCCACCATGAAAAGGCTGGGAGAAAGCCAGTGAAAGCCTGTGGCATGGGCAGTGCAGGGGACCCCCTGTTCAGTACCATCAGAATGCGCACTATTGTAGACAGTGCGCATTCCGATGGTGCAGGGCCCCCCACGTGCAACAGCATTTGATTTGGCTGAGGCTAATGCTGCTGCACAGGTTCCGCACGGCTGACCAGCGGAAACCTTGGTTTCCGACGGTCAGCCCAGTGGAAACATGGTAATGGGCCTGTTGGGGAGACTGCCAGTTCCACGGCGGCCTCCTCACCGCGAGTCTGGCGGTCGGCTTTTCCAACCGCCAGACTCGTAATGAGGTCCTAAGTCTATTCTTCCTTATATGCACTTATCTTTAGATATTCTGTCCTCCATATTCTTGTAGCACAATAGTTTTCCTGTTCATATTCTGTAATACAATCCTTTTCGACATCAGTGGGGGCCTATGACACTGATATGCTTTAGGGGCATATTTATACTCCGTTTGCGCCGGAATTGCGTCGTTTTTTTTGACGCAATTCCGACGCAAAACTAACTCCATATTTATACTTTGGCGTTAGACGCGTCTAGTGCCAAAGTCCATGGAGTTTGCGTCATTTTTTAGCGTGGACACCTACTTTGCGTTAATCATATGCAAGGTAGGCGTTCCCGTCTAAAAAATTGACTCTGCGGCATGTGCGCCGTATTTACACTCCCGGGCAAAATTCACGCCCGGGAGTGGGCGGGTCAAAAAAAATGACGTACGGCCGCTTTTGCGCCGTTTTTTAGCGCCTGTAAAAGGCAGGCGTTAAGGGACCTGTGGGCTCGGAAGGAGCCCAGTGGTGCCCTCCCATGCCCCCAGGGACACCCCCTGTCACCCTTGCCCACCCCAGGAGGACACCCAAGGCTGGAGGGACCCATCCCAGGGACATTAAGGTAAGTTCAGGTAAGTGTTTTTTTTTAAAAAAAATTGTGGCATAGGGGAGCCTGATTTGTGCCCCCCTACATGCCACTATGCCCAATGACCATGCCCAGGGGACAGAAGTCCCCTGGGCATGGCCATTGGGCAAGGGGGCATGACAGGACAGGACAGGAGTCATTTCTATGGGGGTTGGGAGTAGAAAAAAATGGTGCAAATCGGGTTGAGGCGAAAAATTTGCCTCAGCCTGACTTGCCCCATTTTTTGACGCCCAAGCTCCATATCCCCCTACGCCGGCGCTGCCTGGTGTACGTCGTTTTTTTCAACGCACACCAGGCAGCGCCGGCGGCTACGCCGGCTAACGTCATTGATTAAATACGGCGCCCGCATGGTGCTTCAGAATGGCGTTAGCCGGCGCTAATGTTTTTGACGCAAAACTGCGTTAGCGCAGTTTTGAGTCAAAAAGTATAAATATGGGCCTTAATATTTTCCCTGTCTACGTGGACTAAATGTGATGTGTACACAGTGTATGTCTGCAATTAAAGGCTTCAGAAGGGAAAGGGCAAGTATTCTTTAAAAGATTACATCAAAAATAAAAAAAAACGAGTCTAAGAATTACACTAGCACAATTGTATTTTTTTATATCGGGAAAAAGTTCAGTTTCGGGCAATAGCTTTCATGTTCTAAACACTGCATTATCTGGTACCATTAACACTTTTAATTAATTCCCCTGTTCCGCTGCGCTCGTCCTTTGCGGATTCAGACTCGGGAATAATTATCTCTCATTTTATAATTTTTAGCAACTTTTAAACTGCTACAATAATGTTCAGAAAGGCATCTGGCTGCCTACTCATGATCCCCAAAGATATGAATCTTAAGCAGCTAAATGACTGGAAGTAGCTGTTAATGGAAAACAAACTTCAGAGTACTGATGGTGAAATCTGGAGCACATGGGCAGACTGACACACAGTATTGTATGTGAGGACCAGAGGCTTCAGATTATGGTTCTCCTTCTTTGCTGTTTATTATAACACGAAAACACAGCCGCCAATAACATTTCTTAAAGTGAAAAAACTACATGTCCCATCATTATATGACGACATTTCCCTGCGTACATGACGTCCCATTGCTGTTTCCATTTATATAGCCCTCATCTCCATGATCGTCCTCTTTCTTTGCTGCTAAGCAACAGATAAGTTCATTTTCTCATTTGCTTATTCTTCTGCGCACTCGCAATTGACAAACCGCGTGTTCCGTTTAGTTATTTACACAAAATACCAGGGACGCTGGGGAAGAGGAGCAGGGAGGCGCCATGCACTAGCGCAAGAACGACCCAGTCCCATTTCGAGCTCGCGGCCCGCAGGCGTATCTTTGTGCACTCAGGCTTGAACTCCATGTCAGTTTCCCTAGTTTGTATCGGGAAAAGTGCAAGCCTACGCTGACAGCTCGGCAAGTGGAGCCTGCTGCCTTTGAGGCCTTGAATTCCAAAAATTGCCTCAGGCAGACTAAAATCGTCTCCCCCATGCCATCTGCCAGGACAAGTGCAAGGCTATACAGGTTTCACCTGAGGGCCATTTGTTTATTGTTGCTTTCCACACTATGGCCCCCATTACAACCCTGGGGGTCAAAGACTGTCAGGGCTGTTTTGGCGATTGCACCGCCAACAGGCTGGCGGTGCAATCTTGCGTATTTTGACCGCGGTGGTCCCGGCAGTTGTAATCCGCCAGGGCAGCGCTGCAGGGGATTACGAGTCCCCTTCCCGCCAGCCTTTCCATGGCAGTAGTAACCGCAATGGAAAGGTTGGTGGAAAAAGAGTCGCAGGGGCCTCCTGGCACAGCCCCACACATCTTTTCACTGTCTGAACAGCAGACAGTGAAAAGCGCGACGGGTGGAACTGCACCCGTCGCACGGCCGCAACACCGCCGGCTCCATTTGGAGCCGGCTCCCATGTTGCGGCCCACATCCCCGCTGGGCCGGTAGGAGGAAACTCTGTTTCCACCCGCCGGCCCAGCAGGGATGTCATAATGGGCACCGCAGGAGTGCGGCCGCAGGGCGGTTACAACTTGGCGGGCGGCAACTTTGTAATGAGGCCCTATGTTTCCAACTATGGTGAGTGGCTTGCCTCCTCTACTGTGGCCAGTAATTATTAATTAAGAGTTGCCTCTCCCGGGATTCCACGCATCTCGATAGACCCACTGAGATGGCAGAATATAACATGCCGACCGACCGACCCAGTGAACAAGATAATGACCTTATGTTGGCTGGTGATATTGTCCATGCCTTAGATATATCGGTCACACAGTCTGTAAACAGAACGCTAACTCTTGCCCTTCAACCCATTACCGCCAACTTAAAAGATAGGCCCTGTCAGTACCACCTTTTGATGCCGCCCCTTCCCTGTAAGCCGAGGATGCTTACCACACTTCCGACTGGCTTCATGTGGCAGTTATGGCCCATTTAACACGGGACTTATGCTCAGAACACGCCTACTCTGCCCCAACCCCTCCCACCTCCGACCTTTCCCCCGCTTACCCTCCCAGCTAAGGAAACGGACGACTCCCCCTCCAATTCGTCCGACTCAGACGACGACTTTCACAAGGCCCAGAAAAGACATTGCAGCAGCCTCCAAGGTGCGGCTGACTACTCTAGTCCTGTGGCCCTCTGTTTCCTTCCCTGGACTATGACCCGGACAGCATTGTCCACCCATGCTCTTCAGACAGGTGCCCCATCCCGACTGTCACAGAATATGCTCACAACAAGTTACACAAACCTTTCGACAGAGAGGTCTGGAACCGACTGAGATCGGAATGTCCACGCCCTGACATCCACCACAAAGTGGCAGAAATCCCTGAACTGGACAGCAACCTCGCCACTTTCCTTAAAAGGTCCTCCAAAGACCCCAAGAAAGGCACTGATAGTTCCTGGAAGGCCTGTCAGGACAAGCTACTGGACCTTTCTGGACCACTTTGTAAAATTCTGGACCTGGCCGTCACAGTGAAACAGAACGCCACCCCTACTGACCCTGACACACTGGCAGGCTGGGCGCAGAGGTCCCTATGCATTCTAGGGAATGCCAATTGCACGTTGTCAGTAGAGCACAGATGCTCGATTCCTATACGAATTGACCCAAAGCTCACAGAGCTAGCTAATGCAGAGCCTGGGACGCTTGTACATAGCATGTTATTTGGCGAGAAATTCGTCAAGGACCTGGGAAAATGTATCCACACTTTCACCGCATTGGACAAAGCTCAAAGCTTCATCCAAAAGGTCCTCAACCAATGCCTTTTTCCCAAGGCTGGCCATTATAGAGGGTGAAGGTCCGGCCGCTGCTTCTCTTGCAGCCCCATACTTTCCACTGAAACCGGAGGACTTGGCTACGCCACACCAGCCCGAGACACCTTTTACCCTGCCAGAGCGCGAGGTGGCTGACCTCGTTTCAGCAGAGGTTCCTTCCGCACCCAGACCGGGTACGATCCCTAACATCAGACGCATGGGCAAGAGAGACCGTTATGGGATACAAGCTGGCATTCTTTGGCCATCCACATCAGACGGTATTCCCTCCCCCTCTCCTTTTTTCCCAACAAGATCTGAGTTTTATTCAACAGGATATAGACCAGTTACTACTGTAGGGAGCAATCAAACCTTGCACTCCAGACCCCTCCAGTTTCTGCAGCAATATCTTTGTAGTAAACAAGAAAGGAGGGGGCTCCTGCTTGGTCATCAACCTGAGAGATTTCAACAACTGGATCCTCTACCACTACTTCACAATGGAGGGGATCCACCTTCTTAGAGCCATTTTTAGAGAAGGCGACTGGATGGTCCATCTGCACCTGAAAGACACCTATCTTTCAATCCCGATCTGGCCCCCTCATCGGAAATTCCTCCAATTCAGTTGGTTCCACTTCAAAGTTCTCCCCTTTGGACTCTACTCCACCCCCTGATGCTTTACCAAACTCATGCGCCCGGTAATGGAGAGCCTCCGGTCCAAAGGTGTTCATTTGATTATTTATCTGGACAACATCCTTATAATGGATTGAAGCCAACAGACCCATATGAGCCATCTGTAATGGACGATCCAACTACTCCAGAGCCTAGGCTTCATCATAAATGCCAAGAAGTTAGCTCTGGTTCCATCTCGCTCCATAGAATTCCTGGGATTATAGATCAATTCAGCCACCTCCCAGTGGCTTCTTCCTCCTACAAAGTTAAAGGCGATTCAGAAAGAGATCGCGTCCACCCTTTGCAAGACTCTTCTCTCTCTCAGAACCTTAGCCAGGATGGTAGGACTCCTGGCACCCTCAATCCAAATGATCTTCCCGGCCCTGCTCCTTTATCGGGCCCTCCAATGCCTAGAGATACATCATCTCCAAAGAGGCGTGAGTTACTCTGCCCTCATCTCCCTCAATCCTGAGACCAAGTCCGAACTACAGTGGTGGCTAGACCACATGTCTGCCTGGAATGGCAGAGCCATTTTGGTGTCTCAACCAGACATCGTACTGGCGTCAGACGCCAGTCAATGGGGTTGGGGCAACAGATGCGGCAACATTACCACCGGGGGTCGGTGGTCACAGGGGGAGTCTCATTTGCACATAAACTGCTTGGAACTCCTAGCCGGTTCCTTCGCTGTTCAAGTTCTGACCCCTCATTCCAGATGCTGCATCCTACTGAGAATGGACAACATCTCTGCAGTCCGATATATAAACAAATTGGGGGTAACAAAATCTAGACTCCTAGCAGAGATAGCAAAGATGTTTTGGCAGTATTGCCTTCGACTCCACATTTCAGTAACAGCAGAATACCTCCTGGGTCAGTGCAATGTGGTGGTGGACTGGAACTCGACATTCCTCAGAGATGCCAGAGAATGGAAACTCCACAGTTCGGTCTTCCAGGCCCATTAATGCCGGTGGGGTCAATGCCACATAGACCTATTTGCCTCCCATCTGTCCCACCAGCTTTCCCAGTTCTTCTCTTGGAGACAGGACCCGCCACACTCTGCAACGGATGCATTCTTCCAGCAAGGGAGCAGTCCCCTTCTGCATGCATTTCCACCTTTCCTGATGATCCTGAGGGTTGCATCCCAAGTTTTTCGTCAGAAAGCAGAACTGATCCTTGTCACCCCCCAGTGGAGAGCTCAGCCATGGTTCCCTGTTCTTTTGGAGATGTACTGCGAACCTCCAGTCCAAATCCCCTGATTCCCAGATCTGCTGTTGGATCTGATGGGGAAAGCTCACCCCCTCCTGCTTCAGGTCACTCTCCAACTCATGGCTTGGCACATTTCTGGACACGTTGGTTCGTGCCAAACTTTTGGACCAGGCTGTTAAATTCATTTCCATTTCAAGGTCAGAGGCTACCCATAAACGATATACCTCAGCCTGGCGCAAGTGGTTGGGCTGGTGCAACCAATGGGGTGTGGCTCCACTGGGGGCCCACATTGCATAAGCCATTAGCTTCCTAGTGGAAATGGCGTCCAGAGGTCTTAATTACAATTCCATGAATAACTATCGATCGGCGATCTCTGCAGGCCACAATCCCATTGAAGGACAGCCAATTGCCTAACACCTCTTAGTTAGCAGAATCAGGAGAGGGATACATCTAACTATCCTGCCTCACCCGAAGTATTCAACTCTGTGGGATATTAGTATCACCCTCAGATTCCTGTAGTGATGTCCGGCTAATGCTGACCTGTCTCAGAAGCAATTATCTTCCAAATTTATCATTTTATTATGCCTAGTCTCCTGCAGAAATGCGTCTGACGTCAAAGCCTTAGACCTAGCAGATAGAGTGTATTCTTCAGACAGAGTTATTTTTTCCTTTAACAGATGTACCAAGACCCTCTTCAGACAGATCACTTACCCCTGCTTCCCAGAGAACCCTAAGTTGTGCATTGTCCAAAGTATGAAAGAATTTGAGGACCGCACTAGAGAATTTCATCAGTCCTCTGGAGGCAAACTCCTGATTGCTCTTCAGAAACCATTTCAACCGGTCTCTTCAGCCACTCTGGCCCACTGGTAAGGTGGATCTTGTCGAAAGCTGGTATAGACACCTCCAAATTTGGCGCTCATTCCATTAGAGGGGCCATGGCCCCTAAGTCCTTCAACATAGGTTCACATCTCCAAGATATCATTAGAGCAGCAGATTGGTCTCCTGATTCCACCTTTAAAACATTTTACTATAGACCAGTTGTTGATGTGGCTTCTTTAGTTATCCAACAGCTCTGAACAAGCATAATCCAAAGCCTCTGGTCCTGACATAAAATAAAAATATTTCTAGCTAACGCAAAAAAGATTTTTTAATTCTTTTAAGGGCACAGAGGCGAGGATAATCCCACCTGTCTATCACTGAATACAATAGAATGATTCATGGTGTAAAGAGTTACATGCATTTTGTATTGGTGATGTATTTTTCCTCCCACCAGAACTGATTATTGTTGGCTTGATTCTACGTACAAGACTATGCATATCATAGTCTTTTATTGTATCACTTCAGATCCTGAACAGAAGAACAACTAGCAGAAGTCAGGAGCCCTTCTTCCAATGGCGGATAAGGACCAGATTGTCCTGTTGCCTTTGTTGAGTCTTAATTTCACTAAATTGCAGTGGTTGTTCTACGTTCAGAACCCATACCGTCAAGAATTTCGAAGAAATTATCAAGCCATCCAGCAAAGAAAGAGGATGATCATGGCGCTGTGGCTATATATATATATATATACATATATATATATATATAAACAGCAATGGGACTCATTGATGCAGGGAAATGTTGTCATATAATGTTGGGACATGTAGTGTTTTCACTTTGAGAACCGTTATTGGCTGCTGTGTTTTCGTGTTATAATAAACAGCAAAGAATGAGAAGTATAATCCTCCCCTCCATGTCCTTAATTGAATTGAAAATTATTTTACACTTTAGCTAGAAACATTTTTAATCTCCTGCAGCAAGAGGACATGAATGTAACATTGTACACATCCTGCGTCCCAGGGGTGCATGAGACGTGACGTCACATGGGCGACACTGGGACGTGAGAAGCGCTGAGACATAAAAACCTGCCCTAGGGGAGCGTTAGGCGTGAAAGTGACCTCGTGTTTTCTCCTTTGTTGTTTTTATTAGAAAAGTGTCATGTGGTGTCCCCTATTTGAAATCTGGGGAATAGGTTTATCAACTGAAGTTTACCAACAAAACTTTGTCATGCAAAACACAATCTTCATTTCTATGCACCACTGTTGAGAATGCCACTGGAGCTTTAATGACCACACTGATGGCCTCATTTACAAGGTCTGTGGTGCAGGGAGGCACAGCAAGTGCCTTGCTTCGCCGCCCTGCACAGCTGGGAAAGGGCAGAAATTCACGTATCTACCAGATATGGCACATTTATGTCCTCTTCCCCTGGGCTGATGCACAAATTGCTGCCATGCACCAATGCAGGCACCCTTGCACTTTGGTGCAAGGGTGCCTGCATTGTGGGGATTATTGTTTTTCTGCAGAATGGGACACCTTCCTGCACAAAAACAATCACAAGAGGTGTTTTCCTTTTTCTATGTGTGCTGCCGCCATCTCAGGGGTTGCATCACTATTACGCCACCCATGAGGTGGCACAGGAATCTGATGCATTGCCAGATTTGTAAATCTGGGACTGCGTCAGATTCCTTCATGTTCCATGGGTGGTGCTTGGGACCACCCCAACCAACACCCATGGAACAACCCTTTTACAAGGCCAAGAAAAGCTAAGCAAGGTGGCTTTGCATGGCCAAACAAAGATGGGCTGACACACTGCGCCACCGGAGTGTAAAAAAAATGATGCTCCGGTGTCGCAGTGTGCCACTAGCGCCTCATAAATAAGGCCCTGAGTTTGTCATTTCTCAAATTGATTATATGGTTTATACTTCTCAGAAGATGTGAAATTCAAAATAAAAACAACTAAGTAAAACTGATAGCATTTCTTTATTTGATTTGCGCACGGGTAGGATTGCAGAAAAATGTGTCTTTGGATCAAAACCTGAAACTATGTGAAAGTTCAGGATCTTTATTCGAGCCTGTTGTTGCTGGCGGGACCTACAGGCACTAATTTTTGGGAACTAGCTCTTATTTTAACTTATCATACGCTGACCAAGAGGAGACAGTGAGAGCACACAAGGAATGTGATGGAAGGAAGACCACACAGCCTTGATGCTCTGAACGCCGACATTCAATACCACCAGCTGTGTGATTCTGAGCAAAACTTTGGGCCCTGTTTCTTATTTCTTTACAAATTAAGCGCTAGAAAGTTCTTCATAACTTATTAGAAACATAACAATTCTGAATGAGTCACGATAGTGGTCACATGTTGGTATATCAGGGGCATTCCAAAGACATAAATATATCTGTTTTGCCTACTGCTAGTGTCATTGTTAGCCATCAACTAACATCTATTGGTGTGGTCGGCAGGTCTGACATATCATATGAGCGCCAGCCATTTAGTCAATGACATGTGCATGTTTGATTTTGTTTGTATGTTTTCCACATCTTGTACCAATAAGTCGGTGGCCATGGACAAGCCCATAGGAGATCTACTCTGCCACATTCTTTGTGTCTACAGCTCCAGCAGCTTGTGTCAGCATTTAAATTAGTTTAGTGCATTTTGTAGAGGGACCAGTGCCACCTATAATGAATTATATAGTAACTCAATTTCAAGCACTCTCCCCCAGATATCTATCACAATGTTCCATTGACTCCTCCCAGTCTTCTTCCAGTATCCCACCGGGTTCTAAGTGTGCCTCCCACCGGTGCTGCAATGCTTAGGTGCAGGGACAGGAAAAAGTGCCTGAAAACCTTTTCCTTGTGTGGATATACTGTACAATAGGTGATTGGTGATGGGTGTTTGAGTGGTTTTGATCATTTGTTTGAAACAGTGGGAGGGGTGCATGTACTCCCAATATTGGAATGGTGACAGATTGTATTCCTGTCTCAGTGACCAGAAGGATTTCAGAGATCTGTCATCTGTCTTAGACTTTAAACCTATAAACCCCTTGTCTATCCATGAAGTTCAATGTATATTCTCATTTCCTACTTGTATTTCTTTGTTATGCAATATGTGTGCTTTCAATTGCATGTTCCTTGATATCCTAAGCAGTGTGCGTGTCTTCTGCCATGCGTAATGAGAAGCTTGTATTATCGGATTCTCTTTCTGGCCCTTTAGGCAGTGTCCCGTGCAGTAAATGTCTCATTAACTTAGTTAGTCCCCTTTCCTTCTTAATCCATGCTGCCATTTCTCTGTTTGTTGGTATCAAGTACGTGGCTGCGGCCAGTTGCTGTGGCAGCCAAAGGAAGTCCATGTGTGACAGCCTCAAAACCCCTTTTCTGGGTGAAGAATGTAATTTTGAGGTTTCCAGTCTAGGTTTCCGATCACCCCAAAATGCTTTGATATTACTCTCCAAAGCTCGTGTTAATTCTCCTTACATTCTCGGGGGCAACATTCCAAATACACAGTTGATCCTCTGAGTAATCTTAATTTTCATATCCTGTATTTGTTTCAAGGGATATTAAAATGAAATTCAAGAACTTCTTGAGATGAGCTTCCCTTTTATGCATTCTAGTCCTCTGTTTATGTAAATACCGAGGTATTTTAAATTAGATTGTTTCCAATGAAAAGGTGCATCCCCTGTGGCAGCTTTGGTCATATTGTATTTCTCAGGTAATATTTCACATTTGGAGCAGTTCACCCGATAGCTTGATAACACTGAATGTAAATTAATAAGGGACATAAGCGCCGTGATTGGGTTATGCAGGAATGAGATGGTCAACAATATGCCATCAGTATAATACCTTCCTTAATGCTAGCCGGCAGCAGTGAAACTACCAATAATCCTCTGTTCTTATTATGAATCTTTTTATTACATTTTAGCAGTAAACAAAACAAATGAGAATACATTAGGTATTTTATAACAGATACCATTTTACAACCAGTTGTGTAAAGTGGATCAAAGGACGTGAAACACGACATTATTTTCAGTCATTTCCCTTATTCTCCATCATTGAGTTACAAAAAGAAGAACCCAAAAACGAGCATCAGTGCCAATGTGCTGTAAAGTAATGACTGATCATATGACATAGGTTACGACTGAATAGGGAAGCATAACTAACAGCTATAAGTAGTCACCTCCCTCACGAAGTGACTGTGAAAGGGAAGATATAAAACTCATCCACATCGAACGAATGTCCCCCCCAAATGTCTTCAATGATCGCTAAATGATCACTCGATCTGTAAATCAAGTGTTCATAAGGTGCTATTTGCATCATGGTCTCCGACCATTCCTCAAATGTAGGAGGGAGGGGTGATTTTTAAAGTCTCGAAATGCATAACTAAGGGTTGATAACTTCGGAGAAAGTCTGTGGGTAACCAGCAACCCTTCTATACAGCTGGGGACATGATCGGAGATGCAGCAGTCACTAAGAGAAAACAAACAGCGCAATAAGAAAAGAGTGTGCAACAACTTACTTCTTTATGAAATAATGATCACACTCCATAGAACATTTGATTGTTTAAACACAATCTAAATAGATCTTAGAGGCAGAACCCATGGAGTTTAGGTTATGGCAACAGCATTACTAAAAAGGTGCGAAAGTCAGACGCCATCTTACATCCCAGTTGAGACAACAGGAATTCAACAGGACAACCCCAGCAATCACAACTGACCAAGACAAAGTAATCACTAATCAACTTGAATTTGCTCGGTGCTGAAAAAAAGTACTTGCCTTAGAGGAATGGCTGTATCTGTTCCATATTATGGAAAGTATGGGGCTTGGTCATAGCTTCATTACAGAATTAAAAGAGAGTTACTCCAATTCAATATTGACAATAAACTGTAGTGGGTAATTATCCTTGTGGATATTTAAAGGAGAACCCTAGAAGTAGACCCTCTACCACTTGTAGTTTTTTGGTTGGCAATCGAAACATTGGCATCAGCTCATCCCAAAAAACGGAAAATGGGCTGTTTGCAATCGCAAAAATGCGTTTTGGTATGTAACAAGTCCAATTTGTGATTCGGTAACTTGTTACCGAATCGCAAATTGGATCTGCGACTACATACCGATTCGGTATTAGGAAGGGGCGTGTCAAGGGCGTCCCTTCCTAATACTGAATCGCAGAGGTATGTATGATTGTTTTGTGACCATGAATGCAGTCGCAAAACAATGGCAGTTACCACCTACTCCAGGTAGGTGGTAACCCATTCGCAAAGGGGAGCTGTGTATGTATACTGTTTAAGTGATTTGAGGATCATGTTAGCAATGTGTATAGTGCCACAGAGCCATCAGCACACATCTGGCCTTGGCAAGCTATTGTATGAGATCCATAGGAAAATCACTGTGCTCTTCAGAGTGCCACACAAGCCACAAACCACATAGAGGATAGGCACATGATGTACTGTCATGCATGGAAGTGATGGAAATGTGAGTATCATGTAGGTTCTGTATGCTCAGCTGCAGAGACCAGGGCCTGTCATGTGTATCTTCCAATATGGGACATAGGCTAGGCTGGGGTAGAGTTAGTGTGGCTATGCTACTCTGGCACCAGGCCCACTCCCTGTAGACCTGCATATCCTGGCATGTGGCCACAGTGAGTCTCCAGTGGCAAGATCTGGCCTGTAGGCCTTTGTCCATTGACTACATTAGGGACGGTTAGTGAGGTTACTCCATGACCTAGTACATTTGTGCATTTTGCATCATTGTCAAAGTGTGTTATTGGCTCATTAGATGTCCCTTACTCAAACAGCTCTGCTGTCACCTTTACATAAGTGTTTAGTACATGTGTATTGCACCAGTGCCAAACCAACAGTGCAGATATTTGGTTGAGTCCAGGGAGGGCATGACCTGACTCATTAGCTTGGTAACATGCAACCATTCAGACCAAACTGACCGAAGTATGTTGGATACCATCTCTGCAGGATTGCCACATATGGTAAAAACTGTGTTCTGTACTACAAGTACATACCACACAAACCCATTCTGAAGTGGTATGAGTTAACATTGGGTAGCCCACATGTCCACACATACCAAGGGAAAAGACTTTCTGTGCCGCCCATGGCAGCCCTTTCATTGTCACTTAAGTGTTAGGGCGAGGTCTGTACTATGGTAGTTGCCTGGAGGCACTATATGCATTGAGTCAATGTTGCTGGATGTACATGTGTCTGTCGAGTCTGGTGCAAGGACTTTACCCTTTATAAGGCTGCAATTGTGTGTTGTGTGTCATTGTGGCTCACATCACAGTGCATGTTGCTTGAGCCTGGGCTTACTGATGTCAGTAGACTTTCTTAGTCAGTGTAGGCCATGAGCAGGGTAATTGGTTAGTCTGCAGACGACTCCAAAAGTGTGTAGTCTTATCCCTGTGCTTATCAGCATGTGTGTTTTACACTTGTGTTATGTTTACAATTACAAAATATTTGTGGCTGGTGTTTCTGAAATGTGTGTGACATAGCCAATTAGTCAAAAAAATGGATTTGTAACTTTTGAATTGTCTCTTGCATCCATACAGATCATCGCCCATCAGAAGAAGGGGATTTGGAGAGCCATCACCCAGAAGGTATAGACCCTGGGGGTCCATAGTCGGTTGAGCGCCCACTGGCCAAAAAGGTGGGAGAACCTGAGATGCTGGGCCAGGAAAATTGCAGAGATCCTATTGGGGATGTCATCACAGTGTGGGTGGTGTGCCCATTTGAGCCTGACCCTGCTAATTGGCCCACATTCTGGCAGTGGCCTAGCCCGGGCTTGATGGCCGTTTGAGGGGAGCACAACAGCTACAAGGGGTGAGTCCCTGTGCATACTTCAGCCTGTTACAATTCCACAGTGATGTGTAGAGTTCTACCATCTCCCCCTGAAGATTGGGGATGGGCCATGTGTGCCACACACGATGAATAATTGTTTTTGTAGGTATGGAATTTGGTGCATGTTGATGTGCCTTGCCTATTACCCCAGTGACCTGGGATCCAACTAAGTACAGTCCACAACCAATTAACTCTCCAGGGGCAACACATGGCTGAGTACAGTGATCAATCAGGTCATGTTGTTTGTTGTTGTGGATGTAATGTGTACACAACAGCCTAATACTCTTCAGTGTGACAGCCCAGACAACATGAAATAGATTACTGTCCTCTGCCATGCGTCTGCTCAAACGAGTACATTGGCATCTGTCTTCCACAAGCCACTTGTCTTCAGTGTGTCACGAGTGCTGGTGTCTCTCATGTGGAGGTGGCCATCATACATCTGACAGAGTATAGATTGCTGTTTGGGTGCAGTCACAGAGCAATACTTTACTTTTGTAATTGATGAGTGTCTATTGACATTACTTTAGCCATGATTGCTTGTGCCTACATGTTACCATGTGTACCTTTTGCTTTTGCCATATACCCTTCGCTGCTGTTTTATGCATGGTCTACCTGTCTTCATGGGATGATGTCACATATGTGTGCATGCCAACACGTGTGTGGAACTGGACATATGATATGGGGCTTCAGTTCATGTGGTGCCAAAGACAGGACTGTGTCACCATTTATTGGTGGCTCACACATACCCTCACCCTTCATTGCATGTAATTTGGCATGTACAACCGCAGTAGCAATGAAGGACATGACAGGTAGCACTACAGTTTTAACCTACAAAGTGCATTTCCATGCCAATAATGTAGAATCATGTAGCAAAGTGCTTTGCACATGTTAAATGGGGAAGGTTTGTTACCTTAGTGTTGACATGAATCAGAAAGTGACACATTATTGTGGGAATCATATGTGGTTGTGTACAACCATTCATCCAAGTGAATCTGTGCTTGCAAGACAAAAAAAGGCAGTGATGTGGCTTCCCATTGAGCAACATGTTAAGGGCCTTCTACAAGTATTTAAGAATCCCTGGGCCTCTACAACATCCAAAGGACTTTTGGCTTCTACTTATGCAATCAGAGAATGGTATTGTCAGGAGTACCAATAAAGAGAGGTGTTATCCCTGGGTCTAGCAGATTCATTGTGGTGTGGATTTTGTAGACAACTCTCCCTGTCATTTTGCCCAACTTGTCTCCAGTATACAGTTCCATGCAAGACGTGTTATCCCTCTGTGCAATATTAGTACAACCTCCATGAGTCCATTTAGACAATATACACATGGTGAAGCGACCATTGTTAATTTGTTTCCAGTGTGACATGGGTGTTTCCATGTCACCTTCTTCTGACTAATGTACTTCTGTCAGCAACATGGTTGGATTAGTTGGCCATCATTTCTTCATGATGTGGCATTGGCTATGTGAAGGCTAACAGGATGCATGAACTAGTGTGAGATCTGTGTAAATGAACCTGGCATTTCCCTACTATTTTATGTCAGCAGATAACTGAGGGATGCTAAATGAGGAAAACCATTGAAGGTGATAAAGTCTCCTACTTGTTCAATGGGTACTGCGATTGCATAACTTCACCCATGCAATTGGAGTTGTCTGTGGTTCTGAATATCCTGTGGGAAACTGTTGACAGTTCATGTAACATGCATGCATGTGATGTTGCAATGTTAGAGCCACTTCGCTGGAGCTTGTGGATCTGGGCTACTGTACGTCATGGTAATGATTGCTAATCACAATTGTTGTTCAAGTGTGATCAGGAATGTGTAGTGACTCTAATTGTCTTTCTAATTTTAGCATCCTCCCAGGCAAGCAGAGGAGACAGGGCCAAACCAAGTGGGGGAGCAGCTAACCAACACGGAGGGACCCAGTGGCCCAGAGGGTCAGGGGAGTGCCACAGAGGACACAGAATCAACGTCAACCTCTTCAGACTCTTCCTCCAGTGGCCACTCCCTATTAATGGTGGACCGATTAGGACCTGCTCCTGTTCCACCCTTGTCCGCCACCCCAGTTCCATCTCTATCCTCCCTGTTGCTCCCCACCTAGTTGGCCGGGCTCACTCACCCAAGAATGTGGGCGTCTCCTTTGCCCCAGGCAGCTCTCCCCCTGCTACCTCTGCTGCCCTGAGTGAGGAGGCTACAGACCTCCTGAGGTGTAGGTCAGACTGCCATTCTGAATGCCATCCAGGTGCAGGGCATCCAGCTCCAGCAGATGGCTGACTACCTGGAAGGCATTCATAGTGCCATGTTTGGCCTACAGAGATTCTTTCAGGCTCTGGCCTCCTCGCTGATGGTAGCCACCCACCCCCACTATCCTCCCTCTCACCACCTACCTCTTCTCATCCGAATTCCCTATTTCCCTACCTGTCTCAAGCACGCATACACATCTGCACGCACCCACATCAACCTACCCATGAGACACACATACACAAGCACCACAAGACACACTGGCATGCAAGTACTCAACAGTCACTCACACACACCACAACACCCATCATTCCCACAGACAACACCCCCACCAACACACATACCACAACCACCATATCCCCTATACACCATCTCAATACCCACAGACCCACACATCCCAGATACCAAACCTCCAGACACCACCCTAACTCCCACAGACACAGTCATCACACCCACCATACCCCCAGGTACCACTCCAACATCCACAAACCCTGTCATCACATCTACCATACCTCCAGATACCACCTCAACACCCACAGATACAGCCACCACATCCACCACACCCCCAGACACCACTTCAACACCCACACAGTCACCACTCCCTTATCACCCAGCACCTTCATCTCACAACTTGCCTAGAAACACAAATGCCCACACTCCCACATGCAACATACACCACCTAAATCCAAGCACACCTCAGACATGCACACATCACAGCATCAACACCCACAGGCAAGACAAGCACTCCCTCAACCTCCCAAACCCACTCCCTTCTGGAGACCCTACCCATTTTCTCAAAGAAACGTTCCTTTTTGACCTTACCATTTCTTCTGTAATCACCACTTCTCCTCACAAAACCAAGAGAATCCCACCCACATCCCAACCCATTCCTTCCACATCCAATTCCTCTCCTGCCACACCTGCCCCCTGCAAGGGCCCATACCCCCTCATCCTGAAGAAGAAGCCCATCTCTCCAAAAGAGAAGATTCCCCCTCCTAAGAAGAAGTTCACCCCTCCCGAACCCACCCATCCCAAATCCGACCCCTACCCCACCCAAGAATGATCCTTGAAGTGCATATATTCTCACTTGATGCCCCTTCCTGTGGAGGTCCTCTGGCAGTGATCAAGGCCAAGCTGGTGCACAGTACTGTGCTTACACTTACATATGGACTGGCCAATGGCCTTTGATCCTCACTGTTTTCTCTTAATAAACCCAAGGTGTTGTTTTCTGGGTACACATTTGCCCTGCCATTACTTTTCTACCTTTTTGTTGTTTCTGAGTAATTTGTGTTGTATGCCTACAGTTGTGTTTTTCACTCTGATTGCTGATCCATTTGCTGTGGTTGGCAACATTTGACTTTGTGGGAGTGCTGGTGTCACCCAGGACAAAGGTAGATGTTCACTGGATGGATATGTGGGTGGTAATCCAACTGGGGCGTCATTGCATTGCGTTTTGTTTGATATGGTAAGTATTTCATCTTAGCTTGGCCATTGTCAGCATGTATTGTGTTAGATTTGTCCCTCTGATGTAGATTGGACATTTGCCTCATGTGTACAGGCTAGAATTGTGTTTGTCCACACATGGAGTGTGTTCAATTGTGTTACCTTATTTTACATCTGACTGACCATGTGTCCATTTTGATGTATGTATCTTCCAGCTATTTCATCTACATGTGTAACCCAGGTCATTGCTGTTGTATATGCTTTGTTGACTTGCGCTTACACATTTTGCAGATTTGAATGCCACGTGGCTCTACTATTTGTATGTCCCTGGAATACATGAAGGCCCAGTTCCTGTGCAGATCGTTTTTTAGGGGCATGTGCAAAGTGAAATGTGTCCCAGGGCAGCATCCTTCCTGCAGTGCCCCTGATGCCCCCATCCCTACTGTGCAGGTATTGTTTACATTGTGAACTTTGGATAATTGTCTCACAAACTATTGTGCATCCCATTGACCGTCCATTGTGTTGTAATGTGGAGATATGTGTTGGTCCATCACAAAGATTTTTCATGGAAGGTGTGTTTAGGTTAAATGACACATCCATACATTTGTGTCTTCAATATCATGACAGTCGATGCCATGTCAACAATGTGAGGTTGTCAGTTTAATAATGTGTGATGTTGATGTGGTGTTGCTGTTGTATGACAATATTCTGTACACTTCACTGTCGCTGAAACTGGCCTGAGCAGAGGTGTGGCTTTGTGGATTGTGGAGGTGCAGTGTAATTGACCTGCACAAAGGTGGCATACTGTGGCTATCTATGGGTCACTCGTTGTGAACGACTCCATCTTGGGACACAAAAAAGTGTACTTGGTCCACGTAGCATAACCTACATACCAGATATATGGCAGCAGGATAATCTGTTGTTGAACACGGGTAGGTGTGTGATCTTACAGTCGGTTGCATCCACGGTGGCATGAATTTTGGGCTTCATATATGAGCAGGACGTGTGTAATCAGCTCCATGGCAGCACAGGACGTGTGACGCTACCTGTAGCTGAGTTCCTTCCTTTAATATCTCCATTTTCGCCAGTTGGGACGAGGTAGTTGGACTGCCATATTCATGTTGGCGGAAGTCAACATCATAAGCTGTCTGACGGAAACACTGGCTTTGACGGCCTCTTAGGCCTATCTCGCCACCGCAGCAGTCTGCGCTGCCTGGCGGTGACAGCAAGACCGCATCACTCTTTGGTCAATAGAACCACATGCTTTATATATGTCTGCCGCCACAGCCATGACTGTCCATGGACCGCCAAACTCGTAATCAGGCTCTAAGTCCTCGAATCTTGTAATGGCTGCCAGCAACATATTTCTTCATGCTGCTGGTAGCCAATAACAGCGTTGCTCCCACTGACAAGGTTGGCACAAGAGTAAAAAAATGCTTCTGGGCCAATCAGAAGGCTCTATTTTTTAACACTGAGTTTGAGTGACTCTCGCGAGGGTCCCTTGAACCCAACTGTCCAGGTATACTTTTTGTATCTTAATTTCTCAAAAACTTCTTCATGGATTTACACCAAATAACAAACACCACACTTTCTGGATGACGATCTAGCTTCATGCCAAATTTGGTGTAACTCTGTTCAGCAGTTTTTGCAACAACACTTGTGACAAAAGTATATTCAAAGTGCATGGGGATTTTTGCTTTTTGGGATCTCCCCTTTTTTTCTTGGCTTCCACTTGATGGTTCACCCCAAAACTTTACAAGTACAAAATAGTTATAAATTAGCACTTTTCTTAGGAAGTTTGTTGGAGGTTAGTCAAACAGCTCCAAAGTTTTTAGCAACACAAAAAGGCTAACTATAACTACCCAGCACCCAGTGGCGATATATATATATATATATATGTATATATATATATATATATATATATACTACCAGAGTTCCCTGCTTCCATATATATATATGTATATATGGGAGCAAGGAACACTGGTAGTAGGTAGTTTAGGTGGTGAGTATCCTGTGTATATGTAGCACCCTACAACACCACCGATATTCTGTATCTGCTGTCCTCAAATGTCTGTTTTTCTAGCAGAATGTTCAAGTGTATGATTAACATAATGCCATCCATTCCGAGCTTTAAAGTGACAAAGCTTTTTGCCATTTTTGCAGGAAAGTCTTTTAGTATAGGATTACCAAGTGCCATCCATGCTGAACTGAATAACAACACAAGCTGTTTACTATTCCATGCACAGTATTACAGCCATAGATGTGTGAAATAAAATCCAAGCCAATAAGGAATGAATAAAAGCATCCCCTGGCACGTGTTTTGCTCTAGTTGAAGCTCATCAGAGAGGTTTAGCTTTGTCCAGACACAAGGTAGCACCACTATAAGTCAGGACAATACCCTTTCAGGCTTGGAGTCCCAAACTAATTATGTAAAAAAGGAAGCAAGAATTGGAAAAAAGTGACTTACCTGTGTGGGACTGTACTGTCTAGTAAAGGATGCATGCTAAAGGTAAAAACCTATGATATATGCTTACCTGTGTGCTAAAGGTCATACGTGGGAAGCATGCTTGGTAGTGGTAGTTTCTCCCATTCAGCAGGGGCACAGATAAACTTAAACCAAGAGACTGTAAGCGACCTCAAGGAATTCCCAATCATTTAGAATGGTGATTCAAGCATTTTATTTATTTCTTTTTTTTGTTTTAGTGGGTCTTTTAAAGTTGTATGCAATGCACAGATGTGGATCCTAACTCCTTGGTCCTGGAACCCTTGAATGCGTTGCTGGAACGCGAGTTGCTTTTCACTGATAAGTTTTAATGAGGCAAAACATACCTGTGTTGCTAATAAGCCCTAATATGGCTGAAACATATCTGAGGGCCCACTTATCTGTCGATTTCACCCTGTAACATTAAGTCTAAAGCTATGCATAATCTGTGTAATTTTTACTAAAATGTTCCAAATTTTGAGAACACAAAATTACCCAAGATGTGTAAAAAGTTTCTTTTGGTGTCTGTGTGACCTTTCCAGGTGTGGCCATACCTTGCATAGCAACTACTTGAAATACCAACAGAGACTAGCGTGAGTAGAAATAGCTCCTAGCAACACATTTTCTGCCCTTAACACACTCATGCCTTAACAAAATCACACATAGTATTGTGCTATGCGGAATAGGGAACATTTTGTACATTTTTGTGTAGCACATACGTCAAGAATTATGCATATTTATCTCTGCATAATGAACGATTGCACAGGCCTAATAAAATATAATCCTGATATAGTTTTGAATTTAGAAAAGGATGATAAATACACATGAATATTTTTTTTAAAGGGGAACAATATCGGAAAATGCAACTGTTGGTAGGAAAAGGGCATAAATTGCACCACTGGAATTTTAGTTATTATGCAGATGACCATGCCCTGCCTATTCTTGTGGGTGCAAGGATATGCTAACAGACTACGGGCCTCATTTACAACAAACTGGCGCAACGACCACGATACGCCAGTTTGCTTGCGCCACCCTAACAACACCAGTACAGCGCACCCTGGTGCTCGTTAGCACAGCTGCATCAGAATGTTTTAAGTACTTGTGGCCCTTTGTTGAACTAGTGTCAAAAATGTTTAGGCTAGTCCAGCAAAACTTGGAGAGGCCCATTTAAAACAGCCTAGCGTCACTCTAAACCTGCCCTTGAGTAGGCGTTAAAAAATGACGCTAGAATGACGCAGTGAAATCTAGTAGATTTAACTACGCCATTCTTGCAGGCCTCTAAGCGGGATACGCCTCCCTTGGATACATTATACCTAGTGCAGGTATAATGTGTCACCAGGGTTTACAAACTGGTGCAATGGTACCATTGTGCCTGTTGGTGAGGGTGGAGAACTGTTTTGCGCCGTCGCAGCGTAAAGGAAAATGATGCCATGGCGGCAGATGAGGCTTGTAAATGAGCCCCACTTTTATTAAAAATCAGTATCACAGAAATATTATGTTGTAAATATCTTTTACAAAAAAGTCACCCCAATGGAGTAAAAGCAAAAACATACATCTAATGCAGAGATATCTTCCTAACGGATATTTAGGACATGATATTTATATCAGACAATAGTTTTAATAACAAAGTTTAGACATTCAATTCTACAGGCGATGATACGAATCTAGCAAGTGTAAAGTCGCACTCACTGACAAAAACACCTGAATCGCATTTCACACATCGATAGCAGTAACAGCAAAGGGTAAAATGTGTAAAGAGCCGACCTAGAGAGACACACATGATGAAACACATCAAGTTTGTAAATTACGACCGTTTTGACAAACACTTGGCACGTGATTCCAACAAATTAAATATTCATCCAAAACGTAGTAAGGAACACCTCGAAATAAAATTGAGTATAAACATTTCAAAACAACTGTATTCAATAGTATAAAACACATCTCTGACCAACAACATCTGCAACCATGCAATCAGAATTCAACATGCCAAAGGCACGTCTTCAAGGGGACAGTCCCAAGCCGACAGCAAGCACTGACATAGCCAATAGGTCTCACCTTTTGGACCTTATAAGTGTTTAGCCATATATGACATTATCCTGGGTGCTGTGCCACCAGGCGCTGAAGAGCTATAGCAAAGCTGGACTCGTCACCTTTATGTTGCTTAGTGCCATATTTGGGTGTTAAACTGGTATTGAGGTGCAACCAATGCCCAGACAGTGTTACCAAGTTTAACAAGTGTTACAACACACAGTAGGGAAAGTAAGGACCCCAGATATAGCGGCTGCGGGGATTCTACATGTGGAAGACAAGGTGGCAGCCTGCCTCTCTGTTAAGAAGGTCATTACCCAGTATTACCAATCGGATATCAACCACCACGCACCACATCATCCGGATTGAGGTGCAATAGCCACTCTCAGCAGTGGGTGTGGGTACCCTCTGAGTGCATCCACTAGTCAAAAGAGCCTCAGTTTAATGTTAAATGTCAGTCAATGTCATGGACCTATATAAGTTGAAAATATATCAAACACTTACAACAGATTCATTTAACAGTGGCTTGTACTTACTGCTAACAGAATGAGCATTGCTTCCATTGTTAGCACATCATTTCCATGCACATCCTTACTTGTAATGCTGCCTGGAGAATTCATTGTAGAGTATAAGTCCTAGTTACTGTAGTTCATTGTAAGGATTTTACCTCTCAATTGCAGATATAATGATACTGAATAACTATATCAAGAATCCTAAGTCTAATTACTTTTACTAGAGTCATTATTACGTCCCAGCATTATTAGTTGAATCATTATTAAATTTATCATGTTATTTCATAAACCCCACCTTGTACCTATAGGGCTTTGCTACAGCTTCATGGTATATGTACAACCATACTGCATATTATCGATCTTATAACATATACCTGAAACATCTGTATCCTACTATGAAAATGTAACAGTTAACATCATTCCAATCTTAGAGGGCATGTAATGTCTATATCAGCTGATACTGAAAATTAGGGTTTCAGTCTGTTACTTAGCACCTTTCTCGTGGGTTTACCAACCCTCCCGTCCTCCTGTATCACACACACTATTCCCCCTGGGAATTTTGAGTTCCATGTAAGGAGAATTCCTGCACCAGTAAGGACATGCATAACTCACTTGTTCCACTTAAAGGAACTTAAACTCGTGGCTGCAGCATGTGCATTACATAAAGACAAAGAAGCAGGGCCGGCTTTAGCCGCGGGTGGCCCCCTGTGTCGACAGTCTTTTTTTGGTGCCCCCCCCCCCCTTCCCCATGACCACCGCCTCAGATTCATTCCATCACCACCTGGAAAATATGCCCCTCATCTCTCCATAGCCCCCCTTTCACATACATTAATTTATTTGAAAGCACTTGTAAAGGCTGGCTTTACTAATCCACTCAGCTATCCACATAAAATATAGTTCTATTCTTTGCAGCAGGCATATTAACCCTCTGTGCTACTTTATGGCGAGTCTAAGCCACCGCCAAACACAACATTTATCTCTCTCCCTAGCAGGAACATTAATCGCAAGAAGTATCTAGACATTCTGGGCCTGATTCTAACTTTGGAGGACGGTGTTAAACCGTCCCAAAAGTGGCGGATATACCACTTACCGTATTACGAGTCCATTATATCCTATGGAACTCGTAATACGGTAGGTGGTATATCCGCCACTTTTGGGACGGTTTAACACCGTCCTCCAAAGTTAGAATCAGGCCCTCTGTTTCCTGAAGGCGGGACCCAGAAGGAACTTTTCCGCAGATGCTTTCAAATCACAAGTTTCGTAAGTCATTGCTAAACACAGCGCCCCCCTGAGGTCAGCACCCCCCAATCCAGGTGAGCACCCGGTGCGGCCGCACCACTCTCACCGCCCTAAAGCCGGTCGTGCAAAGAAGAACAGTACTACTACATATAGCCTTCAAAAGTACAGTGTAATTTTTTTATGCTGCAGCGGTGCTAAAACAACTCCATATCTACAAAGTGATGCTAGTGTCATTTTTCACCCCTGGGCGCCAGCTACCGGCAATGATATGCAAGCTAGGCATTTCCAGGCAAAAAGCCACACAGAACTGATGCAGTGAAATTTACAACAATCCACTGCGTCATTCTGCGCCTTCACTGCGTCAGAATTTTACCGCCTGCTCAGAGCAGGCAGTAAAAGTGTCGCATGGCTTTTGTATATGGGGGCCTGCTTGCATTGCTGGAGTAGCGTCATTTATTTTGACGCCAGTCCAGCAATGAGTGACTTTAGTGCCACAGATGCACCAGAATTTCTCACGCATCTGTGAAAACCTGCGACATGGAGCTCTGTGTTGTCAATACAGTGCATCCATCTCAACGTTAGGGGGTCGTAGGAAAGTGCATGAAATCTGTCGCTTCGGAGCCGATGCGTCAGATTCTTGTAAATGAGGCCCTTAGTTGTGTTGTTTTATATGAGCTAAAGGCAAATTTGTGAATGCATGTCACATCCCAGGGCATGTAAATGTATTTTTAAACTGTTTTATAACCAAGAAACAAAGGCGTTGACTACCTGGGGCTGAGGGAGACTGCAGCAGCTGCTGTAGCAGGGTTTAATATGTGAACTGCTCTGGATTTATCAACAATCTTCAAGGCAACTCCCAACTTTTGTTGTCAAATTACAAAGATGACAATATCCTGAATAAATTCTCTGCAATTTTTCAGAATACTTTCGGATCAGCCGCAGCTCACAGCTTAGTCGAAGATACATTCCTCATGTAAGACAACTAAGGCAAATCAGCACACAGCAGGTTTCTCATTCTTTTTAACTACAGCCAGTCAAATTTCACCCGTACTACACATTACAGCCAATAGGAAGGTGTTTATGACCAGTGCATGACTGCCAAGCTCCAGAGCGCAAGAGATACATACTGAATCTCGGGCAACTTGGCATCCTCCCCCTGACATTGAGATTGGTTTCATCTCAGATCTGCACTGCCTCCCATGTGCTACACAATGACGCCTCAGATGCAGGTCGAGGCCAACACAATTTGGCTAAAAGATAATGTGGAATTACGGGGAGTCAAGTCCGAAAAACAGCACTCTCACCACAGCCTCGGACTGTCAAGACTGAACTCCCATATGAAAAACCCCATTAAGTTGAGGAACAGGCTTGTACTTTTAGGGAGAGATGTTTCTATAGTTATTCAGCATGGCACACATTTCTCATGGAATACATACAATTTTCTAATAGAAATCCACATAACCTGCCCCACAAATCTACCTGGGAACGATTAAACTAATTTATAGCACTCTCTAGGTACTCTAAGGTCTGGCACTATAATCCCATTTCTCAGGCCTGCTTTTCGCTCAGAGTCCACCAATGCAGACCACTGAAAATGTGCCCCGTGGTTTAGCAGGGAGGTTGCAAGCGGGTAACTTTTGTCTCTCAGAGGAAACTGTTTCCTGGGCAAGAATCATGACTCCGAGCTGGCATTTTAACTTCGAGTTCAGTGCATGGACATGGAGTGGGCTAGTGGCTGTGGTGGAATATCACCTTATGGTTTATATGTACTCAACTTTACAAATGCAGTGCTTAAAGAAATGGTGAAGCATTAAAGGTCAGGTACATGGGTAACCAAATGGTACGTTTCACAGGACAGGCTGCTCCTCTAACATGCAGTGAAAAATTCTTGGAGGGGGCATACTCTTTGAGGCATTAACAAATCACTATGGGCCAGATGTACGAAGCTTTTTGCATGCTGCAAACAGCGAAATTCGCTGTTTGCACCATGCAAAAAGCGAAGGGCCAGATGTAGGTAGGAAAAAAATAGCGAGTCGGAAATTGCAATTCAATGCGAATCGCAATTTCCGACTCGCAAAATGGGATCCAAGAAAAAAAAAGCGACACCAATTTGCGACTCGCAAATGATGTCTCACCGCATTTTGTGAGTTCGCTTCTAGCGAGGTCGCTTTTTGCAACCCCGCTAAAAACGAGCTTGCAATTTGCGAGTCGGGTGTCGCAAATTGCGACTGGGCCTCAAATTGCCTGCATGTGCAGCATAACAGATGGGAAATACACTTCCTGGAAGTCATCAAATACACCTGGGAGGAGGGAGGACCACACCCTTTCCAAACTGCAGTGCAACACCCAGGAGAGAGGAGCTGCTGCTGCTACTATGGAGGACACAGGCAGTGCAGGGAGAAAAAGAAAACTTAAGTTTTCTTAAGTTAAGACAAGTTAAAACTTAAGTTTTCTCAGAAAGAACTGGAGTTGCTAACTGAGGAATGCTGCCAGCACCATGACAAACTGTTGGGCAAGGCAGCCCTGAGTGTCCCAGACACTGAGAAAAAGAAGATCTGGCTGCACATCCAGGACCGGATCAACGCCATAGGGGTGAGCAACCGCACCCTGGATGAAATAAAAAAAAAGGTGGTATGACCAGCGCTCCAGGACAAAGGAGAGGGTGGCAGAGCTGCTCAGGGAAATGAGGGGCATAGGAGGAGGCCCATCCACCATCCCACCATCCACAGCCATGGAAGAAATGGTGGAGCAGACCCTGGAGCCTGAGGCCGTTTCTGGAATGGGAGAATTGGACAGTTCTGCGCCAGGGACATCCAAAAGTGAGTACCATGAAATATGCATTCACACCTACAAATACAGTATCCACACTCTTCCAGTACACAGCAGCAGGCACAACCAGACTAGCTACATTCCAGTCTAGCAACCACTAGAATGGTGCATTATGGGCAATGTAGTACAGTAGTCAGCATATAGGCAAATGTTTATTATGAGGCATATAACAGATGTGAGAGACTGACAGTGTATTCCCTATGTCCCACAGGTCTCCCACACGACACCCCCAGCAGAGACAACATCCAGGGAGGAGACAACAGGCCAGAGGCAGTGCAGGAGGCTGCAACAGATATTCCTGGGCCCAGCAGGACACCACCACAGTCCCCTCTGGAACAAGAGCAGGAAGTGGTAGAAGCTCACACGACCCCTGGCCCCAGCCCCACAGTAAGTCGTCCAGAGCCAGCACCACGACCAAGGCGCAGACACAGACGCCGAGTTCTGGCGGTGCCCCAGGAGGAGATAGGGGAGGCAGCAATGTCTGGAGTACAGGCAGCCCTCCTTAACGGTCAGCGCCTGCAAACAAGACAATTGCGGTCAATATCAAGTGCTTTGCACCGGCTTGAAAACAATATAACCCATGGCCTGGCTGATGTGAACTCGCAGTTCACTAGACTCAATGATAATGTGGGCGATCGCACCCAGGCCATCCGCCAACTAGTGACGGAACTGGTGGCAGATAGACGCAGCGCAAGGCGCAGTGAGCGCCACCTAGTCGCTCGCTTTGACCGCATGGCAGCGTCCATTGGGCGTCTTGCTACGAACACTACTGGCCTGTCAAGACGGACCGTGAGTCTACAGGTAGAACTTGGCCACTTTGCTGGGGATGTGGCTTGGGGACTAGGCCGCATCAGCCACGCAGTGGACTTGTTGGAAGCCAGGCAGGTGGCAAGGGGCACAGGTGAGACCCCTCAGGACAGTGAGGAGGGGTCCACAATAAGCAGTGTGTCTGTAAGTGACTCACGCGTGCTGAGGAGTGCAAGTGCACGGCAGGGGTCAGCAGACCCACCTGGGATGAGCCATGCTGGGTGAACAAGGAGGAGGGTGTAGGCCATAAGACAGCATGACTCATGAGGCACATGATGTCAATGTGTCCTCATAACGTTTGACATATACAGCCCCTTACGGACAGCAGTTTTCTTTCAACATTTAGTTCACAATAAAGGTTTGGTTTGTTCCACTACACAACTGGGCTCTGTTTGTGTGACATCAGTGAGTGTGGTGACAGTTGCCACGTACCTGCCAAAGTATTTGGTTGCAATGTGGTCCTGTCTCTGTCTGCTTTGATTTGTAATGCTTCTATCCCCAGGCTGGCGATGTGGTAGCTCTTGCTCCTCATCCTCCGAATCTGTGTCTTCAGGGGTGAGATGTAGCCCACGTCTGGTGGCAATGTTGTGTAGGATTGCGCATGCGCCAACGATCTTGAATGCTGTTACTGGGGCATACTGGAGCCACCTCCACTTTTGTGGAGGCATATGAATCTTGCCTTTAACAGTCCAAAGGTCCTCTTGATGACAGTTCTGGTACGCCAATGGGTACTGTTATATCGCCTCTCATTCTCATTGCCAGGTGTTAGGTACGGGGTAAGTATCCATGGTCTTAGCGCATATGCACTGTCAACTGTTTGGCAAAAATAAGCAATGTTAGCAGGGCATGGATGGTTTCCACAGTGTCCTGTATGTATGGCTTCAGGGTGTATTCAGCAATACCTAATAGATATCCGTCTCCAAACTCCCCACGTTCTAGGCGTTGGTGTATCCCACTGTGCCTGAATATGTATGAGTCATGTGTACTCCCTGGAAATTTGGCTACAATGTCAGTGATGACATTATGGGTGTCGCATACCACCTGGATGTTTAGTGAGTGGGTACATTTCCTATTGCGGAACACATATTCCAGATTTGCAGGAGGGCAGATTTGTATATGTGTCCCGTCCACACACCCAATTACATGGGGAAATTGGCAATTCTGTAGAAGTCCAACTTGGTGCTGTTAATTTCTGCCTCATTCCTGGGTAGGAATATGTACCTGGACATGTGTGTGAATATGGCATCTCGGAAACATCTGAAGAATAGTGAGAGTGCACTTTGGGATACCCCACCTGCCACTGCAATCACCCCCTGAGGCTAAGAGGTGCAGTGAGCATAGCACTTCCACATGTGAAGGGATGGCGCTGCTGCGCATTGTCTGTCGTTGAAGCTGCGGATTGAGTAGTTTAATTAATTCTAACATTGCTGCACTGCTCAGTCTATATTTGTCATAAATCTCCTCCTCAGTTTGTTAGAAAAGTGTCTGCCTGGTTCGGTATATTCTCTCCTGTCTCTGGCTCCTCCTCCTCCTCTGCTGGGCGGCGTGGACTCTCCTTCTCCATGCTATCACATACAGTTCAGCCATTTTGAGCAGCCCAGATGCCTTCTGGGTCTCCTTTTATACTTTGGTTCTGGTTACCACCTGCTGTGACTTAGTGGTAATTTGGGTGTGCAAAATGGGCTTTTTGCGACTAGTCGCAATTTGCGAGTGGCTTTTTAATATGGTTTGTGACTCGCAAATTGCGACTTCCTCTTTGCGGGTCGCAAAATGAGGTCGCTATTTTTGTGAGTCGGTAATGGCTCGCATCGCAATTTGCACTTCGGAAATGGGATTTTTGCATCCCATTTCGGATTTTGCGAAGTCGCAAATTGCGATTCGGGCCATTTGCGACTCGCAAAACTTTGCTACATCTGGCCCCATATTCGCTGTTTGCACCATGCAAAAAGCACATTGCGATGCTCATTCCCATTTTGCGAGTCGGTAACCTGGTTACCGACTCGCAAAATGGGAATGCGACTCGCAAATAGGAAGGGGTGTTCCCCTTCCTATTTGCGATTCGCATCGTGATGTAGAATAGCTTTGTGACCGCGAATGCGATTGCAAAGCAATTTGCAGTCAGCACCCATTTCAAATGGGTGCTAACCCATTCGCAACAGGGAAGGGGTCCCCATGGGACCCATTCCCCTTTGTGAATGGCTCTGAAAACATTTTTTCAGAGCAGGCAGTGGTCCTATGGTCCACTGCCTGCTCTGAAAAAATGAACAAAAACGTAAATTTTTTTCCTGTGTATTACAACTTGTTTTCCTTTAAAAAAAACGGGCTGCAATACAAAAAAAAACCTGCTTTATTAAAAAGCAGTCACAGACATCGTGGTCTGCTGTCTCCAGCAGGCCACCATCCCTGTGAGTGATGCGAATCGCAAGGGGGTAGCAAATTGCGACCCACCTCATTAATATTCATGAGGTGGGTCTTTGCGACCCCCTTGCGATTCGCAGATGGTGTCAGGGACACCATCCTGCATCTGGGTTTGCGAATTGCAAATTGCGAGTCGCTCAGACTCGCAATTTGCACACTCGGGCTTTCCTACATCTAGCCCTAAGTTCTCTCAGTGGTATTCAAGTTCATGAATGTGGTGTAGTGGGAAAATGGCACGTTGGATTGCAGGGTTAGAGTCGAATGTATGGTTGTCCTGATATATATGCAGACACACAGTAGTTAAATGTGATGCGAATTTTAGCGGGCCTGGCTTTTTAAACAGCATTTCGTACAGTGGGTGTTTAGAACCAATACTTTTAAATACAAACTAACGAGTCTAAAATCGCAAAAAAACGTGCCTGACTTAAAACAGGGAAACAAGGCTGGCTGGATTTTATGATCAGTCCATGAACAAGGTACAAGGAGACCGACTTGGCGCTGTCACGGTTCACCTTCAGGACAGCAGAGGTGCACACACTAAAGCAAGGGATGCTAAGTTAGAACATGAGTACGGTGAGGCTGTCACGTGGTTACGACGGACACTAACAGCTTGGTAACCTAATAACAAGCATTTTCAATGCAACGGGTTTCGCATTTGTTCGAGTTAGGGCTATTAGCATTGTAAAGCAAAGAAAAACGCAGCACGATCACGCTATGTAAAATGCAGCGCGATAGCGCTGCGTGGAAAATAAACACATAAAGTAGTCCGGACCCCAGGTTGAAAACATCGAGCCTCGTATGTTTTTGGTACTTTACCGGTGCTGTGTAGGTGGGCTAAACACCGGAAAAGGCATGACGTATGCAAGCCCACAAACCTATGTAAGTGACTGAGGTAGCATGGGCATGGTTTCAAGCCCAAAGAGAGATTACAGAATGGACAAAGCACTTTGTGCTTGCTCATAAAAATAGATATTACAGTACCTTCAAATTTGATGGTAATGCTGCTAACTTCCTCTACATTTCCTTTGCGTTGAAGTATAGGTCTTCCGTCCATTTCACGGCTCCCATTGGAGTGCAGTGAGGTATGAGTCCATCGTTCTCCTAGCTGGTTGGCTAAATGAACCATCCGTCCATTAATCGGATCATATGCACAGAGCGAGTCACCATGAAACAAGGGTTGGGGGCATGATAAAACCAGCAGCGGACCAGCAGCAGCACTTTTCCCGGCGCTGATCCTCCTGCTGCTCCTCCACTGACACAGGCCTGCAGGATTCCTTCTAAGGAAACCCGTGGCCTGAGCATGATGGCATGTGGGATGAAGGAGAGGTGGGGCTTAGGACATAGAGCAGGGTTCAGCTCCCCCACAAAAATGAACAAGGCACACATGAATAGAGATTACTCCATACAAAAATGATAATAAAGTGTACTCACCAGTTGCTTTTAAAAAGTCCATGGGGTATTTTTAGCAAGGACTTGGAGGGGATTCTGGAACGAGAGAAAAAGAGTGACAGGGGTTGAGGCCAAGGATTGTGAGAGCACGTTAGGAGGCTGTGATGACATGGTCATTGCTTGGAGGTGAGCTGTTTGTATTAGGACTGGGGGTTGGAGTTGCAGAGGATGTGGCGTAACATCCAGAACTGCTGACTTCGGGCCTGGGGACCGGATTCAAATCTCGGCATCAGCTCTCATGCATAAAAAAACAAGCACTTTATAAAACTAATTAAATAAAATAACCCCGTACAAAAAGGCTACTGGTGGGAGGAAATGCCCTTAAGTTCTGGGAAATCATTCGTCAACAGTCAAGCCCTGTCCAAGGAAGAGATGCTAAAAGTCCCTTCGCAGTGCAAAAATGAGTCATGTTTTGCAAGCCTTGAATGAGGGAAGGTCTCCGCACACAGCTCTTGGGAGTGCAACAGTGGGAGCAATGTATCAAATAGTCATATAAATTCCAGAGGGGCAGGCACATATTCGTGCTGTTTCACATGCACTTCTGTAATACACCTCACACATGTGAAACAGTGTCAACACGAAAGTGAACAGACACACTCATAAAACTTCGGTTGGCCTAGACCATATTCAGAGTGCCGACTTCAGATGGATGACAGGAGTTAAATAAAAAAGTAATGCGCCAAAACCAAAACATATGGCAGGTAGTGAAAGGAGCCATGTAGCCGGGGCTGTCTTTACGGTGGGTACAAAACAGCCAAAAGGCACGACAAATGTAAGTATTCACCAGCTAAACCAAAGGAATTTCGAAAGGCAGATGAATCAAACAGTTAAAAGTGGTGGGAATGTTAAAAGCCCACAGAGGGAATACAGCATGTCTCGAAGACAGTACATGTGCACTGCCTAGGCTTGACCTAAAAACCGTGTACACACACACACGCAACAAAAGGCACTCTGCACTAGCAAAGGTGGGAGGAGGCCGAGAAAGGACCCACTCTGGGGCTATTACCTCCTGTGAGGGACTGTACAACTTCCAAATACAGTTACATCTTCCTCATCTCATCTATGAAGTAAGAAGATGGATACATGCACACAGAAAAATGTAATGCAAACAAGTGAAAATACTTAATAACAACACTGATGAAAACGATATCTAGTAAGAAATATATGCAGTGGAAATATGTCCAGAAAGAACTCAATAATCAATATTTACAAAATAATGTTAAGCCCAAAATTTAGAAACTGACCATTACATCTGCGGAGGTGATATAGGAAATATTAACAAAGAGATAATGCTACAAGTTCACTTTAGATGGTCATTAGAGCCATACCTACTTAGAATGTAATACCCCCCTTTCTGGAAGGCTGTGTGCCAAGTCACAGGGTCACCCAAACCCTATATAGCATGCTTCATTGTGTTTCCTTTTACAACACAGAACAAGCATTGGCAGTCCCCCCAGATCAATCTCATGAATGAAAGTTCCTCTTCTGTCATTGATGGGCTTATGGCAGTCTAAAGATCAGCATATATGTATTTTGTTACTCATCTTTGCAATCAAACATCCATTCATCCTTCCACGGACTAATTCTTGAGTTAACCCTCTTACTCAATTGCAATAAAAGACACAGAATTTCAACAACGTGTAGAATGCTATACATTCTTCATAGCTGCCCTCTTTCCATTTGTGATACTGCCAGTGAAAGACAAACATCATAAATGATCTAGTTATCTAAGTTTCACAGCATTACACTGTCATTTGTATGTCCCCTGAATTTCAAGCTCAGGCAGCTGGATAAATAAACTGATCAGAGCTGCCTGGAGGGCAACCATTATACTATAGAAGCACACTGCTTCTGCCTAATCAAAACATGTACTTCTGGCTCCCAACATGTGGGCAGAGTCGAAGCCCCTCTCTAGTGATGCTCACATAATTGTCTTGCGACAGCTGTGCTGTCAAGCCAGACCATAAAAATAGACAAAACCGAGAAAGAACTCTGACAACAGTCGATCCCCCTTCATCAAAGGCAACATTGTTTCACCACCAAGGGGCCCATCACCCACTGGTTTGTCTACTCTAGCTGCAAAAATTATAGAAGCCTCAATATACAGTGGGTATGCAATTCTAACGTACGATTCGCTGCCTACTAAAATATTGTTCTGGATCTTAGCATGAAGCATTGGCCTTGGATGGAAGTCAAGTGACTTAAACATGCAAAAATAGAGGCATGCAGTGGGTCCTAGGAGTGAGTCAGCACAAATATTAGCACTACAAATGTAATATGTATGTAACGTCACGCATCACCCCGCATTTCTCATAAGTTGACCAAGGATAGCTACTGCAAACCCATTAGTTGATGTATTTCAATAACTGCTGAAAAGGGAAACAGAATACATACAGCTGAATTAATACCCCATATGAAGCACCATTGAGAGGACCATTCAGCCTGCACAAAGAACATGTGCAGCCGCTGAAGGAAAGGAACCTGTTGCAAAGCTGCTTCATTCTCCACAATTTAGCCATCAACATACAACTCCCAAACTTTGACAATTAACACGTTCAACCAGAAACACTTTACACTTAATGTGCCATGGGTTGGTGAGGCAGTCACATCATAGAATCACTGTACTGGAAACACCAAAGACTTGACAACAACACAGGTAACCCGGAGAGGGAAACCGACCAATCAGCAAGTAGCACCCAGAGGGGGAACCCACCCATCAGCAAGTAGCACCCAGATGGGGGAAAACACCAATATGCTAGAACCCTGCATGCCCATCACTTGCAGGAATTTGGGGGAACTTTGACCTTTGAGAAGTCCCTTTTTCCTCTGGCAGTTCATAGGATGTACAAATGCATTGCCAGTTTGGTGACAATTACACAGACACTGGGTAGATCTGGATTGTCACAAGAGCGCCCAAGCCCACATAAAACGATATAGGAGATATTGGCGGTCATTCTGACCCTGGCGGTCAAAGACCGCCAGGGCGGAGGACCGCGGGAGCACCGCCGACAGGCCGGCGGTGCTCCAATGGGGATTCCGACCGCGGCGGTAAAGCCGCGGTCGGACCGGCACCACTGGCGGGCTCCCGCCAGTGTACCGCCGCCCCATTGAATCCTCCACGGCGGCGCAGCTTGCTGCACCGCCGCGGGGATTCCGACCCCCCCTACCGCCATCCAGATCCCGGCGGTCCGACCGCCGGGATCCGGATGGCGGTAGGGGGGGTCGCAGGGCCCCTGGGGGCCCCTGCAGTGCCCATGCCACTGGCATGGGCATTGCAGGGGCCCCCGTAAGAGGGCCCCTACATGTATTTCACTGTCTGCTGCGCAGACAGTGAAATACGCGACGGGTGCAACTGCACCCGTCGCACAGCTTCCACTCCGCCGGCTCGATTCCGAGCCGGCTTCATCGTGGAAGCCTCTTTCCCGCTGGGCTGGCGGGCGGTCTGAAGGCGACCGCCCGCCAGCCCAGCGGGAAAGTCAGAATTACCGCCGCGGTCTTTCGACCGCGGAACGGTAACCTGACGGCGGGACTTTGGCGGGCGGCCTCCGCCGCCCGCCAAGGTCAGAATGACCGCCATTGTGTCATTGCTTGGGGTGACCACAGGAATACATATAGCTATACGGAAATTGGAATGGGTTGGGCTAGAAGCAGGTTGGAGAGACTTGCAGGACATTCACATTTGCAGAGGTGGACCAGGCAACCTCTTCAGGTCTATCTGACTGACAGTACAGGTCTAACAAACAGATTTAAGAAACGTACTTAAACGTATATCGAAAAGATAATTGAAAATATGAACCATAATATTTTTAATACAAATTATTGTCAAATGGGGAGGGCAAAACATTGATTACCCCAGCTAAAATAGACAAACTCAATAGAAATTCTACTTATTGTGAAAAATGTGAACTTGGCAGACATCTTGTATCAGAACTGATGCTCGTGCATACATTATGTACAAAAGTCACATGCGGTACCTGCAAAAGAAGGTTTCCATCAAACAAATGTTGTGCCCATGGTTGTACAGTTCTTGGTAGACATTTTCTGCACAAACCAGTCTCCCACAGGTGAAAGTTTCAGGAAACAGCAAGACTGTGGCATTGAAAATAATTTTACAATATTTACATAATGTGAACTGTTCGAATTTTACATTATTTTGTAATTCGTAAATAAAATTTCGCCTGGGCCTGTTATCACACTTTGACATTGTTAACAATAGCAAGTGCTTCTTGTAAATAAATCCTAGCTCATGGTCAGAGATACTAAATGTGATTAATAGTCTGCTGTTGGTGCATAATAAACACAAGCTGTTATTCTAACTCAGGACTCGGCTCGGATTTTGAAAAGCCTTTTCACAGCTTTGCGGTCATTGTTTTAAAGAAAGCATGCTTTGGCTGTTTCAGGCTGAATTTCAATGCATGAGAAAAGATCCTGGCATGAACTAGGTACAAACAATAGTTCAATCTTCGCTTCATGAATTATTGCCACAATCAAGTAGGACAACACGGACAAATGTAGGCTCTTACAGGTGCTGCTAAGTGAACATTACCAATCACACATCTGCTTCACTATTCCCCTCCACCTCCCAACGAGGACATTGACCCCGGATGTGAAAGTGCTTCACCACTGAAAGGGTAGGGATGTGTAGTGTTTGGCCAAATGACGACACTAAAGCTCGGGGGTTGCTCGATAAATACTTTATTGGCCTCTCACATCAGTCAACACTCCCGGCGGGCAACCAACAGCTTTTCCCGCCGCCCACACCTCTACATAAACCCTTGCATCCACGTCACACGGGCCCATTCCACGCTTTACAGTTAGGTAGGGGTCACCCGGTTGACCACTTATGTGAGGTGCGATCATGGGCTCGCCCATATCCCGGGCGAATACTACATTCCTCCCCAACTACATGAAAACGTTAACATGTGGAGGACCGGAACCGCCCGGATGGGGCAACCAAATGCACACAGTTGTAACTATCACAGAATATACTTAATATTAGCACATGTTACTCCGGTACAAAATCAGCATAACGTTGAGATGGTTTCAGGTGAGACCTCAGGTGGTATCTCACGGTCCTGGACCTTCCCAAACCTGTCATTGGTGTGTCCTCCTCGGCTCGAACTCCCAGCGTGGAGTAACACCTCGTTTGCAGCTACGGGCAAATGGGGTGTCCGCGCAGGTCGTCCAGAGACGGCTCTATCTCTGACAGATGGCTCAGGCAGATGAGGTGTGGCCGACTTGGAACTCGCTCCTTCGGAGTCGTTTACTGGGCAATTGTCTGTGGAGCCGTCTTCTTCGTGCCTGGCCACTGGCACAGCAAGGAGTCTTTTGAAGTGAGACACATTCCTCGTGACTTTCTCACCGTCCTTCGTTGCCGTGATCATGGTCTCTTTTACGGCAGTTACAGTCCATTTATCTGCTTCAAACGGTAGCAGAAACTTGCTGCCAGGGTGGCGATCCTTCACCAATACTGCATCCCCCACCTGGACACTACTCCATCGGGCTCGCCGTTTCTGGGAAGCATAGTCATTGTTACGGGTTCTCCTGCTTGTGGACTGGTTCTGAGCACCGGGTTGGTCCGCCCAGAGCGGGTGAGGGGGTATGGTATCCCTCACCACTCTCCACCAAACACAACTGGCTGGGGGCGATGCCCGTGGTGGCATGAGGCGTGACTCTGTACTCTCGCAGGAAACCGTAAATGGCACTTTCAATGTTCTGTGACTCGGCCACGGCTATGCGAATGGTTTTGGACAAAGGCCACCTAGGTGTGATTTTGCAGTGAACTGTGTTCCTGGATTTTAAAAAGTTAGCCCATTCATGACTATTGAATGGGGGCCCATTATCAGTGTGCAGTTCCCCAAAAAGGCCATGGGTGGCCATTAACTTTTCCATTTTCAGAATGAGCACTTGAGCAGCAGTGGGACCAACTCCACCTCTGGGTACCTGGAATAGTCATCTATCACTACTAGCATGTAGGATCTGCCAGGGAGGCTCCCAAATCAGCACTTACTCTTTGCCAGGGAAGCAAGGCTCCAGAAATGGAGAGGGTCCAAAATACTATTCTCCTGTTTAAATGCCTAATTCAGAAGATAGGGGACTCGACCAGAGGACAGGGACCCAAACGTCCTCTAAATAGAATATGCACCATCAAAGAGAGGTAAAGTCCCACTCGAGATTCTTTAAGTAATCCAAATCAAAGTTTATTGCATTATTTTTTCACTCATTGTTTTGCTTCCAAACGTTCAAAAGAAAAAGTCACTTTTGTATCCTTCAATAAAAGTAAAATCCAAAGTAATGGCTCGAGAAGAAAGGAAGAGAAGTAGCCAACACGTGTTTCACCCCCTCTGGCATTATAAGCCGGGGCTTTCTCAAGGCTGGAAGACAAAGGGAAAACCTATTGATAGTATTGGTGAAAAAATATTAGTGAAAAAGTGTATTAGTGATAAAATGTATTAGTGAAAAAATACCGGTAGAAGTTCTAAAATTACCGAAATGTGAACAAGACGACAGAATTTTCTAAGAAAAAAAGTCACCCTTGTTGTGCAATAGATAAAACCGATATAAGGACGTTGGTCATTTATGAGAGATTTAAAAAATCACTTAGGTAGTAGTAAGATATCTGGTACCTGAAATCCCGAAAAGAAAGTGGAAGAAGGGAAAAAAGGGAAAAAAAGGAAAAGAGGAAAGAAACCAGTGCTGAAAACATTCTACCAGTGAAACCAGTTAGTAATACACTTAGGTTAGACAAAAATGTGTCTTAAAGATGATCATACATTAATTATTTACATTATATGGCTACTGTAAAGCAGTTGTTAGAGCATATTACATTTTTAGTCATTATGCTCATAGTAATAATGATAATATGATTAATTAAACATGCAGGTTGAGTTTAAGCCATAAAGTTCATCACAATATTAATTAGAGTACATTTGTCACAAATACTACCTCACTAACATTGAAATAAGTTAGTTAATTGAGGAGATCCACTGGGACTAAAGAGCGGAGTCTCCGTATGTAAAGGAGACCGCTCCTTACCTTGAAAGTTCTATTTGTATCGAGAACGCCAATTCTCATCGGCGAGGAATCATACGAAGCCGGGACGGGCACGTTAAGCGTCGCGCTCCCAGTAAGCAGGGATTTTATCGACTAGGAGAAACCTTGCGTCGTTCTGTTTCCGGATGGAAACAGACGACGGACTAATGTTATTATGAGCATTAGATGACAAAGGGGAAGAAAGTGGCCGCCATTTTGACACTTTGCATAAGGTCAAAAGAAACAGTTATAAAAACTACTTATTATAAACAACAAAGGATATACTCATCGTTGTTATATCAAATTATATAACAGACATACCACCTGAAAATACATAAGGTAAGAAAATTAAGGCAAAGTTAAAAACGAAAAAAGAAATGTATAACAAGGAAAAAGGAAATACAATCGGAGTAAAGAGATGGTTCAAAAAGTCAATCAAATACTTGTATAAGAGAGTCTAAGTAGAGACTGATAATATAAATATGAAAGAAACGTGATTTATAAGGATAATAACAGTGAAAAGAAGAGCATTATGTCTAGAACAGTAGTATAACTTATATTAACTCTAGAAGACATTTGCCTAACAAGTGCAAGCACTGACAGTTTTCGCAAAAAGCTAAAGTAAGACAATATATAATGTGAAACCAAGAAGCAGCCATTTTTACAGTAGCCAGAAGTGCCATTCATAGTCTTTGTTGAGGCCTTTGTTGACTGTATCGTATTTAATAATAAGGCGACTTTCTTCTTGACGGAGTCGTAATGCCCTATTACCGCCTCGCGGGGAGAGTGAAATACGTAGTAGACCACTAAAAGTAAAAGTACATTGTTGTGAGTGACAGTTATTAAAATGTTCAACCAGTGGTGCTTGAATGTTAGATTTTTGTATATTCCGAAAGTGTTCCTGGATTCTAGTTTTCCCATCAGGATGCATGCGTAGGGTGGAGCAAATTTTCTGTTCTAGACATAATGCTCTTCTTTTCACTGTTATTATCCTTATAAATCACGTTTCTTTCATATTTATATTATCAGTCTCTACTTAGACTCTCTTATACAAGTATTTGATTGACTTTTTGAACCATCTCTTTACTCCGATTGTATTTCCTTTTTCCTTGTTATACATTTCTTTTTTCGTTTTTAACTTTGCCTTAATTTTCTTACCTTATGTATTTTCAGGTGGTATGTCTGTTATATAATTTGATATAACAACGATGAGTATATCCTTTGTTGTTTATAATAAGTAGTTTTTATAACTGTTTCTTTTGACCTTCTGCAAAGTGTCAAAATGGCGGCCACTTTCTTCCCCTTTGTCATCTAATGCTCATAATAACATTAGTCCGTCGTCTGTTTCCATCCGGAAACAGAACGACGCAAGGTTTCTCCTAGTCGATAAAATCCCTGCTTACTGGGAGCGCGACGCTAAACGCGCCCGTCCCGGCTTCGTATGATTCCTCGCCGATGAGAATTGGCGTTCTCGATACAAATAGAACTTTCAAGGTAAGGAGCGGTCTCCTTTACATACGGAGACTCCGCTCTTTAGTCCCAGTGGATCTCCTCAATTAACTAACTTATTTCAATGTTAGTGAGGTAGTATTTGTGACAAATGTACTCTAATGAATATTGTGATGAACTTTATGGCTTAAACTCAACCTGCATGTTTAATTAATCATATTATCATTATTAATATGAGCATAATGACTAAAAATGTAATATGCTCTAACAACTGCCTTACAGTAGCCATATAATGTAAATAATTAATGTATGATCATCTTTAAGACACATTTTTGTCTAACCTAAGTGTATTACTAACTGGTTTCACTGGTAGAATGTTTTCAGCACTGGTTTCTTTCCTCTTTTCCTTTTTTTCTCTTTTTTCCCTTCTTCCACTTTCTTTTCGGGATTTCAGGTACCAGATATCTTACTACTACCTAAGTGATTTTTGAAATCTCTCATAAATGACCAACGTCCTTATATCGGTTTTATCTATTGCACAACAAGGGTGACTTTTTTCGTAGAAAATTCTGTCGTCTTGTTCACATTTCGGTGATTTTAGAACTTCTACCGGTATTTTTTCACTAATGCATTTTTTCACTAATACACTATTTCACTAATATTTTTTCACCAATACTATCAATAGGTTTTTCCTTTGTCTTCCAGCCTTGAGAAAGCCCCGGCTTATAATGCCAGAGGGGGTGAAACACGTGTTGGCTACTTCTCTTCCTTTCTTCTCAAGCCATTACTTTGGATTTTACTTTTATTGAAGGATACAAAAGTGACTCTTTGCCAGGGGAATGTGGGACCCTCCTCAGTAATGACCGGAGCCGGGGGATCAGGTGTACTGCTGGCCTGACAGATCAAGCAGCTCTTGACTGTGTCTTCCACTTATTGGTCATGCCCTGGAAACCAAACTTTGCTTCCCAGTCTATTTTTAGACTTCACGATCCCTTGATGAGCACCAGGTGCCAGCATCACTGCCCTCGGCCTTAGACAGGCAGGAAGGACCAACTGGGGTCCCCGCAGCAGGCAGCCGTCATCACTCACAGAAAGTTCATATCAAACATGAAACAACGCTTGGACGGTCGTCTTAGCCTCTTCAATGCGAAAACTGGCAGGGTGTTGCATCGGCCACAAGTCGTTGGAGTTCACGGCCCCCATGGCCATCAGCAGGCAATCATCTTGTTTGATGGCTTCTATTACCTCTTGCAGAGGGATGGGCAAAGGGCTGGTCCTATCAACAATCAGTCGCACATACTCCTCCGTCTCGAAAGCTTCCTCTGCCTCTTGAGGGGTGGCTGGGCGTGCGTGACAGAAAGTCTGCAGGATTTTTGACACCAGGTTGGTACTCTATGTAGAAGTCGAATTCTTGCAATTGTAAGATCCATTTCTCAATCCGCAGTGGCGGTTTCGATGATGAGCCCTTGAAAAACGGAAGTAGAGGTTTATGATCAGTGATCACCGTGAAGGCCTTGCCATAGAGATAAATGTGAAAATGCCAGCACCCCCAATGGATGGCTATGGCTTCGCGCTCAATTTGGGAGTATCGCTGCTCTGTTGGTGATAGAGTCTGGCTGGCAAATGCTATTTGAGCCCACATTCCGTAATCCTGCCTCTGCGCTAGTACGGCTCCTAGCCCAGTGGGGCTGGCGTCGACAGACAGCTGGGGATCTTGCCTGGGGTCCAAAAAGGCCAGCGTAGTGTCAGCTGACAGGGCCTCCTTTGTATTCCTGAAGGCAGTTTCTTGTGCCTCCCCCCACACCCAGGGGCTGTTGGACTTGGTGAGATCTCTCAATGGCCCGGTTAAGTCCGATAGATTCTGCATGAATCGGCCACAGTATGTGACCATGCCCAGGAAACATCTGACACCGGACACCGAGGTGGGAGCTGGTGCATCTTGGATGTCTCTTACTTTGGCTGGATCTGGGCCGATCCCTTGTTGGGAGAACCGGTAGCCCAAAAAACTGATACTGTCCTTTAAGAATTTGCACGTTTTGCGATGCAGCGTGCGGCCATGGTCCTGCAGTCAGAGGAATACTGCGCACAGGCTGGTCAGGTGGCTCTCGAGCGTGGGGGCATTAACGAGGATATGATCACTTACCTTCAGGACTCCTATTAGCCCACCTAGTACCCCTTTTATAGTGTTTTAGAAGATTTTGGCAGCGCTTGATATCCCAAAATTTAGGCATGTGTACCTCCAGAGGCCCATGTGGGTAGAGAAGGTAGTGATCGGTTTGGAGTCGGGGTGTAGTACCATCTGATGGTAACCTGACCGGAGGTCCATTTTAGAAAACCATTTGGAGCCTGACAGTTCTCCTATTATGTCGTCAATTGTTGGGGTGAGGTGCCTTTCCCTCTTGATGGCATGGTTGGGCAGGCGCATGTCCACACAGATGCGGACGGCATCAGGCTGCTTTGGCTTTTCAGCGACAACGATCGGGGAAGCTGATGGGGTCGGGCCTAATGCTCTCTCAATGATACCAGCTTCCTGCAGGAGCAGTAGTTCTTGTTCTACTTTTGACCGAAGGTGAAAGGCCCCACGCTGGTGGCAAACAGCAACGGGGGCCACCGATTCATCAATGTGCAGTCTAAGGGATGGCCCTTTGAGGCATCCGATGCCATTGAAGAGAGTGTTGAATTCTTTGGTGAGGTCTTCCAGGCTGCAGGCATGGACACTGAAGGCGAACTAAACTAGGCAGAGGTTTTGAGCGCTTTGGCAGCCGAGTAAGAAACCAGACCCTTCTTGCGATACATAGATTTTAATGGGGAGTTGCATGCCTTCATGTTGGACCTCTGCTGTAAAAGTACCCTTTATTTGTAAGGGTTGAGAGTTCCCAAAGTCGTAGACAAGTACACTGGTTGGCTTGAGTCGAGGTTGTGTTGTGAGGCTGTGGTATACCTCGGCAGCCATGAGGTTGATAGACGCACCGGTGTCAATCAGAGCTGGTATGGGCTGACTCGCAGGGTTATCTGGCATGTGGGTAGGCGTCTGCTCTGAGCTACTCGTTTGATGAGTGTTCTGATTACGTGGACGACTTGGTGGTCCTCATCCATGTCGCTGCTGGACGGGGTGGTGGAGAGTGCTGTAAGCGCCTTGACTGTTTTCATGATAGTGGGTTGTGGCTTGGGCGTCAACCGGCATACCTTTGCAAAGTGGTTGCTCTTGCCACAGGCGCTGCAAATTCTTCCATGGGCCAGGCATCCACTGGGATGGGGCAGGGGGCCACCGCACCACCTGCATTGTCTCTCCTTGTGCCTCGCTCCACTGTGTGCCATTTTGGTTTTGGGGCTGCTGGTGACAACTGCGTTTACCGGCTCAGTTTTGACCTGGACAGGGGCCATTTGTTCCATGTGGGCTGCCCACACTTTAGACAGCTTCTGGCAATGCCCAAGTGTTAGAATGTCTTGCATGCGCATATTGGGCTCTTGCTGTATGTGTTCACGAAGTTTGGACGAGGCGCACCCCTGAATGAATTGGGCCCTGATTTCATCTTCCTCGTCCAGGAGGGTACATGTGCTTGCCAACTCTCAAAGCGCGTATAGAAGAATTCTACGGATTCCTCCATCATCTGGTGTGCTTGGCGTAGCAGGAAGCGATCGTAATCAGGGTTAGAATACGGCTCGAAGTATGCAGAAATGGCGTCTTTCAGAGTGGCGTACATGTGGGGGTGGCCTCAGTTACTGATTTGGAGACTGTGGATGTCAGCGCCACCAAGGTGTAGCAGCAGAGGTCTCTTCCACTCATCCTTGACCTTCAGCACCTCAAAGTAGGTTTTTAGCCACTCAATCCAGGCTTTCCATCTTGCGGCCTGAGTGGGAGGGGCCCCAGTGATGGTAACGGGTTCAAGGGCAGGTATGCTGGCCATAGTGTGAGACACTGTGGGCAGTTTTGCGTGACCAGGAGAAGAATCAGCCAGGGTGGGCAGGGTGCCCAGCTTCGGAGATTAGCTGTCCTAGTAAGCAATGTCCTGACTGAAGGGTTGATGAGGTTACTTAGGCATGCACTAGGCAGGCAAACACCAGTCAGCACTCTCCCAGGGCTCAGCAAGGCAAAAAGGCACAGTACCTCATTGATCAGCAGGAGTGCTGGAAGAATATCCTGGCAGTGATGGGAGAAGGCCTCCGGTTGCGGCGGAGGTGCCTTGTGTGCACTCCAGCGTGGCAAGCTGGATGCCTGCTGGGTGGGGCCCTCCAGGGGGAAGTCGCAGGTGAGATCGGGCCACGGCGAGGGGACACGGGCGGACGTTGCGCTCCGGCTGTGTGGGAGCCAGCGGGAGGAGGGTGGATGTTGTGTCGCCTCAGGGGTTTCTGCCACGCGGCTGTGCCGGAGTCGGAAAAGGGGCCTCCGGCGCAGGGAATGAGCTGGTGCGGGCTGGCAGCGGCGGCGACGATGGGCGTAGGTGAGCAAGGCAGGGTGAGCCACCTCTCGTCGCCAATGTAGTGTTGGGCCAAATGATGACACTGAAGCTCGGGTTGTTGCTCGATAAATACTTTATTGGCATCTCACGTCAGTCAACACTCCCGGTGGGCAACCAACTGCTTTTCCCGCCGCCCGCACCTCTACATAAACCCTTACACCCACGTGGCCTGGACCATCCCACGCTTTACAGTTAGGTAGGGGTCGCCCGGTTGATCCCTTATGTGAGGTGCGATCATGGGCTCGCCCATATCCCGGGCGGATACTACAGGCTGGTCAAACGACTGGATGTTATGATTGCAAGCAGAACTTGAGAGCATCCGTTTCAAGGTTATATGACCAAGCACACCGTCTGGAACCAGGTTTAATTAAGGAACATGCGTACATTTATCCAAGGGCAACAAATCAATTCTTGCACCAGTGAGTGCTATACACATGGGACAAAGTATATCAGTGTAGATTCTTGTCCTAAGCTGGTTGGGTTCTTATAACAGGCCACACAATTACCCTGCCAGAGGCCCCTGCTGCCTTTCTATCAAGTCCTCCCTGAAACTAGGGGAATTGAGGTCATTGTGCTGACTGGGCTGCACAGTGGCTCTGTGCATCTTGAGGGAAACCAACACTCTCTCTTCTAATGAAAATAATCCCTGACTTGGGGTACCTTGACTCCTGTTCAATTATCTGTCTAGATCCACTTCTGCATAATGTTAGACCTGATACCCTGAGGTAGTGTTTCCCAAAGTGTTTTTGCTTTTTCTAGGGAGTTTTGCTGAATCTCTTTGAGTAGCTTTAGGGCCCAGGAAACTTTCCCACTGTAAGTACAGTGTGAAAGCAAAAGTGTCCTTCCTACATATGTTAGGAAGTGTGGATTACCAGTATGTGCACACTTGCACAATGGTGTTGTTATATTTACTGAGACTGTCATAGCTGGCCTGTGTGGGTGCACTTGCACCTTTTTGGTGTTCCTATACCTGTATCCAGCCTCCCCCCAGCAGGCTTGTGTGTGTGCCAGGGCACATGTGCCCAGGGAATGAAGAACACCCCTCTGTGTTTTCACTGCCAATGAGAGCTGCTCTGACCACACATCATCTACTGGACGTCACCTGGTAGCAGCAGTGTGAGCATGGAACTAAGTATTGTGCCTGAAGACTAGATTTGCCTGGTGAAGAGCCTTCAAAGTACTGCCCACATTCAAGGACGGTGACCCTTCATCTTGGGGACCATGACACAAATAAGTGACTTGTTGGTAGATAGCAGATTCACCAGTTGCGGGAACCTGCGTGGCTTGCTTTTGTCGATTGTGCTGCATTTCTCTCGTTTAACACCCAACTGCATGCTCATTGTGTGTAATACCTGATTGCATCTGTTTGTGAGTGACTGGATTTGTCTGGTGCAGACAACTGATGTTTACAAAAATGTGAGGACCATTTCAGGGAAGCTTGGGATGCAACTCAGATAATGCATGAATAAATGGGCTTTTGAGGTCATTGGTCTTCGGATCTTCTTACTGTAAAAGCTTTCCAAAGTGGACATTTCAGAAATTTCGTACACAGAGATTGTGTATTATCGATAAATACATCCAGTATCTAGATTACCTTGGCTGTCAAAAGTTGTGTATCAGAATAATGTGTAATACTGACCTGCTACAATTTTGTAGCCTAAATATCGAGGACTAAGCATTGGAAATTGGGTTATTCGTTTTGTGGCCAGAACAAGTAATAGTTCATCAGTTGTCTTCAGTGGGAACCAAACACCCCAATAAAGAGCTTGGCTCTCACAGGGTAGCGAGGTGTAGCAGCCTAAGGCCTACTCAAGGGAGGTGGTGTGGGTAAGTGATCACCAATCACTAGCACACAGTATTGACACTCAATAAATGATTGTCCAGTCAGTTATTTTTCTTTAAAAAAAAGGAGAAGTTCAGTTATTACGGACACACTACTAAATAATGACATTGTGTAATCACTGGGTCACTCAAACATATCAAGTGAATTTCAACAGTCATTGTGTAATACTTATATTACGTTTCCATGAATCATTGTCATAAGCGTGATAATTATGTATGAATAAAACATATGCACTCATCATAAAAACCGAATAAACTGTGAATCAATAAAAATGTGTAATCATCATGAAAACCCCAATAAAATGTGTATCAGGGGTAAACTTTGTTTTTGTGCATGCCTTTATATACTTGGCATTAGACTGTAATAGTCAGAACAGCCCCTAGAGGACAGCACAGCAAAAATGACATTTTGAAAAAGTATTGTAGTGTAACTATATAATCAGCTCTTGGCGGGTGTAACCACCTGGAAACAGCATGGTGAGAAACATTGTAATATAACCATACATTCAACCCCCTAGAGAACATTACTACATGAACAAGGCGTTACACCCTTTTAGGGTCGAGCACGCAAGCGCTCTAGCCTGCTGTAATGTCTCTGTGGCCTTTTAACAAAGCCTACCACGTGCCCATCAGTTTTGTTGGTTCGTGGGCTTGCCATTTAAAAATCGCTTGATTTCATTTGTGAAAGGCATGCGTATGTCTTGCCTTCTCAGGTGTTTAGCCCTCGTCAAGCGCACCGGCCAACTACTGAAAACATACGAGGCTCCATGTTTTCCGCATGGTTTCTGGATTACCTTTTCTTTTTATTTGCTTTGCAACGTGATTTCACTGGGCAAAAGTGGAGGGTTTTGCATAAAATCGACCCTGTTACATGGATAATTGCTGATACGTTTTACTGCAAGCAAACTTCTGTTTCCTTTTGTGTGTTCCCTTCATGCTCATGGTGGCCGTCGGATTGCTTATGTAAAACTGTATTACTTTTCATTGTGTGGCAATAAAAGTCAGGTTAGGACCTTACAACGCTAATAGCTCTAAGTCGTGCAAATGCGAGACCCATTGTATTGCAAATTCTTGTTAGGTCTTCCCAGCCTTTTCATTATAAACAAGGCCGTTAGAGGGCAAACAACTCCGGGCTGAAGAGCAAAAACTCCCACCATGAGAGAGGTTAAAAATGCCTTAAACAGTGGGGAAGGTGATGGTTTTGGGATATCCTCCAACTTAAGGTGAAGACCCATTAGATGACTTACAAAGCAAGAGGACCACCACAGACTTATAGTTATATTCGAAAATGTGTTTTAAAGGGAATGCCCCACAAAACATTATGGGGTGAGTTCTATGTAGTGCAGTGAATAGTAAAGCATCTGCCCTCCTGCTGAGCTGTGGTATGTTTAAACTGTTTCCTTCTTGAGTGTGACCTTGCGCTGCATTTTTTGCTTCCGTTTTTTATGATGGGTGCCTGTGCCTACCCGGACACCACAGGGATTGGTCTTGGTGAATGGCAGCATGGGGAGCCAAACCCCAGCTGCCCTCGCCAGCTATCAGCACAGCCAGCACTCATGTGTGCCGCCGGGGAGCCGGCAGGAATCTTGCTCGAGCCTGTCCGCTCTGCTCAAGTTGCCCACCTTTTCCAATGATTGGGGGTGGGTTCGCAAAAAATCAGGCCAGTGAAAGGGTAGATTGGCTAGAGAAAAAAGGATTCCAATAACAGAATTTCATTTTTCACACCATTTAGGTACAGCCAGCTTTCTACGTTTAACCAAGAACCTGAGAAAAGCAGTGTTAGACTACTGAAGGGTTGCCAGATCTGCAATCAAGCCTTATGCATAGCTGTGTATCATTAGTGTACAAATGATATCTTAGGCTGTAGGAATATAGAATTCCTCCTGAGGGATCATATAGATATTGAAAATTATGGGAGACAAAGTGGAGCCTTGCAGACCCCACAGGCGACTGCAGAAGACCTAGAAAGAAAAGGGCCCAGTTTTACCTGCTGAGTGCAATTTAGAAGAAAGGAAAAGGACCAAGTTAGTGTTATTCCCCTTATACACGTTGAGCGATCCAATCAAGAAGTACCTTGTGGTTGATGGTATCAAAGGCCACTCAGAGGTCCAGAGGATTAAGGCACATGATATGCCTTCATCAAGTGAATTTCGAAGTGTGGATTCTGTACTCCTCTGTGGTCTGAAGCCTGATTGAAAGTCATTAGAATGCCATCAGGGGCGGCTCCTTCACAATGGGGAAGGCGCATCACCCCTCTGGATAAGAGCCAGGAGCTGTAAAATGAAACAATATTTATTTATCGTTTTATTTTACAGCTTCTGGCTCAGACAGCAGTAAATGCAGGGAGGGGCTGGGCCACAGGAGGACGGAGAGGGGAGGGGGAGTGGAGTCTGTGTACTTTAAGTGCACATGTGTGTTTGGCCAGCTGTCTCAGGCCGGCCAAACACACATGTGCCGTTAGGTTTCCCCAACGCGGCTGTGTACACAGCCGGGTTGGAGAAACTGCAGACTCCCATGCAGTGTCTGAGTGACAGGTCAAGCCACTCAGACCAATCCTAGCCCTGCTCTCATGCTAGGTGCAGCATGAGAGCAGGGCCAGGATTGCTGGGGAGCTTGTACTGGTGTCCCAGTAAATGCTGGGACACCAGAAGAGAAGAGGAGAGTGAGACTACCGCCGGCATCTGTGAAGGTACGTTTTTTAAAATCTTATTTTTTTTATCCCCCCGTCCGCAAACCCCCCACTGCCTACCAGCCCCTCCCCTTGAGATTTGCGGCAGCCGCCACTGGATGACATGGGCATCAAGATGAGAGAGCTGATGCATGAGCACAGCTTCAAGCACTTTGGCAATACAAGGGAGCTGGAGACAATGATTGAGTGCTTTAGCTGGTGAGCATGAGCCACTGGGATTGGGAGGTGTAGTAGGTGTAGTGTAGCCATAGCACGAGCAGCCGTGTCACATGTATGTGTATATGTTTAAGTTTGATCTTGCCTTTAGCATTCCTTCTGTCATTGTGAAGACATATGTTTATGTTCAACATGCCTCCTCATGCCCTGCGAGTGGTGAGCACTGGTTTCAGAGCAGATGAGGGTCATTCAATGCTGGGATCTGAACTGGCCGGTTGCTTCAACCTTTTAATAATTGTTTGCCTCTGATTACATTTGGCAAAGCAAGGACTTTACGTTTTCATCACCCACCGACATCCAGCTTTTGTTGGGATACCTCCTCTGTGGACGTCTCTTTAAAGCTCCGGCATCTTTACTTTGCCACTCCTGTCAATCCTGAAGTTCCACAGCCTGTTTCCACACATTGCTTCCAGCACTGACATGTAGAGACACGGTACACCTGAGTCAGTGTACCTAGTGCACCCTCAGCTTTTGGCTTCCCTCAGCTCATGCTGTTTCGCTGGCCCCATGCGCCCAACCCTGCTGGATCCTCACAGCTGCATATTCTATCACCTCCGTGCGTATGCTTGTGTTGTGTTGTGATGTCAAGACGCCTTACAGGGTGGTCATTTTACTTTGAGCAGCATTTTCAAAAACTCAAACCAACAAATGGTGCACAGCCATTTTTAAGTGGGCTACATTCCTCCGAGGAAATGACCTTTGTTGGCAAACTGCAACATTGCAGCAGTTATACACGCCAGCCTCTAGAGACATACACCTTCATACCTGGTTCAACTTTTTAATAAACATTAGCCTCTTACTACAGGAGGTTTCAGTAGTTTGATGATGAGCAGAAGTACTGCTGGGAGGCCCAGGTTGATGATTTTGGCATGGCAGACATTCCAGGGAGGAAAGGATATCTTCAAGGATTTTGCTTACTTCAATCAATCAATCAATCAATCAATCATTATACTTGTAAAGGGCACTACATACCCGCGAGGGTCTCAAGGCACTGGGAGTGGGGGGGTGCTGCTACTGCTCGAAGAGCCAGGTCTTGAGGTGTCTTCTGAAGGTGAGCAGGTCTTGGATCTTTCTTAGGTCGGTCGGGAGTGTGTTCCAGGTCTTGGCGGCGAGGTAGGAGAAGGATCTGCCGCCGGAGGATTTTTGTTGGATGCGGGGGACGGAGGCAAGGGCGAGGTTGGACGAGCGGAGCTGTCGGGTGGGGGTGTAGAAGCTGAGTCTGTCGTTCAGGTAGGCTGGTCTGGTGTTGTGGAGTGCTTTGTGTGCGTGGGTGAGGAGCTTGAAGGTTATCCTCTTGTCGACGGGGAGCCAGTGCAAGTCTCTCAGGTGGGGGGTGATGTGGCTGTGGCGCGGTATGTTGAGGATAAGTCAGGCGGAGGCGTTTTGGATGCATTGGAGGCGTTGCAGGTGCTTGGACGGGATGCCTGCGTAGAGTAAGTTGCCGTAGTCGAGCCTGCTGCTGACGAGGGCCTGTGTTACTGTTTTTCTTGTTTCGGTTGGGATCCATTTGTAGATCTTGTGAAGCATACGGAGTGTGTTGTAGCAGGAGGAGGAGATGGCGTTGACCTGTTTTGACATGGAGAGGGATGAGTCGAGGATAAAGCCAAGGTTGCGTGCGTGGTCAGCTGGTGTCGGTGGTAGGGGTGAAGTCCTTGAGAGTGTTGGATGGCTGTCATAATCCTTCCCTGAGCTGGCACTGCAGATCTCTCGCTCTATCCCAGTGGTGTCATGCCTCATCCGCTAAAGCACTCCATTATTACGCTCATCCTGATAAAGCTCTCCTTGGACCATGAAAATCTATCAAATTATAGACCAGTCTCTGGCCTCTCTAGTATTGCCAAACAACTTGCTCTAGAGGCCCATTGTTTACACAAAACTGGGACAATAGCATGAGGCAAGCACCAATAGGAAGGTGTGTCACTTCTAGTTAGCCAGTGAAGTAAGTAGCTTTGGTGCTTTTGCGCTTGAAAGAGTGGGGAGTATCACCAATTAGGATAGGCGTGAATCTCTGATAACCTAGCTCGACATTCTGTCCTGGAAGTGTCCATCAGGGATAGATTTTAGCACCCAGAATGTGTAGAAGGACGGGCCCAGACCAGATATTCGAAGTAGCCCTAAGCTGTTGTGAGAGAGAGCTGTGAAGGAAACTGCATAGACAGACAAGACAGTTTACATTGTACCAGGCTGGGGGTCTGGGCTGAATGTAGATGCAGCCCCAAAAAGAAGCAGCACTAACATTCTTATGTGGTCTCCAATGAGCAGGAAGTCATTTTGAACTAATTACATGAGAGACTTGGTACCAGCTGATAAGGCCACTGGCATGACTTGAAGGTGTGATAACACGTCCAGCCCTTATAAATTACCTGTACCTGGACACGTTGGAGGTCGGTGAATCTTTTAACCGAGTCGGGCTTTCCTCATCCTAGAATAGTCGGGTCACTCAAATCAATAATCGGTAACTATTGCAATCGGTAATCAATACTCAATTAATAGATCAATATAGCACATCAAAATCAATAACAGTTTGTAATTCAGCGCACCATGACCTTTCAGTCATGAATAACCACACCAGTTTATTTAAAGTTAGTAAATGTATTTCCCTATATTAACAAAGCTAGCATGATGTATATAAGTCTCAAAACCAAGTGATATATGTTTTTGAACATTACTAGCTGTCCATAGCGGCGGAAGAAACGCAATCTACGCAAAATCTGAATAATGATACACTCAGTTATGGCAATACAAATCACTAATATGACTAACTGTATTTGACTAATTTCATACATTGGTCAGCATAACACGATTTCAAATTAACATGGTGCATCGAATGAATACCTCGACTAACCTCTAATTAGCATTGGCATGTGAAGCTTCATGCAAAACGAATTTAGTAAACACAAATTTGGAAAACTTCTAGCTTGGGCCCTATCAAAATAGCAGTTGGTACCTAAAAGGGAAAACACAATGCATAATACATTTTATCCTTTCATATTTACCAAATTCAATCAGCATTCAAGAAAGTCTTCGTCCCTCAGGTACCGGTTCGATCAGCATGGGGCAGATTACAAAGGGGCAAAGGTAAGGGCAAGCTTCCTTGCAGCGGCAAGGAGAATGGGCAAAGTTACTGCATAGGCAAGACGGGGCAAATCAAAGTTAAAATCTCTAGGGTGAGAATTCTTAAAGTCTCTTTCTCTCATACGTATAGAGAAAAGGGCATCAGGGTGTCGTCCAAAATGGAGTCTGGCATCTGGCTTCAAATTGGCATTGAGGAAAATGGCTGACTTCTCTTTGTCCAGTGGGTTTAAGTAAGAAACATTCCAAATTCTGCAGGGTCTTCCATTGGAGGGTTCATAGGTTGGCTTCAAATTGTCCAATTAAATTGTCCTTTTACTAGCACTCATTTATGCATACATTGGCCTTGGAGCCTTGGAACACAAGTTGTAACATGGTTTGCCAATTATTTTTGGTATCTGTACCTTCATTGTCCGCACCTGCAGAGACTGACCTTGTATCAAAGGGGATGAAACCGGCCTAGTACGAAACCTTGGAGATAAGTGTATTAGTCATCTCTGCTAGAAAAATACAACTTCAAGCAAGAATATACGTTTCATTAGTTCAAGGAAAAGCCACGCAGTTAGAATTTGAGACCAGGCAACTAGGCCAAAGCCTATACTAAATTTAAGCTAAGCAAAACAGTTTCAAACAAGAAATCATGGCATACATTTGCAATTATGACGGATTACTACATTTCCAATACTTTATGATTAATAAAGCTCGTTTACGATGATGGCGAACTACCCTGAGGGCACAATTTCCCTCGTACATTGTTTTCTTTACTATAATCACACTACATTACATGCTTTTGATTACGTGATATGCATGAATATATGTCGGACCCTCTTTTTCTGCGTCATCAATCCCTCCTCTGATGACTAATTATGTCATCACATCAAATCTACCCACAAATTTTATTCCATTAAAATTCTGTATAGTAATTTGGCACTTCAGTCAATTCCCTTTTTCTTTTAATCCCTTTAGATTTTTCCCTATATATTTCTACCATTTTGGCTTGTTCTTTTTCTTCTCTTTTCCTTTCACGCCTTATTTTCCATATTTTGATAGCTTTCCATATTCCCCAAGAGCCTAATAAACAAATTAATATTATCAATATTCCCTTCACTATTTTTAGTAACACTCCGTTCCAAACATTGCTGAGCCAATTTCCCACTGAAGCAAATCCTTTTCCAACTTTCTTCCAGACTCCGGGTTCTTTCAATTCCTTCAAATCTACACTTTCTTTAGTTAAATTTGTAAGCATCGTTCTAATTTTTCCACTGCTGTCTGGTATATATGTATAACAGTGACGTGTACCAAGCATTTTGCAAACGCCGCCATCCTTTGCTAAAAGAATGTCTAAGGCAAGCCGATTCTGAAGAGTCATAGCTCTTTCTGCAGCAAGATCAGCATCCATTAGGATTATAGCTCCTGAAAATTTTGTCAGCATGTTATCCACAATAGTAGACAACTTTCATATTTTGATTGAATTCAATATGACTCCTACTGAAGGAATCAAAGCTCCAAATTTATCTCCTACCACACCAGAAGCTGTCTCCCTTTTCTGAACATGATGTGATTCAGACAGCTTCGGAAATTTCGTTAAGTCGTCTAGTTGGTAAATCTTTGGGAACACTATTCCCAAGTAACATCTCCCATACCATCCTTTAGCAAGACGATAATAGGCGTTAAGTCCACAAATATAATATATTCCAGGAATAACTGGGTCTTGTCCATTCAGCATGAACGTCCACTTAGGTTGAAACAAAAACGTATGTTTGCATTCACTCGTTCCCACAAAAACTGTGTCATAATATGATTTATGTCTATGTATACAAAATCTTCCTACATGCAATGTATCTAAAGCTATTTTCCCTTGTTTCTTTATTGCAGCAAAAGCATAGTTATCTACAGATGTCCTTTTGTGTATTTCCCTTTCTAATTCCTCCTTCATTTCTTTTCTCCTATCGTCAGTGCGGTCTAAGAAGTTTATCTCTACTTGTGAAAGCAAGCATGTAAGGTTCTCTCTATGTGCGTGTGCTGTGTGAAAAGGTGACAACGGCTCAAAGAACTCTCTCATTAGCTTGAAATAATAATCTTTAGCTATTTTACTCAGGTACTCTATTATAGGGACATATGCAAATGTAACATCATAATGAGAGTAAAAATAATGAATATACTGTTGACCATAAAATCTGGACGTTATTATACTACACGTAATTCCGTAAGTAAGAGGCATGCTGTGATATGTCACCCCTTCCACTACTGAGGTAGGTATTTGTGTACACACATAACAATCTTTCGCATCCATGGTCTCAACATACTCACTCAGCAAGCGATAGAAAACATTAGATGAAAGTTCCTTCTTATCATGCAAGTGTCTCTCGTCTTGTTCGAGTTTCTTCAGAGCTGTTAGTTCAGTAACAATGGCAGGGTTAGAAGTAGAAGCATCGTTCGTCTCACTCTCATTCTTACCATGCATTCCAAGAACTATTGCTACAATGATTAGTACGCATGCGGTTATTAGACCTATACACATGTATTTACAACACTTCATTTTTCGCCCCTGTGTAGTGAAGCTAGTCATGATCTGTATAGAATCAGAAAGTTGAAGACACCTTATCAAAGCGAATTTGCAATTATTTACAAAGCTGAACGAGTTCAATGTTCACACAGTTTTCTTTAGCAGCTTAGTCTCTTATCGGTTAGCAGCGATGTCTCAAGATCGGGTTTAAAGTCAATCAAGTTAGCAGTGTCTTAGCTGGTTGAAAAGTCAATCAGGTGATCAATGTCTTTAATCGTTAAAGTTCATGGAATTTTATTTCTCAAGTGCCAAAATGAAGTTCTGCCTCTTCGTTCTCGAGACTGAGGGATACGAATTCGTCTGACCAATCGTTATTGGCTAAGTATGCCCACTCTGGACCGGAATACCTTTTGCTCGGTATTCTTTTCCTCTTTAATTTTGCATCTCTCTTCGACTCTCTTTCGCTGGTGCTTTCTTCCTTGGCCAAGTCTTTCTCTTCACTCGGTGCTACTATTGCGACAGTCACTTCCTTTCTTTTCTCTTTCACCTTTGGTCCTTCACTATCGTTTAACGTTTCTCTGATCCTTAATTTTACTGGTGATATGCTTTGTCTTCTTTTTGCACTGGGTCCACTTGATGGACCTGCAACCTCTTCCGAAGGAATTTGAACAGTTTTGCTCTGCCCTGCTTTGTCTTCTCCCTCTGGGAAGTCAATCAGGTTCTCCTTTTCTTTTCCTGTATCGTCTGCTTCTGGGAAAGCCCTCCTCTGATCAGGCTCTCCTGCTTCTTCACCTGTTTCGAGCTCTTTGTCACCGTTACTTGCTTCAGGCTCTTTGTCACCTTCAGCTGCTTCAGGCTCTTTGTCACCTTCAGCTGCTTCAGGCTCTTTGTCACCTTCAGGACCGTCGTCACTTTCTGAGGCCCCTCCTTGGTCCTCCCCAAAGGAATCAGTTGCTTCGTCTTCAGAAAATATTTCTCCTTCCTCTATTTCTCCCGGTTCACTTCTAGTTCCTCTTCGCTCTGTCTCGGCGTTTGGCACTTTGTTATCAGACACTGGTAATTTTAGCGCTTCGACTTCCTCATCTGTGGGACACGACACCCTCTTTGTGTGACTGGCGTGAATCCAGTTGGGAACTCCCGCACACTTCACAGCGGTGGTAGTTGTCAGAATCACTTGTAAAGGTCCTTTCCAACGGGGTTCCAAACACGACATCCTCACATGCTTCTTTATTACGACCCAGTCACCTGCTTTCAGGGCGTGTCCTGGACCTTGGATCGGTGGCAAGGTAGTTGCCTCCACCTGGTGAGAGAAAGAGCGAACCACATCAGCTAGATCTTTGCAGTAGTCTAACACCATATCATCTGTAATATTCAAAAGAGCATTTGCAGTAACTGCTGGGAGTCTCATGGCTCTGCCCATGAGGATCTCGTGCGGGGACAATCCAGTCTTTCTGTCAGGGGTGTTTCTCATTGACATTAACACCAAGGGCAATGCGTCAGGCCATTTTAAGTTTGTTGATGCACATATTTTCGCCATCCTTGATTTCAATGTGCCATTCATTTGCTCCACTAATCCTGATGCTTCAGGGCGGTAGCTACAATGCAACTTTTGCTCAATGTTCAGCGCTGCACAAAGCAATTTTATTACTTCGTTATTAAAGTGACTTCCCCTATCTGATTCTAAAGAGATCGGGAATCCGAAACGTGGTATTAGCTCTCTCAAGAGTAGTTTTGCAACTGTGAGACTGTCATTTCTGCGTGTAGGGTGTGCCTCAATCCAGTGACTAAAAATGCACACAACCACCAACACATACTTCAAGCCTCCATGCACAGGCATCTCAATGAAATCCATTTGCATCCTGCTGAAGGGACCCCCTGCTCTTCCAATGTGGCTCAAATTTACTACGGTTCCCTTCCCTGCGTTCATCTGTTGGCAAATGATGCAACGATGGCAAACTGCTTCAGCAACTTGATGGAATTTTGGGTTAAACCAATCAGTTTTGAATAGTCTAATCATAGCATCCCTCCCAAGATGTGCTTGTCCATGATAGAATCTGGCTAACTGTGTCAAAAGACTGTTTGGCAAAACAAATTTCCCTTCACTTGAAACCCATAATTCATCTAATCTTTTTTACGCATTGCAATTTGGTCCATGAAAGCTTCTCATTCTCACTGACATCATTCTGTAAGGACTTTAATTCATCTATTGTATCCACAACCTTTAGAGCAAAAACTTTGCTTGGTTCAAGTTCTGGCTCATTTATCAAGTTCCACTCATCTCTGAGCAATATACAGTTCAATGCGCAAAACCTTGCGACTTGATCCGCACATCCATTTCCCAGAGAAACATAGTCTTGTCCCTTCGAGTGTGCGCTGCATTTTACCACTGCTACTTCTCCTGGCAATTGAATGGCATGTAACAATTCCCTTATTCTTTCACCATTTTTCACTGGTGATCCTGAAGAGGTCATGAAGCCTCTCTGCGACCACAATTGTCCAAAGTCATGCACTATTCCAAATCCGTACTGACTGTCAGTGTAAATGGTAACTTTCATCAATGCGGAAAGTTGGCAAGCTCTAGTAAGGGCCACCAATTCTGCTACTTGTGCAGAGTAAACTCCTTGAAGCCAAGATGCTTCCAGAACACCTGTTACAGTACATACAGCATATCCTGCTTTCAATATTCCCAGTGCATCTCTTAAACATGAACCATCCACAAAAATAATTTGATCATTTTTTTCCAACCGGGTGTCTTTGATATCAGGTCTTGGTTTGGTGCAAAATTCAGTCACCTGAAGACAATCGTGCTCGATGTCTTCAGCGTTCTCAATTTCAGCATTTTCACTGGGAAACAAGGTTGCTGGATTCAACGTAGTGCACCTTTTCAGCTGCACATTAGGTGATCCCAGGATTATTGTTTCATACCTTGTGAGTCTAGCACCAGTCATGTGCTGAGTTCGGGAACGTGTCAAAAGTATCTCGACTGAGTGAGGGACCATGACTGTCAAAGGGTGTCCCATCACTATTCCTTCACTCTGAGTGAGGCTGATACCAACTGCAGCTACGGCGCGCAAGCACCCTGGCAGGGCTGCTGCGACCGGATCCAAAGTAGCTGAAAAATATGCTACTGGTCTGTTTACGCCACCATGGGCTTGGGTCAAGACAGACAAGGAACATGCATCACGTTCATGACAAAACAATGTGAAAGGCTTTGTGTAATCAGGCATACCTAAAGTTGGAGCCCTGCACATGCATTCTTTCAATTCAATAAAAGCATCCATCTCATCTCCTTTCAGCTCGATCTCATCCAGTGCATCTTTCTGGGTCAGTTTCAGTAAAGGTTTTGCTAGAGTTGAAAAGTTGGGAATCCATTGGGGACAGTAGCTCACCATTCCCCAAAACTTTCTCACCTCCCTCCTCGTCTTTGGTGGACTCATTTGAAGTACACTTGTAATTCTTTCCTTCATAATTCTCCGTGACCCTTTCTCTATTTGGTGACCCAAATATTTCACTTTCTTCTAGCAGAACTGTAACTTTGAAGGGGACACCTTGTGTCCATTCCTTCCCAAATGGTTCAATAGGGCAATGGTGTCGGCTGTGCAGTCACTTTCGGTCTTGGATGCAATCAACAAATCGTCAATGTACTGTACTAGGGTTGACTCGAATGGCAATTCCAACGCCTCCAAGTCCTTCTTTAGAATCTGATTGAAAATCGATGGTGATTCCGAAAACCCTTGAGGGATTCGACACCAACTGTAGACTCTGTCTAGGAATTTGAAACAAAAGAGAATATGGCTGTCCTCATGAAGAGGCACAGAGAAGAATGCTTGTGACAAGTCGATGACTGAGAACCACTCAGCATCACAAGGAACTTGAAACATGATCACAGCTGGATTTGGTACTACGGGGCAGCATTTGATTATTATTTCATTTATCTTTCTCAAATCCTGAACAATTCGGTCCTTTCCATTTGGTTTTATTAGTCCCATGATTGGCGAATTACAGGGACTGCTTAACACCTCTTTCAGTACTCCCTGTTTTACAAACTCGTCAATGAGTTGGGCAACTTTTATGAGGGTGTCTTGCGCCATGTGGTACTGCGGGGTCTGGAGAAAGGTTACATTGGGTTTTACAGTCACTTTCACTGGTTCCACTCCTTTCACCAATCCCACCTCTTTCCCTGTCATATCCCACACTTCCTTTCCGACTGTTTCTTGTAACTCAGCAGGAATGTCTGCCTCAGTGATCATTGGATAAAGGGTAATCAGGGGATACTCTTCATCGGCAGTTTCCATTTCCTCCCCTCCTATGCTGTCCTCTTCTTCCCCATCACTGTTTGTCTGAATTTTAATCCCATCGTTTGAACACATAATCGAACACCCCAATTTGCACAATAAGTCTCTCCCTAACAGTGATATCGGGCTTGAGTCACATACCACAAATTTGTGTGACCCTTGATAGTTTCCAATTCTAACTTGCACTGGGTCTGTGATTGGGTTCGTCAGGTACCTATTTGCTACTCCCACTACTTGAACTGTCCTCCCTGAAAGTGGCAAATTTGGTACTTCAATGCTCCTTACAGTGGAACGTGTAGCTCCTGTGTCAACCAAGAATGAAACATGATGACCCATAACTCTTCCCTCCACATACGGACCCTTTTGATCAACTTCCAAGGACGCTGCAAGCACACAGTTTCCCTCCTCATCTGAACTTTCACTCTCCCATACATCGTTTATTCCATTCTCGCTGTGTAATGGGAATTGGTGTACTGTGTAATTTTGATTCATTCCTTGACCCGTGACCTGTTGAGGAAGCATTGCTTGCTGCTGATTCATTGGTGCTAAGGGTATTTGCATTTGCTGATTAGGTACCATGGGAAACTGCTGTTGCATTGGCTGCAACTGTGGGATTTGCGCACGGGGCATTTGCACTTGTTGCGATTGCATAGGTTGTAAACCCTGCATCTGGTTTATGCTGTTTTGAAAATTTGGATTCGGACCTCTCAATCTCGGTCCTCTCATAGTCTGAAATGCATTGACATCGTTGTTTTGCTGACCTACACCCTCCTGCACCATCATTGGGCACTCCCGTTTCCAATGCCCGACGATTCCGCACGTGTGACATGGCATCACCTTCTTCATTGCCTGTATACCATTTGGAATCATAACAGTATTTAAATCAGGACCGTTATTCATAAAACCTCCTCGGCCTCTGCCTCTCATCTGCGGCTGAAACATGGCACCTCCCTGTTGCTGCTGCTGCTGCTGCGGCATCTGTTGTTGAAAACCTTTCAAACCTTGCAAGCCTGTCTGAGCTGCTCTAAGCTGCATCACCATCACCTTTTCTTTCAACCTTTTCTGTTTTGTCTCAATCTCGTCACTGCAATATTTTGCATAATTCAACACTTCATCGATCGACTTTGACTGCCAACAAATCAAATGCGTTTTGATCATCTGGCTGATTTCGGGTCTCAACCCTTCCACAAATCTGAACACAAAATGGAGCATGTCCTTTGCCTCAATCGTCTCTGTGCCACTGTAATTTTTAAACGCTTTTAACAATCTCTCATAGTACGCATGTATAGATTCTTTAACCTCTTGGGCTGTCCTGTCAATCCTCTGCCAATCCACATTTTTCGACGCAACCTTGGTTTTCAAGAGCTCGATCACTTTGTGGTATAAACTCATTACCGTAGGTGATGGCGCACCTGTGTCCCTATCTCTTTCCGGTTCACTCGTCGGCCAACCTACAGCCCTTTTACAATCTTCCCACAAATCTGCCGGAACCACAATTTCAAATAAAGTATTCAGGTCTTCCCAGAGACATTTCGCGAGTTTCACGAATCTATCTGTCTGTTGATACCACTCAATAGGCTTCTCTCTCAATTTGGGAAAGTCATCCGTAAAGGATTGAATATCACATCTGTGCCATGGTACATGTACAAGTTTTCCCCCTGCTGTCTCTCTCATTGGTAACATGGTTATCAGATCACCACTCTGTGGTGCTTTCTCATTCCGCTCTGGGGCATTTTCTTTCTTTTTGTCCTTTTTCTTAACCCACCTGCTTTCCCATTTGTCCAAACATCTCCAAATCTGTGCGCTCTGCAGTATCTCTTTAAGGTGTGTTTTCATCCCTGCGGATCTCATGTGTTCAAAGTCTTTTGTCTCAAAATCCAACCTGTAACTTCTGCTCAGGTGTTTAGTCTTACTTATATCGATCTTGTTTCTGTCTGCAATTTCTTGTAACTTCTTATGTATGCTGCTTACTTCCCTTGTAATCCTAGGGCACATGTATCTCAGTTCTTCCTCTGTGTAGGATTCTAATCTGTTCAGTCCCATTGTTCCCTCTACCAATTCGTCTGCCTCCATACCCAATCTTATTTTATTCAGGTATTCTTCTCCCTTCCCGCTGGATGTACTCTGTGGGGAATTCAGGCTGTTGAACCATTGTGTTAACTGTTGCGCATTCAGTCCCATCAGTGTAGCAGTTACATCGACTGCTACTGATGGTTTCTGTAATGTTTCCGTCTCTGAGGTCAACGGTACTAATAGCGGTGGATGTGACCTTACCACGGTTGACGGGGCACAAATTGGAATTGGACTGAATCCCGACAAGGACCCAGATCCATTTGGCAGGGTCGCTATCGGAGTTGTTTCTGGAGTGGTTTCTATGCACCTTCTCCCTGTCCCACTCTGTATCATTAACCCTTGGTCACTTGTGCTTGGATTTGCCTGTATGGACAGTGGTACTGGTGGACCTACAGTAATAGGTAGAGATATTGCATCTGGATTCTGTCCGTTCCCCAAACTCTGTGGCATGTTAATCCCCACATTATGGTTCATCATTGCTGGCACACCTAACTGGCTCCCTGTTACTTGAGTATACTTTGGCACTTCTTGTGTCTGCTTTTGAGGCATCAAGAACTGTGTTGATTCAGCTTGAATCAATGTTGGTCTTTGATAACTCTGTCCTCCCTGCGCCGTTAAATCAGAAGTCGTTCCCATGTTATGCTCATCACAGCAGTGCCTTTGAACCTGTGGCTGATAGTTATCAGCAGGTTTCAATGTAGGCACGTCTGGGTAAATTCTCCGAACCTGTGGTATTTGCGGTGAGAAAGGCATATCGGAACTGTTCGGCCTCTGAGATATTCTCAAATTCGGTGTTACATTACCCTGTATTGGTTCTGGAGGGGCAGTACTAATGCTTGAGCCCTGTTCACTTTCCACATATGGTGGCAGGTGATCATTCAACAATTGTATAATGAACTCCTCATCATCTGACTCGTCTCCCCTTTTCGAGTTTCTATTGTTCTCTCTATCTCTGGACTGACTCCTGTTTGTCTTATAGGTAGCTTTCCTTCCTTCCGTCTCCGCTTCATCGGTAATTGCTGGAAACAATTTTATCCCATGCAATACGTCTGACCTCCAAACCTTTTGTGTGGGATCCCATCTAGCATCCGCTAGTGTCTTTTCTACTTTTCTTATTCTGGTCTCAAACTTCTTTTGTTGTTGGTTTCTAGCTATTAGCTCCCAAATTGCTAGTGCCTCAAACTGTGCTGGTCTTGGAGGTACTTTCATGTCATATAGCGCAAATCTCAGATTTTCTAAAACCCTTATATTAAACGATCCGTGGATAGGGAACGCTACACTTCCATGCTTCTCTGTTAATTTGCACCATTGTTTTAACCAAAGACATGGTGCTACACCCTTTTCTTCAATGACAATGTAAGCTGGTGTACCCTCAGGCGGTGTTTCTTCTCCTACATTTGCTTTAATATAAGCATCTCCCCTCATGGCACTCTTAAATGCTTTGAAAAATTTCATCTTTCCGTCTTTTATTCTCTTAAAATGTGTAATCAATAAGTGACTTTAATTCCCGGAATACTCTTCGCTTGCCTTTCCCCTACCAGTTGCGCTTCCCGGACTGTGTCCAATCCGTGCGCGACCCTTCTCTCCAACAGACCTATCCCAGCGCGGCTCCTAGTGACGTCACACTCACACACTGTGGCTGACAAAGTCCCGCGGCTTGTCCTCTTTTCATTCGTCTTCACTCACAAACTAATTTCTGCAATATAACGCGAGCACTAACCAAAATAATAAAACAGATCTGTCGGTTTACTACAGGAAGGGTAATACAATCGCTTCAGAAACCTTAGGGATTTTTCACTAGCCTCTGCAGTTATTCCATCTTTCTCGGTCTCCCACTTTCGCAAGCAAAATTTTACCCGCAAACTTTACTCTCAACTGATCAATGAACTATTCTAGTGCACTTTAGAATTCGTCAAATCTCGAAGTCGAAGTTTTCTTTCGCTCCACAATATTCGTACCGACTTGTTGACCATGCCCGATCAACCTATTAAACCGATCAGATCACAACATCAAAACAAGTGTCTCATACACTTTTCAACATACTCCGGAGTCTCTTGACCTCGCAGGGCCCATCTCAACATCAACAACCACGTGGACAATTTTTCTGCATGAAGCGCTACACGCACCTGAAGTTCGACGACTTCCCTACTTTCACACCTTTGGAGTAACACTCCTCTAATATCTTTTAGCCCCCTAAAAATACTCACAACTTCTCAATTAATCTGCGGCAATAAGCTATGCAAGCGCAAAACCCTAACTTCACTCATTCCGTCATTAGAATCGCCGAAACCATTCTCACACCTCCATGTCCTCCATTCGCAAGCTCCGAGATCCCGGGAAAGTCATTGGGGACTTAGGGCATCATCATCCTTCCAACTTGTTTCATTAAAAAAAATTCTAACTTAACTCCGTCTTTTGCTCGGATGGGGTCCCAAAGGGCTAAACCATCCTCTGCTACCATCTACTGATAACGCGTCCAGCCCTTATAAATTACCTGTACCTGGACACGTTGGAGGTCGGTGAATCTTTTAACCGAGTTGGGCTCTCCTCATCCTAGAATAGTCAGGTCACTCAAATCAATAATCGGTAACTATTGCAATCAGTAATCAATAATCAATTAATAGATCAATATAGCACATCAAAATCAATAACAGTTTGTAATTCAGCGCACCATGACCTTTCAGTCATGAATAACCACACCAGTTTATTTAAAGTTAGTAAATTTATTTCCCTATATTAACAAAGCTAGCACGATGTATATAAGTCTCAAAACCAAATGATATATGTATATGAACATTACTAGCTGTCCATAGCGGCGGAAGAAACGCAATCTATGCAAAATCTGAATAATGATACACTCAGTTATGGCAATACAAATCACTAATATGACTAACTGTATTTGACTAATTTCATACATTGGTCAGCATAACAAGATTTCAAATTAACATGGTGCATCGAATGAATACCTCGACTAACCTCTAATTAGCATTGGCATGTGGGGCTTCATGCAAAACGAATTTAGTAAACACAAATTTGGAAAACGTCTAGCTTGGGCCCTATCAAAATAGCAGTTGGTACCTAAAAGGGAAAACACAATGCATAATACATTTTATCCTTTCATATTTACCAAATACAATCAGCATTCAAGAAAGTCTTCGTCCCTCAGGTACCGGTTCGATCAGCATGGGGCAGATTTCAAAGGGGCAAAGATAAGGGCAAGCTTCCTTGCAGCGGCAAGGAGAATGGGCAAAGTTACTGCATAGGCAAGACGGGGCAAATCAAAGTTAAAATCTCTAGGGTGAGAATTCTTAAAGTCTCTTTCTCTCAGATAGAGAAAAGGGCATCAGGGTGTCGTCCAAAATGGAGTCTGGCATCTGGCTTCAAATTGGCATCGAGGAAAATGGCTGACTTCTCTTTGTCCAGTGGGTTTAAGTAAGAAACATTCCAAATTCTGCAGGGTCTTCCATTGGAGGGTTCATAGGTTGGCTTCAAATTGTCCAATGAAATTGTCCTTTTACTAGCACTCATTTATGCATACATTGGCCTTGGAGCCTTGGAACACAAGTTGTAACATGGTTTGCCAATTATTTTTGGTATCTGTACCTTCATTGTCCGCACATGCAGAGACTGACCTTGTATCAAAGGGGATGAAACCGGCCTAGTACGAAACCTTGGAGATAAGTGTATTAGTCATCTCTGCTAGAAAAATACAACTTCACGCAAGAAAATACGTTTCATTAGTTCAAGGAAAAGCCACGCAGTTAGAATTTGAGACCAGGCAACTAGGCCAAAGCCTCTACTAAATTTAAGCTAAGCAAAACAGTTTCAAACAAGAAATCATGGCATACATTTGCAATTATGATGGATTACTACATTTCCAATACTTTATGATTAATAAAGCTCGTTTACGATGATGGCGAACTACCCCGAGGGCACAATTTCCCTCGTACATTGTTTTCTTTACTAAAATCACACTACATTACATGCTTTTGATTACGTGATATGCATGAATATATGTCGGACCCTCTTTTTCTGCATCATCAGGTGTCAAGAAGCAGACAGTCAGGTCTATTTTAGGATTTGTCAGTGTTACCCACCATCAATCATCGGGCGTTTTTTCAGAGAAATTTGCTATGCGCAGAACACACAAATCAGTTGAATTAATTGCATAATCTCTTTATTGCCCAGAACCTCCAGTTCAGATATGTACCTATGTTTTCCGGTAAAAATGTGCATTATCAATTTCTTATGGAACTTACAGTTGCTAAATGCATTCTCAGTGTAATTTCTGAAATCTCAACCTTCCAAATACTGAAAATTTTAGGGGTCACCCAGTGTGCTCATTCTTCGCTCACTAGCTGATTTTTTGCAGCACTGCATCCACGCATATATTTCAGAAAGTTGATAAAGGCACACCGCTCTCGTCTGCACTCCCTTCCCTTAGGGAAGTTTAGTCCTTCATCACAATCGAACGTTGCCTAGGTGGTGCTTCTCTGTTGAGCTTCCGGTTTATGGCAGAGACTGCGCGTGCCTCTGTCTGAAAGCAGAAACAGATACTTTCTGAACATAACAGAGCAGGGCAGTAAATTACAGTGGCAGAATAAGGGTTTGCTGTCCCTTTTGATCAGTGGCTGGGAACGAAGAGCCATTTTCGGACTTCTTCGGCGAGCAGCATTGTCCCCTGCAGGTGTCACATACATTAGCCTGTCTCCCATTCACCTTTCCCCGGGAAGAGGCTGTCTCTATCGCTTGCGCCGTCTTTTATTGGAGTTGAGCTAATATCTGCCCGTAGAGCTGAAAAAGAGTTCATTGACAGCAGAAATAGAGTGAATTCTTTATATCTGTACTTACAGTTCCAAACTCCCTGCAAAGTCAAGTTCAGCCGAGATGCTGCTGTAAATATGTACACTTCCATCACCGACATGTAGGTGTGTGAAAGAGCGCCCAGGGAGGACTAGGCATTTCAGCAGACAGCTCTACAATAACAACCAACTATTTAAAACCTCCTCAGAGTGGAACTGTTTAAAATCACTAATGAGTGAACCCCTTGTGTGCTAAAGAGTCAGTTGTACCTGACCACAGTCCTCTTGGCATTTCATGAAGTATTGCTTCCGGGTAAAATGCAGGCCACCAAAGATTCAGCGTAGCTGAATAGCGATTTTTTATAGAAACTTTAAAGCACAAATAATAGTTGCATTAAATGTCAGTGGTGTGATTCATTCTCTTCACCTCCCTTCAGAAACGGAGCTGATTTTTTTACGCCTTAGGTGAAGCAATCCTCTCTTGCAAATGTGCCATGTTTGATGCGTCTTAAAGCAATCTGGAGCCCTTTAGCTTGGCACATTGTGTCGGTGCCCATGACTGTCGTTCCATTGTAGCACCGGCCAAGCTTCCTTAGATCGCACAATGTGCAAGTGAAGTCCAGTGGCTCTATTAAGAAAGAAATTATGTAAACCAATGGCGGCCGGCAACTTTAGGAGGGAGTGGGTGGGCAGGAAGCACACTCACTCATTCACACATGCACGCACATCCATTCACAACACTCATCAACATTCAAACATGCACGCATGCACCAAACATGAATTTAAAAAAAACACACACACACACTTACCTTCTGAACAGAGGTCCCAGGAGGGTTGGGACTGCTGCCTTCCATCTCTGGCTGAGCCAATGATGGATGGCAGCAGTCCCAACTTCATCACAGAGTGGGATGGGGTAAGTGAGAATTCTGACCCCATCCCACTCTGTGACGAGGTGTCACTGATTGGCACTCGCCCTGGGCGCTTCCTGGCTTAAACCTGAAGCGCCCAGGTCGGAGTCAATGGATGACGCTTCCCTCATCACCAAGGGGGAGGGCCTCGAGGCACCTTTGCTGAGCTGAGGAGGTCACGGCCATGGGAGCTGTGACCTCTTCAGCCCACCAAAGTTCAGCTCAGGCAGCCAGGAGTATGTGCAAATCGCGCATGTCTACTCCTGGCTGCCTGATCTGAACATAAAGAGTGTCTGTCAGACTGACCTTTGCTCAGCCTGACAAACACTCTTCATGAGGGCAAAAGGTGGGGGCGTGCCCCCCTCTGCCCTTAAGAACGGGCCGCGTCTGGTTCCCAGACTTTTGACTTCTTGGGACCCCCACTGAATCACTCCTGGAAGCCGGGAACCCCCAAGCAATCTTTACAATTTAAATTTCAAACTTTAAATTGTAATCCACAAAAAATACACAAACGTTTACACACCAAACAAATACTCAAATTAGTAAAGATATAATTATTTTATTATGTTATTGGGAAGGGTGATGCTGCATCTTGGTGACTAACTTTTCAATGTTTGGTTTTGTTTAGGAAAGCTGAATCCTCAGGCCAGATTCTACATTTCCCAAGTGATTTCTGTCTTTATTTTTTAGGTACCTAAGATCCGAGAAAGGTTTTCACATAAATATGTGAAGGGGAAAGGAAGTAAAACCATAAGGGCCTCTCATCTCTCCATAGTCTCTCTGTCACATGTAATTAATTTGTATTATAGCACCTCTGATACCAGAGTAGGTTATCGGAGTACTTTACAGGGGACTTCGAGGTGTAAGATTCACATGTTATCCACACTGGTAGGCATTTTATAAGAGCACTTTGTCTGGAAAAGTATAAACTCAGCATTCAGAATGTAACACAGTGGTTAGTGTTAACTTTAAAAATAAGAATGTATTTTTACGCAAGCAAACCTTTTTTGGCAGCGTAAGGAAAATGAAAGACTGGGAAAAAACATAACTTTCCAATTTGTGCCATGCAGTTGCTGAATGTACAAGGAACTCTGCAGTGCTTTTAAAACTGCTGAACAAAGGAAGTAATATGTAAGAAAACATGTACATGTTTCGAGAGACCCTAGCTAGAGAAATGCCTACCTGCCAGCCAAGTCCTCCGGACCCTGTGGGAATGTGTCAAGGACCCCCCCGAAGGGGGGAGGGAGGACCACAGGTTGGGAACTGCTGCTTTAAACTACAGAGTTTTGCCTTGTAATTTCTGACAACAGGCCACTTACTTATCTTACATTAGAAGCCATGAAAACCATTATGGGCCACAATGAATTAGGTAATTTAACAACTGCTCTTGTCACTAGATAAGCAGAGTCGGTGTCAGAGTCTTCAAAGCATCACTCACTTTACTCTATATCAGATTACATAATTGAGGAAATTAGACCATTACCTTCAACATTTATCAAATGTTTCTCATTCTTCCACAAGGTCAGGCTCACCAAAGAGCTGCAGTTTCCCCAACTAGGTGGTGGGGCCAGTGTTATCCCAAAACCCTTGTCTGCTGCCCATCTTCCTTCAGTGTCATAAATCTCCTTCATTGAACTGCAGGTGGCATATCCCCACAACTCCAGCAACTCATCAAAGGACTATCTCTAATTAATTTAAATATTTGAAATTAAACTGAAATTATTTTGTTCAAGATTAAATTAAAAAATACATTTCCAAATAATGTTAAAAAAACATTTGATTATACATTAATAATTATTGGAATGATGTGTAGAATTAATTTAAAGTAACTTACTTGTATTTTAATAAAAATGATGTTATATTATTTTTTACTTGCCAAAAGGATATTAACATATATAATAACTAAATAAAAAATAAGTATTATTTTTAGAGTTTCTTAGCATTATATTTATTTATATTTTTAACTTAAAAAAATAATAATTGCAGTTAAATTAACATTATTCCCTATGGAGCTCTATTAAAACCCGTAAATTTATTCTTTTCTATGAGAGGCTGCTGCAGTACGAGTGGTGGTCCGTGTTCATACTAAACTTAACCTCGCTCCCAACTAGAGTAATTTGCCCCATTTTGGTTTCCTTTTTTTGGCTACGATAAATTTAGAAACGCAGTCTGTGAATTTCAGTGGGCTTACTTATTTGTGGGTGGGTGCATGTTTCTCACCAAAACCATTTTCTAATCCTCCTTAAACCCCTCCTTACTCGTCCTCAAACCTCTCAGATTTTATAGTAAGTATGCCCCTTTTTCCTGCCATTTTCCCCACACCCACCCACGTGTACTACTAAATATTAAACTTATATGTGTAAGGATGTAACCACAGAAAAAGATAGGAGAGGTGGAGGTGTAGCTTCAAACTCATAGGTTTGTGAATAGCATTTTATGGAACCTTAGTAGTAATGTTTCAGATCCACTAAATGGAGCAGGTGAATATGCCCCTCTGTTATCAGATAATTTTCCATTTGAGATTTAACATTCATAGCTAATTCATTCATGAATAGACTATAAATCAAAGAAGCCTTTGGAGGATGAAAATATTTCTCAAATAACATTCACATACAAAGGACAGAATTCACAAACTGCATTTAATAGCATGTAAAGTAATCCTACAAATGCAATTCGCAAACCTAAGGCCAAAGACGTCTGCCTTTCTTATCTTTGCTGTGTGGAGATCTTTGTCACAGTGGCAGCTATCTCTGCATAATTAGGTGCAAGTTTTAGTAGCAAATGTCGGAGGGATTGGAGAAGTGGGAGAACAATAGGGAATATGGCAGGTGTTTCGGGAAATTTAAGACAGGGTTTAGGGAGAGACATGATAACACGGACACAGAGTCACAAACGTATGAGGCCAATTGCTATTACCATATTACACTTCTAAAGCTACTAGTGTCCGAAATGAGCAAAACATGTCTAGTGTACATTTGTCCAGTAATGAAGTAAGTCAAGCACTACACATGGCAGAATCACTGGCACTGCAACACAGTCATATGGAAAATATAGAGGCAGGGAAATAAAATAATACTCTACTGGAACTAAAGTTAAATATCTTTCTCTAGCATTTGATAAGCAGAATTATATCCATGCTGAGCTATAGAGTGATAAAGCATTTTTCCATTTTTACAGCAACGTTTTTAAGCAAAGAATTAGCACAGTGCCATCCATGCTGAGCTGAAAAATGACAAATGCCTTTTACCACAGGCACAGGTACAGCTTTGTCTAGACACAAGGGAGTACCTAGAAGAGAGAGACAGAGAAAGCGAGGGATTAAAAATTCATACTATTGAATGTTTTATTATTTTAAAATTTAATAATACATTTATTTAAAACAATTACAAACAATGTTTAAACTTCCATCAGAAACTGTAAAGCAATTTAAATTAAGTAAACACATACTTTTATCAGAATTTACTAAATATTAAATAATAATCCTACTGAGGTGAGTAATAAATAATTTATTTAAACTACCTTAATTGATAAATATTCAATTTGATGAGTTAATGTTCCAATAAATATAATTTTATTATTTCAAGATCAGTAATAAATATTTTAGAAATAATTTATCTTATATCATAGATTGAAATGTTATCGATATTTTGTTTTTGAGACTAATACACTTTATTAATTTACCTTATGTTTCCTAAAGTGAGAACTTGGAGATATAGATTTCCACTGAGAGATAAAAAGTTATTAGTAGGGAATTTGTAATCATAAACTCTGCTATCTGAGGCCCCACCCCTGGTTTTGAGCTGATAGAGACATGTAAGTCTACTCCCTGTTGTAAATCTTCACTTGAATATGGCAAGTAGATTAAAAGTGGAGAGTGACACCTAGCTATAGTAGTAAAGATAGACAGGAGCAAATATACAAATATATATTTTCCGTTATGAATCAGAGCCTATGTTGGGATCACCAGAGATGTCATTCTAATCCCTTTTTCACGCAATAGGTACAAATAACGTAAAATCCGTTTTACAAAATGAACCAGGATTTACTGCATCTCATTTAATCTACAAAAAAGGCAATAAGGAATTATCATCTAAATGCCCTTTGACTTACACTTAGGATGAACCTATGAATAAATTCTGTTGTACCATGAAGTTGAGTTATCAAATTTCTCTTTCTCAGAGAGCTTAAATGTTAATATTGGTTATACTAACTTGCAAATTATATTAATGCAGTACTTTCTTAAATTGAAAAATATAAAAAGACAGATGTTCACAAGGCAACCCATGTAGGAATATCCAAATCACGGGTAAATATAGCCAAAACCAAGATTGTCAAATGGAAAAAGGTGAATGATAAGTATAAAAATCAGGAAACTTTACCTCCACCAACATGTTTAAATTGTTAAGTTTTGAAAGTGAAGTTCTTTCCTGTTTCTGACAATGTCACACTTTTCAAAGTGATTTATCATTAATCTTAAACAAGGACCCTAGCTACATTGATTGATAACATGGACATGGATAATGTAATATGAGCTAGCACGATCTTAATGGTCTACACTGTGACATAAAGGACATCATCCTGTTGTAGTCAACTATCGTTTATTTAACATCCTCTAGTGTTAACCCTAATTGTTTCTTTAATTGAAATAGGCAACAAAATACCTAAGTATTTGGTTTTCTGAGCGTTCCATATCAACTTGTAGTCTCCAAACAGACATTAAAGGAAACATTTGTTCAATGGTAACATTTCTGATTCATACATTTTTAATTTGTAACACAGGAAGATGAATCTACTTCACCAAAGGCTTGCATTGTTTTAGGTGGTTCTGAAACATACATCATGTCATCATAACTGTATGCAGAGAACTTTTTAAAGTGTAAGATTTTTGAAGGTACGTGGTCATAATTTAACTTATTTCAGTGACTCCAAAAATGAATGCAGGTTGCTCCTTGAATGCTGCACCAGTAACAGCTATTTGCATCTCTAGAAATATATTACATAACTCATGGAGCGGCAGCACAATTGTGACAGTACAAATAAAAGAATCTCAAAGTAGCTATTATTATTAGCTATTTCAGATTTGCATTACTTAATGTATGTGGGAATGCTTTGCAAGACGTATATTGTTTGGGTTGATGACTACAAGTTTGCTTTTGTGAGCAAACAGGTTAAGGACAAAATAGGCCACATTAAACAATTGCTTTATGTTGTACACTTGGATAGAACTATATATTTTGAAGAATAGTTTCCGTTATACAGTCAGGCCCTTCTTTAGACAAAGGCATACAATTTGTGACAATTCCACAATCCCTGGCGTAGTATTACTAATGTGAGTAATTGTGAAACACTACAAATTCAGAAATAAATGTGTATAATGTGTGGAAATATTCCATGCTTAATAATGCAAACTTAACACCCGCATTTTGCTGGTGCAAATGCAGGTACATAGTATTAGGCCATTTTGATATAGTAATGCCACCTTTCTCTAAATACCAACAATAATGCAAAATACAGGGAAACACATTTTTTAAGAATTTAGTACAATATTTTAATTATCCTCACTGACTCTAACATCCTTATTACAGGTATTATTACAATTACCAGTATCCAAGGTATTGGCAATTCCAGTTGCTAGGGGATCCAGGACATTGTGATACATCCCTGAGGATGCTTATACAGATAGGCAATTACCACGGAAACAGATCTATTGGACTCAGTTCCTGCCATAATGCCCCATTTTTATTCATTTCCCATCCAGCAGTTTTAGTTCATGAAGTGAAGAGAGTTTTGAATTTAGCACTTTCCCAATTGCTGTACTTCTATATCTGATCAAATCAGCAAATATTCATGTGTGACTGAAGCTTAAATCTGTGCTTCTGGTTATTATTCTAACTATTGCCTTTAACTCAATAAATCATTCTAGATTGAGTAGATACTCTCTATTTGGGGCTATCCAAAGGAAACTTTTGGTATTATCATTAGGTTTCATATCAAAATATGGGTTCAGTGGGTGAAGGGGGTTGATTTAACAAAAAAGGTTCAACTAGAAATAATGGTCTGTTCGATATATGTGATATACATCTACGATTATTGCAATAGTATTAGGAACTAGAAGAATATTTCCACCTAAGCTAGAACATACATACAAGTTTCAAGTATGAAAACATGTTTACGTACCAACAGATTGAATACATTTCTAAAGTGCTCCCTACCCTAATGGGTCTTTTTGTGCTGGTCGTAAGAGTCAGAGTAAACAAAGAGGCTGTTATCCAGCTTTACCTGGACCATTCGATCAATGCTTTAATTGTACAAATCTAATATATAAATATGGTAACTGTTAATTTAGAGAAATTGGTTACATTTTCTGAAATACTAACACACCTCACATTAGATTGGTACTTCTTTAGAGAAAAGATGGAATTTAATTCTTCAAGCATTTTGCTATGCAGGTGTGTAATTTTCCATTCTGCAGAGTTGGGAATTTCAGGGTAATTCTCTTTTGGCTAGAAATATAATTTTTGGCATTACCTTTAATTTATGTCGATCATGGTTCAGACATATTGGGCCTGATTACGACCTTGGCGGAGGGGATTACTACGTCCCAAACATGACGGATATCCAGTCCGCCGTTTTACAAGTTCCATAGGATATAATGGAACTTGTAAAACGGTGAGCGGGATATCCGTCACATTTTGGATGGAGTAATCCCATCCGCCAAACTTGTAATGAGGCCCACTGTTTCTTAAAAAAAAGAAATTTCAAGGAAAGGTCACCCTTCTGCTATAGAATGGTATCATGTGTTATTCTGTGTAGACAAAAGCACAGTAGATTACAGTAAGAGGACGGTATGGAAGCTCCTACAGAGGCATCAATCCACATTGATCGAAATTACATGACTAGCATTACAATAAATTGTGATAAAATATAAGAGGTTCACAGCAATTTTATTTTCACGATTAGTATTAGAAAAGGCAGAAATGTGTACATGTTGGCGGAAGATTTAACTCTTAATGTAGTTCGTAAAAGGTTGAGTATCTCTTTTACAGTACCCATGTTCACTCCTGCTCCTCATTTTACCATTCTGAAAGGCAGGATATGTTTTCATGTGCAGGTGAACTGTTTTCAACATCCCCTGTCAGGCACTCTTCATAATGCCTGTTGTTGCTTCTCAGTGGAAATCTAGATTCCACTGGACTGGCCCTGTCAGCTCGGTGTCTAAGTGGATCTGTTGACTTCAAATAGTTCTGTCCACTAGTTTTAAACAAAGGACTAGACAAGGGGAGAAAGCTTGGCTGATTTCCCTGCTTGCTGACGACGCACGGGGTGCTTTATTTGGGACTAATGTGAAGGATGCTGACTTACTTATGAACTAACAACCTGATATGCATTTATTCAGCAAAAACAGGCATGCTCAAAGGCCCAAATTAAGCCAAATCCCCCACAAAAGCTATCTGTGAAAGGGGGCAGAGAGGCTTGCAGTTTCAAACAGGAAGGAATAAATACAACAAAAATTTTCAATTTAGAAAGAAGAATTACACACCTCACCCTCTTCCGCCAAAGCCCAAGAAGTGGTCCTGGCTATGCTGAGACTCCAGTTGGAGGTCGTCTTTCATTTTTTCACCAGATATGTTAGTGAGATATTTCTGCTGCTTGGGTCTTGCAGATGATAAACAAATGATATTGTCCAGCATTCTAATAGAGTGCTTAAGATTTGGTTGAAGTACTCCATATCTATGCATAGGACTCGTCAATCATCTAGTATTAATCCAAAAGGTTTGCAGATCTCCTATCAAAGAAATGTGATTTTCCTGTGCCAACATCAGTAGGATATGGGATCTTTTTGTTAAGCTAAGCATAACTGAGAGGTGGTACTCTCTGTTTATTGAACATCCAGAAGAGGTGCTGATCTGTGATTGTCAAAAATCTTTTGAAGATATCAGTCTATGACTGTTACACAAACACCTAAGTCACATACTCAAAGAAGCAATGGTATGAAGTGCTGCCCAACATTACTACCCATTTCTCAAGCAGCTAAAGTTCACAGACACTAAAATTGTCAGACAAATCTTACACATGCTCCTGTTCACAGCACAGGATCAATGCGGCATGGATAGGTAAGCAAAACTACCTGACTGCACATCACACTTCACACTTGTTCCAATCCTGACAGTAACAGCAGAAACTATTAAACTGTCCACTGTATTCTCATACACATAATAGTGCACTGGCAACAGGATGGTTTCAACCACCACTAAACAAAACAACCTCCCCTGCCAATGCATAATCATTCACATAAGCGGAAAGAGAAAATAGAAAACCTCAACATTTCACTGAATTGGACACAAAAACACACCACAAAGTTTCTGTGCTGACTCAGACATAACCCAGGCACATAGTCATTGATTAAACCAAAATGGACAGTCACCAAGAACAACCACAGTGATGCTGCTCTGAAGACTTAGAGATCCCTGCGTGGTATGTATAAATCTCTAAATCTAGTAGGGGTGAGGGGTTGGAATCTACCTGGGGAGCCTGGGAAAGGGCCTTAGTGAAAATGATACGATGATTGCATGTTTTAGGAGAAATGTGGCTACTCGCAGCCTGTCCTTGGGAATCAGAGTTCACGCGTGGTACCGTGGCTTTAGCACCTCCAGCGTGTTGATAGTCCACTTGATGGAAATCACGTGACTTCAAATCATCCAGAACCACCGGAAGTGGACTAAGTGAACTGTTACCAAGATTATTGTCAGCATGTTTATGCAAGCAAATTTGCACCTAGATGATAATTGTTTATGATGTGTAATATATGTTAAGGTGTTCTAATAATAACTTTGTGTTTATGAATTATTTTTAAACAACAAATGTTTAATAATTATAAGATACATTGAACTAAAGACTAAGTATTCCTTCGAAAGTTACTTTTCCTCCTTGTGCTGTGACTCACTTATGTGCCAGGCCTCTCTATCCTTACTCATCTCCTACTGTCTGTCATCTGGTCTCAAGCAAATCTCACACAAGCTATCACAGCACTGTTTGTCTTTTGTTTCAGTGTGTGTACTAGTTAATCCTTGTACGGCATTCCCTACCAACACCTGGGTTTGCAACAGCCTGCTATGTGCTGGCACTGTCTGTCTAATTTAGAGATGAACAGTTCTTTATTAATTCATTATACATTAAAAATGACTATTACCAACCACCCTAGCCATCCCATAGCTTAATGGCCTGCAATAGCCTGAAAGTCAAACCTGAATGACTGTGATTGTTAGTAGTTGTGTTAATATTATCATTGGCATCACTGTCCAGAAGCAATGTGTGGTGCAAGGGACAGTGGCCTTTGATGAGGGCCATGGCACTTATGTTTTTCATAAAGTAAGCACTGTGCACTCCGTTTTACTGTTTCATAGATGCTGTGAGTCAATGAGAACAGCAACCTACTCGCAATTTTGTGACTCACCCTCACAATGCAGAGTTTGACTGGCAGGAGAGTCTCTGCCTTTCACAACCTTTGGAAAGAGGCAAAAAACAATGCTCAAAAGAGGCCTACTTCAGCTCGGGGTTGGTGAAATCCATATCATGAATAGGTTGCACATGGTTTTGTACGTTACTAAAAATGACTGATGTTGTAATTGTTATTGCCATTATCTGATCTGAATACATAGAGGAAGGAAATATGTGTTAGGTTTCAAAGGTTACATAGGTGATGCTCATTTCCTCATATAGAATTCTGGGTTAAGTGTATCTAACACTCTTTCGGTCTATGCACAAGCAGTGCTACTCTGCTCCTCTGGTAGGTGTGCACTGTGAACATACCTCTAGGCAAACGAGAAACACAAGCACTTGCCACTAAACAGTAATGAATGCTACAGTACAGATAGCAATAATGTTTATGACAATTCTACAGGCCTAATAGTCCATTGTAACTATACCTATAACACTTTTTAATGTGAGCCTCACAGTGCCAAAAGGTCTATGGAGTTCTGATATCTTATTTGGGGGCAGACTTAAAAACACTTTGAGCCTGATTACTTCCTTGGAGGATGGGACAATCCGTCACAAAAGTTTACAAGTTCTATAGGATATCATGGAACTTGTAATACGGCGGGCAGGATATCCGTCAGATTTGGGCCGGAGTATTCCATCCGCCAAGGTCGTAATCAGGCCCTTTGTGCTGGGTTTGCAGTACACAACTGATGCGAACTGAGGCAAAGTGATGTTTTGAGATTTACTTTCCAGTGTAAATCCTGAATTGTAGTGTGTTGCATAATTTGCGCTGCTTGGCATCAACATGGCATTCCTTGGGTGGCACTGGGGTTTTCCATACAACCACCCATGGATTTTGACACAAAGCTTTATCTACTAAAAAAGTACACAGGACTTTCACCAAAATGAATACCTCCTCGAGGCAGGCATAAAGTTTGAGAAAAGGTTTCTTTTTGCAAGACTGTTCCATCTTTGAATTGTGCTGTACTTTACAGCACACATACAAAGTGGGAAACATGTTAAACCATGTCTAAGCATAGTATCTGTAGTGTAAAGACAGACTTTTAATGCAAAATCTATGCTTGACATCACACAAAACACTCGTACACTAAGGTATGCCCATGCAATGAAAAGAGAACCAGAGCATATATTTTTTTGCTGCACGTTGTTGCATGAAAACATAGTAAATCTGCCCCTTAGCGTTTGCTTTCAGTGTTCATCCTTACTCTATAAGCATCTCAGCTAAGCAGTATAACATGTGGTCCTGCCTACCTTTCTCCCAATGCTCACTTTAACGTCCAGTGAATCGCATTAATGCAAACATATCACATGAATCCAGCACTGACACAATTGGCTTATAGTTGACTATCACATAGCTCACAACAACATTAACCACATTTAAACAAAAAACACACATTTTTAACAAAATGAATTTGGTTCAGTGAATGTCACAAACACAAGACAGCCAGGATATACTGTACAGCCCACTATCACATGGCTCACAACACTGATAATCGCAAAGAAACAACACATGCTTGCCTCAAACAGAACACATTAGACAGAACACCTGAGAGATATCCAACACAGCAGATACGCAACATAGCTGCAATCGCTGTGCTCAAACCAACAACCACCATGAAACACTACTTACTAATATCCAACAGAATTCAAAGGACAGAACTCCTAACATACATCCAACACAACCCTCATATTTTGTTTTAATGTCCTAATGGTTCCAAAGAGAAAATGCCACAAAGAAATATATAAAAAAGCACAGATGTGTTTGCACACACACGCAACCACACGCAACCACACACAACCATACATATCACCATCTGCCAGTCATGCAGTTTGTCTGTGAACTTAGTAAAGCAGTTAATAAACTCTCTACCTGCAAACATAAAGCTCAATGAAGAAGTCACTGACACCTTAGAACATGACCAGTATACAAGACCTGTAGCACATCATCACAAGTTGAACCAAACTCGTGTTTTCAGGGCTAATCCCACAACAATGTAGATTAATGTCACTGGACAGCCTAAAGCCCTACAAGGTCAAAATAATGGCAAACTGTACACCACAAGGCACAAAATATAACATACTTTTCTATGTACTGGATCTGATGTTCAAGGTTTTCCTGTGGCATAAAATACACAAAATGTTCCTTGAGCTCAGCTCATCCTTTGTGCCATCGAATACATACAAAATGTCTCAAATGCACTTTCAAAAATTGCACTTGTACCACATTTGTATGAAGTGCATTTATGCATTGTTTGTGTAGTGCAAATGACTATACCCTTTTAGGTGTGATTAATTTAAGTGTAGGCTTCCCAGTGGTCACATTCGAACACTTATTTGCATATGAACAAGATGAAAGTATAAATAAAATCTTAATAATATGCATAATAAATCAATCATATTTCTCTTCAAGATAAGAAGGCATTGGCAAATTAATGCAGCTAGCTATAACCTAACATCTTTATTATTCCAATTACTTATCATAATCTTCATTAGACGTTTGTAGCTGATCTTTTAAGATCTCCACCCTCCCCTAGCCCCACACCCCAAATATCATGCTGGCGATATCATTCATACATTTCAGGAAAATAAATACCTTTCTAGTCTTCAAGGCACCTTACCCTCCATCCTTAGACACAGAGCTCCACACACAAACGTTATATTCTTATTTCATATCCCAATTGTACCCCACCCAGAATCATCATTTTTTCCTCAACACCCTCCATTGATGTCTGGTGAAGAATGTGCTGTACAACCACAAACACGAGCACTCCATTAGGGTTATCTTGCGCAAAGGGGGGGTTGCATTTCAAAATCCTCTGATTCGGAAATCAGAGAGTTAGCAAACCATGACATCCTTTTTTAAGTGTTACTAATTCCATTTAAGAAATGGAAGGTTTTCAGAACTGATAAATGGGTTTAAGAAACTATTAGGTATAACTATTTGGAAGGGGCCCTGTAGGGGTATCCCTGCCAAATACCGATTCCTTATGGTATGTAACTATGAATTGCAACCCAAATCCGGTCGTTAAACATTAATATTTTACAACCAAACCATTGATATGGAAAGGGATAGGTGTGTGGATTTATGAAGCACTTGAATAAAGAATGGTGCACGTTTACAACATAAATACATTTACACAGAAAGACAAACTAGGTTGAGAGTCCAAATCTCATCTTGCAGGACTGCAGTGATTTTACAAAATAGCCAGCGGGTGTTACAAGCATAAAATGTATTAAGATCAGTGTTCCAGCATTTGTAGTTCTCTGAGTGGGCATAAAGAGATTGTTTCAGGGAGTTTTATGTTGTTGAGACCTGACAAGGTTTTCCAAGTGGCCAAGCTTGAGATGCAGCAAATAGGCTACGGGAAAAATCAGATCTGAATGATCGGAGGCTGAAATAATGTGAAGACACAGTGATTGATGAATCCAAGCAACCTGCGCCACAGCATCAACCTCATATATAGGTGCTGCTCAATAACTACTAGCACTCCGAACCAGGGTACACAAGAGAGAAAGTAGGGGAAGTAAATGGAGAAGCCAACACTTCTGACTGGCATACGGCTTTACAACCCCGGACTACTTCCTGCAACGGAAGGCATAACCAATGACATTCAGGTGTAGAACATGCAATATTTCTTTGTTTGCCAGATTAAATACATGACTGATCTCCTGGGCCTACAGGGAAGTTCTGTCAGAGTGGATCTAGGGTTACATGGAAGACAAATTGGCAAATATAAGATTTGGGGTAAGTATTAACTGCAAACAAATCATCTGCCTACAGAAATTAACTACATAGGTGGGAGGAAAACAAAAAAAGGTGCACATAGGAGAAGCGGGCATGAACTCGAGTGGAGAGTTAGAAGCCTAGCAACATGCAGTTATGAGACAAAGTCTAACTTCAGATCTCTGCTACTTGTACTGTCCCACCAACCCTTGACCTGAAAGCAGAGGCCGGATGCCATCTTTGATTGATCTGACCCGCACTAGGAAACCTCCAGTTATCACCCTCTTGGACTGGGCTGTATGCCGACTTCTGCTTAGATAAGCCTATGCACTACGCTCCAGAAATGAGGCCCCTTTTCTTCTCAACTGATGCAGAATCTGCAGATGCTGGTATTATCACGCTTGGACCCTGCTACAGCTTAGTGTGTGAATTTATCTGTCAATGTGTCTCCCTTTTGAGGTGTTTACTGGATGAGGGCTGAGGGATGGACCTTCTGGGATAAAGGAGAAGACCCTCAGGGATGCTAGAGCTCAACAGGCAAGACTGGATTAGGTCACAGTTGGCAGATGCCCAATGGACACCTGTGTATCAAGCCATTTCTGTGACATAATGTAAATGCTGTGGACGAAAAGGAACCATTTCGAATCTGATCCAAGAAAATCCTCTTACACAATAAGTGGGTGATGAATGCTTTGTCATTGCTTTAAGGCAGCCAAAATGTGTGGGTGCATTAGAGAATGCATGGCACTGCTTCATGCAGCTGGGGTGACCACTATGCCACAGAACTAGAACACCACTTGGTAGAAAATGAAAGTATTCCATCCATTCCAATAAGCCTGTGTAGCACACAGGAGGGTTAGACCCTTACTCTAGCACACAGGCCCCCATCATCATCTCATCACTGTTGCCATCCCATAGGTCAGATAATACCAAATCAGAAAATACCATTCAAAGGATGGATGTCCCCCAATACAGATACTTTTGGTGAGTGTTATATCTGACTCTTGTCTGATTGAGGGCACCTTAGACAGAGGAAAATGGTGTCCCTTGCTACAACTGTTCAGAAGACAATGGTGTCCATTGTTACAGAATTGTTGGATTAGACCATCTGCTGTAGCTTACCCAAGAACCCCTGTAATAATAAAAACAAGCATTTGCAATGCAATGGGCCTCGTATTTGCTCGAGTTAGAGCTGTTACCGTTGTTAACTCCTAACTGGACTTTTCTTGCCACGTAAAGTGAAAATGAAAAGTAAAATAGTTTCACATAAGTGAGCCTCCAGCTGCCATGAGCGTGTAGGAGCCACACAAAAGGAAATAGAAGTTTGCTTGCAGTCAAACGTATTGGCAAAAGTGTAATCATCCATGTAACCGGCAAAAATGCAATTATCCATGTAAGAGGGTCGATGTCATGCAAAGCACTCAACTACTGTCCAGCAAGATTGTGCTGCATAGGAAATAAAAATAAAAAGTAGTCCAGAAGCCATGCAGAAAACACTGAGCTTCGTATGGTTTCAGTAGCTTACCGGTGCTCTCGAAGAGGGCTAAACACTAGAAAAGGAATGGCGTATGCATGCCTTTCGCTATTAAAATCAAGCAAATTTTAAAAGGCAAGCGCATGAACCAACCAAACTGATGGGTGTGACATGAGCGTCGTTAAAAGCCCACAGGGAAATTACAACAGGGGCCAGAGCGCTTGCGTGCTCAACCCTAAAAAGGGTGTCTCTCAGACTAGATGGGACTCTCAGTGTATTTAACAGCAGTTGTGTGGTATTGGGTTGGAAGCCTATTTGCACTCCTTTTGCACACTTGCACACAATCTTCTAGCCAAACTACCCAGGTTGTTGCCCCGCTCCTTTATTTCCCACAATATTGCCCCTACTCCTTTCAGTGGCTGCTACCGGCACAGTGGAGCACCTAACGGGGATTGGAAGTGGAAAACATGCAATCAAAGGTTACAGATGTGAGGTTATTTGTATTCATAAGTGGATGCATTTTTATTATTTTTTATTGAGCAGGGTATAATGAATACAAAAGAACAAAGGAAAACAGCTGTTTAGCCTGTGGGCAATTTCCATGGTCTTCAAACATGGAAATATGCCTACGGGTCCCCTTACGCCTGCCCAGACCCAGGAGTTAAATAATGGCGCCAAGAAAGCTTAGCGCCATTATTTAAGTCCCCCACCCCCGTGCTGGATTTTAGCATGGGGGGATAAATATGGTGCAAAGGCCATATCGTACTGTTCTGGACGGGAGCGCCTACCTTGCATCTCATTGACGCAAGGTAGGTTTTCCCCTCCAGAAAACAACGTAAACTCCATAACTTTGGCACTAGACATGTCTTGCGCCAAAGTATAAATATGGAGTTGGGTTAGCGCTGAATTAGTGTAAAAAACAAAATACGATAATTCACTGCAAACCGAGTATAAATATGGGCCATAGACTTTTGTCTAAGCCCAATGTGTTTTGCAACTTGTAACAGGGAAAATCATACAGTATTGGTGCATCATACATCTCTCTGAGCCAGAGGTGTTTTAATGCACGGGCAAACTGGGCAATTTCCCTGGGCCCCCATCATCCAAGGGGCCCCTGGTAAGGTAACTGGGACAATCAGATATCCGACCAGAGCACTGTGCATAAAACAGACTGCTTTTAATGTAATTACCATAGCTTTCAACACACGCTATGCACATGGTAACAACCTGACCGGAACAGAAAAGGCATTCACTCCCAGATTCATGCTGGCATGCCTCATTTTGTGCTATTTTAGCAAATACTAATGCAGTATTAATGGGCGTGCATAAAGTAAAAGTAACCTTTCTAGAGAACATATGGTTGATATTTTTTTGGGGAAGTAAAAATGTACCTGCAGTGATGCATGCAGTGCTGCATGTTCCTGTTTTCATTCACATATATACCACAATTTGTTTTTTGTTTTTTACTTTACACTTGATATGTGGTTGATCTGCTGCGTATCAGTCAAATTACCAGCAGGTTACCCATTTATGTTCACTAACATACATTTTCTGTAACCCACTGAGCTATCTAAGATTGAATCCGGCTGTGTATTCCAGTTGAACACTTGCTTCCTGTGGTTCTTCTACCATTTGCGTTTTAAATGTTGGAGGAAAAGACAAGGTAATTGCTATGTGTTAGATTAAAAAGAAACTAAGGGCCGAATTTAAAGAAAGTGGCGCTGCATCCAATGCAGCGCCACTTCCTTGCGCCCCTTAGCGCCCCCCTACTGCCACCATGTGTGCTCCGTATTTAATATACGGCGCACCATGCCGCAGGGTAGGGGCAATAGCGTCAACATTTTTTATGCTATTGATGTACTGTGCAGGATTAGCCCCAACTTTTTGGCGCTAATCCTGCAGCGTACACATGGGCCCATTGTAAACAATGGTATGCCCGCTTTTAACGCCTGCTCTGTACAGGCGTTAAAAATAGCCAGCAAAAGTGGTGCAATGGAATCTCTTAGATTCCTCTGCACCATTTTTGCGGTCTCCCTTACAGGGGAACACCCCCCTTGCATACATTATGCCTGGCGCAGGCATAATGTGGCGCAAGAGGTTATAAAGTGGCGCAATGCGTGCATTGCACCACTTCGTAAATATGGCATGGCGAATTTGGCCTAGTTGGGCCACATTAGAGTCATAAAAAATTACCCTAATGTGGCGTAAGAAGGCGCTAGGCCCTCTTAAATCTGGGCCTAAAAATTCTAAAAGATGTCGCTAGACACCATTGAACATTTTCTAAATGTAACTTTTGTCTAGTGCAGTTTCTTTCATAAGTAAGTTTTTCACAAGGTTACAAGGTGTCTCTCAGGCAAAATGAACCACTAACATTGACGCACTAAAATGGCGGATGCATCAGAAGTGACATAGCCACCGTTCGTCTTCATTGACATTACGACCACTTGCCTCTTCCTAACTCCCCCAACAGCCTCCTACATGCTTAGTGGGAAACGGATGGAAAATGACTTGGAATTTAATTGCGATAGGTCTTGTAACCCTTTCTCTTTCTGACACTACCCAAAACCATTTGAAGGCACAAGCAAATATGTCAATGCCCAGAGCCATCACCTTCCAACAAGCCCACTGGTAAAGTGATCAGGGCAATCAATCATCCAGCTGTAATAACATTGTGCATTAAAAAAATGTTTTAATTTAATTATCGCAAAATGCTCTAACTTGTATTTCATTCTTTTCTACCTCACCAGTCATTAAACACTATCCAAGCTTTACTCATATCTTACTTCTCTATGGATCCACCGCTCTGACTTTCCCTGTATAAACTCTCCCTCGGGAGCCCTGGGATTCGTTGAGCCTTGAGGAATCGAAGACCCTGGACTGGGCTGCACTAGGCCTCATAATTTTGGGCCCTTGGAGCTGTTGTGACCCCTGGGTGGTAAAACAACGCTGTGCGGCACAGGTGGAGGAGGTGCTGTTTACACTGGAGACACTCCCTGGGACGGTCATTACCTTTTGAGGCAAGGTCTGCCAAGAAGGGCCAGGAGCACATTCCAGACTATCTTGTGAAGAAGCACTGTGAGGCCCGCATGGATGGCCAATAAACCGATCTGGACGCCCAGGACTGGGCCTACATACTGCATCACTCTGGGGCTCCAATAGGAATAACCTGTGCAAACTCTAAGACAGCGGGGTGATAGGACAAGCCCCAGTTCCCAGAGTTGCAGCCGCACTGTCATGAATGCAGCAATTGGGGAGTGGCTGAGAGTGGTTGAGGTTCGCATGCATACCTGGAGTAGGACTGCATCGGACCGGAGCTGAGCACCTGTATGCTGCCAGAGGCATACTCCTGAGGGAAGCTCTTGTGGGTGGGGGTCAGGCCAGGGTCTGATGCTCCCAAGAAGTGAGGCCACAGAACTGGGCAAGATCATTTTGCGTCACCCAAAGATCGATCGAGTTGGAGAAAGCTGGTTGCCAGGCGGGGGGCGTTCTCATGAGGCTTGAACAGTACACAGTACTGGGGAGACTCTGAAACACTTTGGCCTGCTGCCGTGGGGATCAGTCAAGGCCCCCCCCATGGTACCTGGCTATTGATGGGGCCTTGGCGAGGTCTCAGGGGCTGTGTAACTGTGGGGATGAATACTGCTTGTGGAACTCCCTCTGGGGGCTGGTGACTGCTTGGGAGATGTAGAGCTGTAGAGCTTTGCAGAGTCCTCCTGACCCCCCCCCACCAGTGATGGAGGATGAGGGGGCAAGTGCCTGGCCCTTCCACGAGTTGGGATGAAAGTCAGTACGGGCCTTGATGGAATGACAGTGAGGCCTCCTGACCATGGGATATAGTTTTTCAGGAGACATTTGCTGAACACCAGTCATTGGTATTGATTCAGGTGGGGGAGACACAGCTGGACACACCATACTGCCCCATGGTTCTGCGATTTGCTAGATTACCACCGGTCCCTGAGGAGAGCCTTCACCATTTGGGCGTGTGAAGTAATCCCCTGCAATGATTGTTGGTGAGGCTGGTCTCTCACTCCCCGGTCTGCTAGGGGACTACCGTCATCATGGTGAAAGACAGGGTGACCAAGTCCACACAAATAAACAAAATCGTGAACTACATACCATACCTCTGGAGGATCCAGCTCAAGATGACATGACGAAGAGCCCAGATGAAAAGGCCAGTGAGGTGCAAGCTCAGACCCTTCTCTGGCAGAGCTGATATTGGAGATACAGAGTTCACGCAAGGGAGATGGTCAATAAAATCGACTCAGTTGCAACAGATGTCAATTTATTATGAGCAGACTTACAGAAGGTAGCTGGCCGTGTGACCTTAACAGAACAACGCGTGGACACCTTACAGCAGGATGACCATTCCCTAGGTGATACAGTCATGAACCTCCAGAAACTGACTGCCTAACTCAGTGAACCAATGGAGGACTCAGAAGGGCGCTTCTGTAGAAATAATTTAAGATTTGTGGGGTTCCAGAGAGGGCAGAGGGGCGATCAATGGAACTGTTCTTGGAGGAGGGGATAACTATTGTTCTCCTTCTAAGAGACCTTTACATTTTTTCACAATCTAGAGGCCTCCTGCCAAAACCTGGTGCTCTCCAAGGGCCATAATCGCCCGTCTGTTCAACTTTTGTGACTGAGACACCATTATTTAATGTACTTGGAGACTGGGCCTACTGTTGTTTGAAGGAAATCCCATCTGTATATTCCCCAACTACACACCGAGAGTTCAGGAACAGAAGGCTATCATATTCATCAAGAAACCTATGAGAGACTTAAATATGAAATACAGTCTAATGTTCCCAGCAAAACTTGGTCTCCTGCATGAAGGTAAGGTGTTCTTTTTCAATTCGGTGTAAGCCAGTGAATGGTTGGACTCCTTGGCTCTAAACACCAGCCAGAACGGCAGAGCTCATCTCTGACGTGCACACAAAAATACTCCTCCCCTCTCCGAAGACGGAAAGGGCAGTAGAGGAGCCTGCAGGATGATAGACAAATGGAAAAAATCATAGTCCGCCCAGATGATACTCTTCAAACCACTGATTTAGTGCCAGACTTGAGAGATGTGTTCCAGAAACGCTGAAGTGGCCATGGCATAGCCAGAGATTGTTTGGACCAGGTGTGGTCCCTGCATTGTGTCTGATGGACTGTGAGTATTGGCACACCACATAAGGCTAGCACACAACAGAAGAACTGATTGCCTTCAGGATGGTGCCAGGGATGGTGCCAGTACCGCCTGAACTATAGTCTGATTTGTGATGTGGGGATCAAACCTGCTGTGATGTGAGGTACGAAAGGTGGTTGGCATTTCCAGACATTTCAAGTTCACTTACTCTGTATCCAAACTTGTGGCAGGAGTGAAAAGGGTGAGAGGTGAGTAGACAGAGGCTTGAGCTTTTCAGTCTCACAAATTCTCTGGAGACCTGGCCTCTAGCAAAGCACAACGTTTCTTCTTGAACTGGACTGTTCTCTTGATATAAAGTTGGGACAATGGGGTGCCGAAAACTAGCTACTGACTGGCCAGTTGTTGGGTGTTTGGTGTTAGACCTAGCATCCTTAGGGTGGCCTTTCCCTCCTGTTTTGTTTCTGTATCTTTTTGTTGGCCTTAGGACTCTGAGCACTTTACCACTGCTAACCATTGATAAAGTGCATGCACTTCTCCCCTAAAAACATGGTAACATTGGTGTATTCACAATTGACATATTTAACTTACCTGTAAGTCTCTTGTAGAGTGGTGTATCATATGCTCAGGGCCTTGAAAGTAAATGCTACCAGTGGGCCTACAGCACTGATTGTGCCACCCACTAAAAAGCCCTGTAAACATGTCTCAGGCCTGCCACTGCAGAGCCTGTATGTACAGTTCCACCACCACTGGCTTGGAATTTAAAACCCCTTGCCAAGCCCTACACTGTCGTTTTCTTACACATATGTGACCCCTCAAGCTGGCCCTAGGGAGCCCATATGGCATGGTGCTGTGTAAGTGAAAAGGCAGGACATATACTTCCAGTTTCTATGTCCTGGTAATGAAAAACCCCGGAGGCAGTTTTTCATCACTGTGAGTCCTACTCCTCTCATAGGCCATCATTAGGAATTCCTTATCATATATTTAAGTTGTAATTCCTGATCTGAGAGGAGTGACTGGGTCATGTTTAGTACAATTGGAATGGTAATAATAAATCCTCTTTACTGGTAAGGTAGGATTTATTACTACTAATCTAGAAATGACTCATTTAGAAATTTGACATTTCGCTGTACTCACTGTCTACAGCCTCCCTCCAATACACATTTGACTTGGGTGGGGTGACAGTTTCACTTGTGTATTCCCTTCAGACACCCACAACACAGATTACTCAGCCATATCTACATTCATATGCATACTGATGAGTCTTACTGGTGAAGGAGTGAGGAGGTTCTCACACTTACATCTCAAAGGGTTAGGGCTGGGTCCACACAAGACGGCTGAATATTTCCTTCTAGCTGTCTGGAGCCGAGACTGACTTGAAAGGGGGACATGCATACTTCAGAAGAATTCTTTGTTGGTAATCCCCCACATCAAAGGCACTTTTCTAAATAAATGGTGGCCCTCTTGACCCACTGAGGAGTACACTTCTTGACCCCAAAAGACTTTGCTGGAGCAAAGACTGCTGTAGACCAGGATTGCCACTCTGCCAGACCGGACTGTTCCCAGGAACTGCTGCTCTGACCTGTTGCGCTGCCCTGCTGCCTGCTGATCTCTGCCTGCACTTTGCAAGGATTCCCTAAGGAAACCCCAGAAGGAGTCCAGGGCCTGCCCAATGTGCCCTGCCTGCTCAGAAGACCTAGACCGGCAAACGAATGCTAGTCACGACTGGTCGCCATAGGCCATGTATCTCTGCCCCTCCCTACAGTTGTTGAGCCATCTGATCATTGGAACCAGCCCCAGAGCCAACGTTCTTGGTGACGCAGCATGCACTGTAACTCACTAACACCCCACAAGAATTCATGTCCACTGGATCGGCAGCGCTACCTGGATTCACGCTCTGATCTGGGCAAACTGGACACCTGGGGCCGCTTTCAACGGAGAAGCTCGCCCACAGTCAACTGCACCAACAATCCCTCCCCTCGTCAGCAGCTCACCTGACCTGGCGAGGCCGAGGGCTGCACTGAGTCTCTGGAGCGCCTCCACCTAGTTCGAAGCTCCGGCCCAGAAACCATTCCCGGCAACCCCAGAGGGGAGAGCATGGCCGGGAGAACGCCTGTATTCACTTGAGGCCAAGCACCTCCAACTTATGCATGCTCATCAGGACCCGAACTGCAGCTGTGACACCCTTCCCTGGCTGCTCAAGCAAGGAGAACACAACGGTAACACTAGTTAAAACCTCAGGCAAACTGCCTCCAACAATCACTGACACCACGAAGGAACCAGACTTTGATTGGGGTACTCTTCTCTGCCCGCTCAGGCAAAGGAGAGTGTGAATGGGAGAAGATTACCATTTAACCCTAAGGTAAAGCACCTCAGCAATTACATCTGACAACCTGCGAATGTGCCGAGCCTGCTGCTGCTGATTGACTGGTTATTGAGCTGCACTTGCCAAAGTATTATTATCGAGTGCTCATTCCAAAGTGCTGCTGATTGAGTGATCGTCAAGTTGCACCTACCAAAGTATTTTTATTGAGTGCTCATTTACTGAAATACTAATACGTGGATTATAATTGTTTTAAATATACCTAAGCACATAAAGAATCCATATATATTTTTCTAATACTGTGTGGAGTCCCTTTTGTGGTGCTTGTCTTGAGTTACTGGGGGGAGAACTGCACAAATACTTTACACATTGCCTACTAAGTTAAGCCTGCCTGCGTTGTGCCAAGCTACCAGGGGGTGAGCATAGGCCAATTTAGCTGTGTATCTGACTTACCCTGACTAGAGTCTGTGGGTCCTGCTTGGCTAAGATAGATATCCTAGCCAACCAGAGACCTCACTTCTAACAGTTGGTTTTGGTCATGCTGTCCATTGGGTAAGGGGGGTTTGGTAGGGGTTCTGTTTTTTGCCAGTTTGAAAAGTTGAAGAAGTACATGCTGCTTGTGTATGTTTGGGTCCTGGTTGTTGGTCCCCTGGTGCTGTGGTGTGGAGTGTGCGGATGTGAGACCGTGCTGACTAAAGTGATGGATGCGACTACAAATGACTGCAAATGGTGTGCCACGCAACCAAACATTTGACCTGGAATGTTAGGGTTACAGCCCAATTTGAGAAGCTTATACAAGTGCTTCCCTATCAGAAATGCTAAGAGCTGTCTACTGCATTTTTACAAGAAACATGTGTGGGGTGATGGCATTCCATGTCTCCGTAACGGTGAAGAGAACAGCTATACCCCACCTCACACTCTGGGTACAACCATGGTGTTTTGGTGTGCTGCTCTATGTGGTCCAGGGAGTTGCATTCCACCATAGAGGACATGTTATAGACCTGGAGGGTAGATACGTAATATTGTATGGGGCCACGGTTGGACAGGAGGTGTGTTGGTAAACATGCACACATCAAATATTGACAGTACAGACTCCTATACCAGAGTTACGGCAGATGTGTTGCCCTACCTTGATGGAGACATCATTGCGGAGGTGGACTGCAATTGTGTCCTACATGGCACACAGGACGGAGAACCATCCAGGGTCACACTAAATCTCACCTGACCGAATGCTATGTGATATATACTGCAAGGGCTATACCTTCTTGACATATGGAGGGATAGGAACTTGACAGAGAAAGAATTTTCTTGTTATACTCGAGCAGTGAGGACTTATAATAGGCTATACAATTGTTTGGTTTCCAGAGTTATGGCACAGGGTTATCAGAAATTTGTTACTTGGCCTGGTATCTGTTGTGCAATTCCCTTGTTCTGATGGGTTTTGGAAGGGAGCAGAGACACCCAATGTTAGACCCGTCTCCTTCGGGTGGTCTTTCCTCAGACTTTTTACCTTTTGCCTCCCATTTTTGCTGATTCTTTTTGGTTGGCGTTAGGACTCTGAGCACTCTACCACTGCTAACCAGTTCTAAAGAGTATGAACTTCTCCCCTAAACATGATCGTATTGGAGTATACCTGATAGGCATATTTAAATTACTGGTAGGTCACTTGTAAAGTTGTATACCATAAACCGAGATCCTGTAATTCAAATGCCACTAGTGTGCCTGCAGTACTGATCGTGCCACCCACATACTTAGCCTTTCAGACCTCTCTCAGGCCTCCCATCGCTGGGCCTGTGTGTGCAGTTTACTGCCATTTTGACTTGGCATTTAAAACTACTTGCCATGCCTTAAACAACCCTATTATTACTCCTAAGTTAGGCCCTAAGTAACCTTAAGGTCATGGTGCTATGTAAGTTAATAAAAGGGCATGTACCTTTATATTTTACATGTTCTGGTAGTGACAAACAGCCTATTTCACTTTTCACTACTGTGAGACCAACTCCTTTCCAGGGCTAGCACTGGGAATTCCGTAATAAACTTTTAAGCTGTAATTCCTGATCAGAAAGGAGAAGCTCGGTCATTTTGCATCTCTTTGGAATGGTAATGATAAATCCTCTTTACAGGTAAAGTCGGATTTAACATTACTATTTTAGAAGTGCCACTTTTAGAAAGTGGGTGTTTCTCTGCTCTTAATGCTCTGTGTGCCTGACAGCCAGCCTCTAATACAATTCTAGGTTGGGCTGGGTGACAGCTGCATTTGTGCGTTCCCACTAGACAGCGAAACATAGGACACTCAAATGCATCTGCATACTGATGGGTCTTCCTGGGCAGAATTTTGGTCTGGGCAGAGCTCATGGAGTTCTGCTATGCAGAATTTCACGAAGTGGGCCAAAACCTCAGCAAGCGTCCAGAGAATTCCACCAGTGGGCAGAACTGCTCAATGGACCCGTTTACACAATGTTTTGATGTTTAGAAGTGCAATGGATGTTCTTGTGCTGAAAACAGTGTGCGAATGGCACCATGCGGTTTGCAAGTGTGCTACCATTTTGTTTTCATCTGTTTCTGTGCATGGTGCTGGGCCTAACTTTACTCCACCGTTGAATCTTTTCAACCCCACTCCTATCTAATTCATGCACCCCTCATTTTCCTTTATTTTATCAGTGTGGTTCTTTGCGTTTGTGTATTTTACTTTTTTGTCCGGTTTTTGTTTTTTGGTGACTTGTTTTGCTACTTTTGTTTGCTTCTCCCTGTAGTTCTTTGATATATTTCTTCTTTCTTTCCTTCTCCTATTTCTTCCTCTTTTTTTCCACCCAGTGCCAAGGCAGAGCAGAGCATGAGAAGGAGTGGCGGCAACAGTGCAGCTGCTAGTCGCATGCCTAGCCAAGGGGTGCAGCCCCTCTCCACTTGTTCCGAGGTGGAGGTGACAGCATGTGTGTTTTTTATTGCAGTGCCACCTCGCCTCCATGCTGTCAGCAGGTGGTAGGCTGGTGAGGGGTCTTGGCCTGCGACATCATCGACTGCTGTGGGGGAGGGTACACCTGTGTGTGCGTTGGCACACTGGGATCCAGCACAGCTAGCAGCAGTTGACGCACCACTGGGCAGACACACTGGACCATAAGGAGGACCTGCTCGACCTTCTGGGCATTGAGGTGTCAGGGCTCAGTAAGTAATTAATTATTTATTTGTTGTGTGTGTTCCACAATTCTAGTTTTTTTTCAAATAGCAGTGCTGACTCTCAGAGGTAAGTTAAGTTTACGTTACAACTAATATTATGTAATCAATTTGAGCTAGCTAGGTGGTCAGTGCTACTTAATTATACTAGTCAGCACTCGTTTGGGTTGATTATTTAAGAAGTCATGCATACTGAGACTCCTCTGTCCTGTCACTAAGATAGTTGTAGTAGTAGTGCCTTTCTTTATGTAGCTTATGCAGTCCTAATCGCAATCTCCCAGTCATGTGTGTTATGCAGCTTTGCATTGAAAAGGGAGACAGAGTTGACCCATCAAAGGTGCGTGAGAATCGAAGATCATTTGTTACAATGCATTACTAATTCAAATGTAGTTTAGGTTTAGAAAATTTGGAATAGGTCTTAGATTTTGGAAATTAATAGCCTAGTCAATACTAGTACCGTAGACGATCTGATTTAGAAAAGTACAATGTTACTGCATTTGCTTTTGCCTGTCAAATTATTTTTGGGGGGATTGACTGTACCTCTAATCCATTTTTTTGTATCTTCTTTATTTCTTACTGCAACACCAAAGGGGAAGAAGAGGGACAATTAGGAGGCAGGTCAGGAGACAAGGTTGCCACCACCGGTGCGGCAGCTGGCAGAACTGCTGGCCCCAGTAAGTCCTCCTGTTATATTATTATTATTTCCCTAACTTTCACCTCTCCCCAATTTAGAATATTTTTTCTTTTTTTTACTTGCCTGTCCTCATTTTTTCCCACACATCTTCTTTCTATCTAAGCTTTGTTAAATTCTTGTTATCCCTGCAAAGGATGCATAAGTGGGTGATAAGAGATGCATTGGTAGGTGAAAGGATGGGTGAAAGGGGATGTGAATGAAAGGATACCTGGGTGGGTGAAGAGTGGATGTGTGAAAGGATGCTCAGTGGGTTAAAGAATGGGTGGATGGTAATGCATGGGTAAATGGATAGATGGGTGAAAGGATGGTTGAATAGGTTAGTATGGATGGATGGATGGATTGAAATGGTGAAAGACTGGATGAAAGAGAATGTAAAGCTTAAATGATGATGCTCAAAGGGTGAATAGAACAATGAAAGGATGAATGGATAATTGCTTGAATGAAGAAATAAGGAAGCTCCTCTGGAGAGGGACGTGTTCACACACTTTGCTTTCTTTGATTGTTTATCCAAGATTTGGTTGAAAGTGGTGGGTAATTTAATTGTCTGTCTACTCCCTTAGCTCATGCTATTGTTAAGCAAGGCAGATATGTATCCTCCCACCCATCATCATTCATTACCTCCCAGCCCAAGGCATTTAGTCAACCATGATATGACGTAATTGCAGCGTGGTTCAATTCGGCAGTACAATCGTGTTATCTGAGCAATGTGCATCTGCATCAGTTAAAGTTTTCAATGCATTGCAAAGCGAAAACAGGGTGTATTTCCCTTCTCCCAGTGCACACTCGGTCACCTCCTAGTACTTCAGTTCTTTAATCTTAGCTAACTTCTGTCTCTGCCACCCAGAAAAATTGGAACCCCCCTTTCTTGCATGTGCCACATTTTTCTGGACAAGTGATTTATATTTCATGGCTTCCATAATGGAGTCATGCCAGTTTAAATGTTATGCGTTCAACATTCGTCAACTACAGTGAAGCATGTGTGGGTAAAGAAAGGCCCTGTGACTTGTAATCAGCCACATCAAATTCCAAAGGGTCTATGGGAACAGCATTGTACTTGTACTGTGCCATTCTATTTTTAAACAATTGTTTGCACAGAGCACTGTTTACAATTTGCCTTTTTCTTTTCTTTCATGTTGTAGCTACACCTGGTGGACATCCTACACACCAGGAGATAGCAGTCCGTCTATGGTGGCAGAGACTGGAGGCAATCTGCATCGAGTAGCAGCATCTGGTGGCTCTGCAGGAGAAAGAGGATGAAGCTGCTGCCATGACCACAGGTCCCAGCTCATCCAGCCAACACCAGCGTCTCCAGCCTCCCAGAGGCAATAACACCGTTGTCAGCGCTGCGCTAGCTGGCAGTAGTCAGTCCGCATCAGACCACTGCTTCCCCCCACGCTTGGGCCGCATATTCCAGTTCCACATCATACAACACTTCGAGAGCCTTGACCGCAAAGTGCCACAGATGGAGACAACCCTCAATGATCTCAGGACTGGCATGGAGAATGCCCACTTATGATCCTTTTTAAATTTTTGTTTTGGTGGGAGGGACACTTGCTGTGCATGGAGACGGTGGGAAATGAAGTTGGGACTGGGTTTTTTCACTTTGGACTATGGTTGGACTTTGGTTGGGGATGGGTGATTTGTTTGCAGAAAGAGATGGGCCTATTGTGGGTGGAAAGGGTATGTTTTAAAATTGTAACAAATAAAATTTTATTTTGCTTTATTTATGCCTCAAATCTTTATTTTGTTGTTTTCGTTTGCACTGCTCTCTTATAGTGTAGCCTATTTTTAAAATCTGCTTAAAAATGCATGTCAGTTAGTTATACCACCCTCTGTAAATATATTGGCCACTAGGGGTTGATGGCCATTGCCTATATTGCCTACAAAAACCTAAATACACAAAAACAACATCTTCAGTAAATGTTAGTTACTGATTAAACAATTTAACTTCAATTTAAAGTTCTCTCACTCTAATAGATGAAGTGAGGGCTGCTACCTCTCAGTCTTCTTACTGGAGGGTTTCCCAAGGAGTCATCTTATTGTGGTGGTACTAATAGCAGGCTGGTGCGCTAACAGGGAAGACAGAGGTTGTACTCTCACCTAGGTGAACTCGATCTATAGGATTAATCAAAGGGTTATGCATCACAGGCAACTAGGTTGAAAGAAAACACAGAGTTAGTGATTTATGTCATTACTTTACAAAGACTGCGACCAGATACCACAATGACACACAACAGAGAAGACCTGATGTGATAACAAAAACTAGCAAAAGGATCTTCTTCTAAGCAATGGGGAGCTAGCATTTAATTTAAAATAAACTTACGAAACCCTTGAGTCAGGAGAAGTAGGTTCGGACTAGGGAGTGGAGTGGACAAGGTTAAGTGTTTATAGAACACAACACAAGGCCTGAATGATGATGCTGATGAGTGATGTGTGGGTGGGTAAAAGGGGCCTGTGTGGGCTATTGATCAAGTAATAGAAGATCCTGCAGTGAGTTGGTGTCACTTTCACAACATCCGCCCCACCAAGTGAGTCATCCATTTATGGTGTAAAATTGAGTCACACCCTAATAAATCACACATCACAGTGAAAAATGGTTAGAGGGTCGATGAATGGTTAGGAAAGGACATTTGGGGAAAGGTGTGACAAAAACAAACACTCCACAAAACAAAGACAATATTCATCAGGGTGCTGAGCAGCACACCATCATCAATCTGTTGTCAAAACAAATTAAGGAATGAGTGTGACACAATTCAGTTAAATATTTTGCAAAGTCTTTCAGCCCCAGAGAGAACCAAGATAGTATATATCTAAATGTTCTGTCATCTATGTTTGAAAATTTTTAAAGGAGTAAAGGAGCGAAGTGAGCCCATCCAGTTTTTAATATTATGATTGTTAAAAGAAAAATGATAATGGATTGCCAAAGTGAGCGGTGCATCTGCATTCTTCTTGGAATGTCCGTCACTCTCGGGTGCCTGGCCTAATCTGTCTGGTAGATTAGCAGAAGTGTTGAGCTTTCGCCTTTCATTCGGGAAGGAGAGGAGAAGGCCTGTGGATTGAAAAACAGAAACTATATTGTAGAATGAAGGAGAAGGACAGAAGGAAGGTACCAAGAAGACTCAGAGCCACATCAAGAACATAAGAAGAGTTTCACGTTTGAGCCAGCAATGCTGCAATCACACACTCAACAGCATTTCCCAAATTAACGCACCACTCTCCAGTCCACAGGGCTCAGTGAATACTATGCCTCAGAGTCATCATCATGAATTCCCTTTAAAGTCAGTAAGCTCTTTTTTCTAGCTGTGGAGGTAGTCCTGTCCTGAGTCCTTTCATCCTTCTCCTGACTCCATCCCAGTCCCAACCCGAGTGAGATAGACCTGTAGTAGACTGCTGTTGTAGAACAAATAGAGAAACAGAATTGGAGTATTTTGTGTCACTAAGGTGACTAGTCTGGTCTCTAAAGAACCAAAAAAAAGAAGAGGACCCTGCAGGTAAAGTTCACTTAGTTGAAAGGTCAATGACCTTCAGGAAACAATGATCACACACCAGGCCGCAAACATTACAAATCATTGAAAATCAAGTTACCCTCCCTCACTGTCTGCCACCACATACATCATCAGTCATCATTCACAATCCTCAATAGGAGATGCAAAAAAGGATAGGCATTTGATCGCGAGGGAGGCAGGCATTGTCTCCAATGTCCTGAAGGTAATGTGGAGACATCTTCACTGCACACTGGTTCAACTCCAATATGGTTATGCATGTGACTAAAAAATGGTAGGGCACCGTAAATTAGACACAAGTTCCACTAGCTATATATTTTTTTGGGCTAAGAAACAAGTTCAACAAAAAAGTACTAAGGTGACCTACTCAGTCAGGAAGTAGAGTTTGTCCTCAAACTTAGTTGATTCGTCCAGATGTTGGTCAGCTAACACACTGGGTTTTGACCAATCATCCTTCTCCTCCTGTACTGTTTCAGGAATGGTGTAATCATGTGGTATGAAAAGTTGTTTCATTTTGATCATGGTTAATCTCTCCACGTTTTGAGGTGAGAGACTGGTCCTTCTCACTGTGACAACTGTACCAGATGCACTGAACACACACTCAGCGGACGCCCTGGCTACAGGATAAGCCAGGTACTTTTTTGCCAGCCTACTGAGCCCTGCCCATTGTCGCATCTTCGCATGCCAATACAGCAAAAGCTTTTGATCCACATAGACCTCTTTTGGGTCAAACAGAAACTCCTGGAACATCCTCTTAATGATTATTGGTGCTGACACTTACTCAGCTTCTTTTGCCTTTACCTCTACACTCGATTTAAGACCTGCCACTTGAAACCAAGTCAGTGAAGAGACTGGGGCCAATTCCTATGTTCCTGTAGTAGTCTGGTTGTTGCTGTTGACCTTGCTGCTGGTTGTGGCTGCTAAGCGACAAGATTTGCCTCTCTGGAATTTGAAAGCGGCACCCCAGAACTTCTGCACAGGAGTGGGACTCTAGTAATTTCCAGCCATTCTTCTTTCAGGTATATGGATTGCTCAATAATCCACATCTTGTATTTTGAAATAACCCCTACAGACAAAGGAATGAAAATGGGCACAATTTTTATATGATGGAACAAGTAGTGTGGCACAGATGTTCTCTTTGGTTGACATGATGTCAGTTTGCAGCCTTGCATTACAAGCCAAGCAAAGGATTAAGCTCTCAACCAAGTCCTGTCCTTTTTTGGTTTTCTTTCACACCTCCAACTGCAAACGTTTCAGACACCCTCTTTAGCTGGTCTTGTAGCAGACGAACAACAGGATAGCTTGGTGCACCGTACTGTCCTCCTTCCTAACATCCCATGTGAAAACCTCAAAAGTGTGTAACATCTGTGTCAGGCCCCATTTGTCCAGATCCATGGTCATAGTTTTCCCAATTGCATCCCCTTCTCTTTGAATGACATTGTCATTGATCTATCTGTACTGCTCAAACAGACGTTGCCACATGTAATACGTCAAGTTCCAATGTGTTGGCTCCTCCTGTATGAGGGCTTAAACTTGTAGTATATTTTGGTCTTGACTATATTGTTGCCATTGTCAGTGGCAAGAAATCCAATTGTGAGACCTCTGGGTCGCAGCCATTTAGACACCTTGCTGTTAAATGTATCCAAGACGTTTGCAGCTGTATGTGATTTCTCCATGGCAAACATGACCACTGTTGCATGCCACCGAATGCTCCTAAAACTTTCTTTAGGGCTAAGACCTGTACATAAATGTTGCCTTAACCCCGCAAACGAGATCCAGTGTGCACTGATGCACACGTAATCAGTCACCTGACAACTGGTCCACATGTCTGTCGTCTGGTGAAATACACACAATAACCAACATTTTTAATGAAATCCAATGCCATCCCAGCCCTAACTTATGTTTTAATTAAAAAAGCATATACCACAGAACAGTTCTTTAATGCACTAATGACTATTACCGGACCTACAGACTGGATGTCACCTTTGCAGAGTAGGCCACATAATAAAATGAATGAATACTGCAAATGTAACAAGCATGAAGAAAAGGTACTGAACTGTGCAACATTTATCTTTTCAAAAGGTGAAAAATTAAATGCAAAAAATAACTAGGCCCCTACTGAAACTGCAGGCCACCCATCGCAATGAAATTAAAAACCAATTAAAAGTACAAAGAACTAATGGTGCATGCCCCATCAAACAAAAAACACCCTTATACAATAGTTTTTGAACTTATTTGTGTGATATCACAAAAAATCAATGCCCTTTAAACCAAAGGTGTTTAGCCAGCAGACAAATAGGGTGATCATTTCACCTTAAAATCCAAGTCAAAAGTGACCACGAGATGAACAAAGCACTGGGAGGAGTCTGCTTTGACAGGAACAGGAGGTTGGAGTCTCTGGGGTACTTGCTTCCCATTAGAAAGAAAAGTAAAAAAAAGACTTCTTGCACAAAAAAAACTACTTGAATGCTCCGTTGGAGTACAAAATTCACACAAAAACATCTTTTTGAGTAGATTTAGCTGCTTCTCGAGTTGAGTACCTGCTGGAGGTACACATGTGGTCATTCATGAGTGGCAGAATAAAGGTACTGTCATGGTTGGAAGTTGCATGTGCGGGTGAAAAATCTTGTATGTGCTTGCTAGCGGCCTGAGAATATTGTGGTGCTTGCGCAAGCTAATGGTGAAAAACATTCTGCAACGCACCAAATAGTGGAACTTTGGGAGTTCTGCATGAGTCCACATAGCGCAGAGTGCCCAAATTCCACAGACTCTGCAAGCAGAGTGGATTTTATCACCTAGGCCTAGCAGGAATGGACAGGAGGAGCTCAAACTTACACTTCAAAGGGTAGTGGCCTGACCTCACACAAAAAAACTAATTACCCCCACAGATAGCCTGGCAGACAGGACTGGGTTGAAAGGGATAATTGTGCGCTGCAGAATGTTCCTTTGAAGTCATCTCCCACATCAAAGACACTGTTGGGTATAAATACTGGGTCTCCGACCCCCTAAAATCAGACACTTCTGGATCTTGGACTGAACCTCTGTCAGAAGGATTGCTGTGCTGCCTAAAGGACTCAACTGGATTGCTTTTCTGGAATTACTGTTATTCTGCTTGTTGCCCTGCTGCTTGCTAGACCCTGATTCTGATGAAACGACTTTGCTTTCCCTTCAAGTGATCTTCAATAGCTTGCTGGCTTGCCCCCTGTTTCTGAAGTCTCAGGGTCATCAAAGACTTCCCCTTTGCTGTGGGACTCCCCAATCTGTGAGTCTGGCAGCTTTATTTTATTTTTTTTAAATTTTATTTTATTGATTTTATATATCAGATACACATTACAAGCTATACAATTGACATTCACAGGATTCCATTTATCTGCTTAAAAGGAAAACATCTAACAACCCCACACGTCAAACACGTCTCGGAGCACTATTTAACCTTCAGTATCATTGTTTGCTGCATTAGCTGAAATCTTTAGCATATGCTAAGGAGCTGATGGGGGGTCGCGCATATGATTAGTGTGGGCCCTCTTACTGCTGGAACTGTGTCACCTGTCACCTGATGGTGGCTCTCTATGGGTCCTGCAAGTACTGCTACTAACGAAGATTGGGTGTTGGCTCTGTATGTTATAGCTGTACATGTGCCGGTGAGCTAGTGTACTGTCAGCGTACCTGGGAGGGGGTGTGCAAGACTAATTAGTGCTGATGTGCCGCTCGTTGAATTGTACTCCTGTGAGGGGTGCACTGAGGGATATGTGCTGATTATTCAATCTATGCATTCCCCGGTTCATGGGGGTTTATCATCATTTTTTGCCTCAAGTTTGGCTACCAGTGTTTCCCAGGCGGCACACCCTGTATGCTGTTGTCCCTCCCGTGCCAACTTCTTTAATACCTGGTATTCCGTGCGGGCCCAACGTAATGTTAGGGTGCTCCAAGATTTCCGAACGGGTGCTGGGGGTGCCTTCCAGTGCATAGCTATTAATCTTTTGTACATTAAGCAGGCTAGGTCTACAAATTTGTGCAAGTGTCTTTGTTTTTTAGATCTTGATCTAAGCTCCAGCAGGCAGGATTTGGGTTCTACTGCCAGTGCAAGCCCTGTTAGTTCAGAGATCTCCTGTACCACCTCCATCCATGCTTTTTGTATGTTAGGGCACTCCCAGACCATGTGATAGAAGTGTGCTAGCGGCGCTTTACATCTAGGGCATGTCGGGTCGGAGTCTGGGAACATACGTTTTATCCTAGCAGGGGACAAGTATGTTTGATGTGTGTAGTTGAACTGGGTACACCTGAATCTGGGATTCCTCGATACTCCTCGGGCGTGTAGTAGAGCGTTCGGCCACTCGGCTTGTGCGATCGGGTCAGGGAGAACGGCGTTCCATCTCTCCCTAGCTTTCTCCGCATGCAGCTCGGGGGATTTATTTAGGATTTTGAATAGGCTTGATACTACTTTTGTTTGGGCGTCATATTGTAGTATATGGTGGATTACAGGGGAAGATTCTGGTTCTGTGGTACCTGTCTCCAATGCTTTTTTAATTGCGTGGCATATGGCGTGATATGTCAGGAATTGACCAGGATTTTTGTCGGATAGGGCTTGTAAGGCCTCAAATGACATTAGCTTACCGTCTTCAAAGCAATCGCCCACTGTCTGCACCCCTGCTTCTGTCCACACTGCTGACACCTGCGTGTTCGCCCCAGTCCACTCCGGTAGGTGATCCAGCGGTATGTATGGGGAGTAGGGGAGCCTGAAGCTCCCGCCCTGCACATATTTGACCCAGCAGTCTGCCTTGGAGTGCTTAGATGCCAACCACTTTAACAGGGGGGTTCCTTTTAACCAGGTCCTCAGCTGCATGGCTTCCGCCAGAGCCGGTCTGTGGATCCAATTCTGAACCCACTGTATCTGTGCAGCTGCGTAGTAGCATTCGAAGTTAGGGGCCCCCAGGCCGCCCACGTCTACCGGCCGCTGCAGCGTGGTCGGAGACACCCGGGCTCTGCCCCCGGCCCAGATGAGCTGCAGCAGCGCTGTATTCAAATTACCGAAGAAGCTTTTGGGGATAGTGATCGGCAGGGCCGAGAAGTAGTATAACAGCCTGGGCAAAATCAGCATGTTCACGATCGCCACCTTCCCTGGCGGAGAGAGTCTGGCAGCTTTAATTGGCAAGCGCTCTGCCTGACAAGAGGATGAAGCACTTCTCGCTCCACTCAGATAGTGTGTGCCTGATTGTTAGCGTGCTGAAGGTAATCCCGAGTGCTATTCATTGATTCAGAGTCCAAGCTCTCTACTGTGTATCCAGAGGCCACCACGCCGAGGGAACCTCCTTCCAGCACTGCCTCGCTGGTTTGCTGTGCCAACGCGGAGGTCTGCAATGCAATCATCTACTTACTGCTATAACGTGAGAGAGATCCCACGCCTGTGTGCTGTGCCCTACCTCAGATCACCGGACTGGTCCTGACTCCTTGAGGACAGCCTGGTGTGGCTCACCACTGCACCATCTCCCAACCCCAGACAGGCCCCAGGTACTGTGAGTCATACCCTGACCTGAAAAGTCCTTCAACACATCCTGCACGCTAGTGAGTGATTGAGTGATTAAACTGTGCTACACACACCGGTCACAAAGGCCCGGCTCAGATCTCTAAAAGAGTGCTGTTTGGTCACAATACTTCTTAGGAGCTTTTGCAGACTCCTAATGATCCACTGCTGCATTTGGAATACTTTCATCTGTGATTGCTCTTGCACTGTGTTTTACCTGCATACTTTAATGATCATATCTTGAAAAGTATTGATTGGATTTTTATTGTTTTGGTCTTGTTTTACCCAGATAGATATCCTCTATTTGTCTAAACCTGTGTGAAGACGTTTGGTGGTGTTCTCATTGTGTTACTCTGTGTGTGTCTTGCACAAATACTTTACACATGGCCTCTTAAGTTATGCCTGCCTTCTCTGTGCCAAGCTACCAGCTTATGAGCACAGGTTAAGTTAAAGTGTGTATCTGACTTACCCTCACCAGAGTGGTGGTTCCTGACTGACCTGAGTTCACACCTCAGAAAATCAGGAATCCCATTTCTAATACCCAGCGATTCCGCTGTGGCGACTGTGGGCAGAGGCACTGATGGAGCCCCATAGTAAGCAATGCTCAGTGAAGCAGTAATACACTACTTTGCGGAGAATTGAGGCACAGCGGGCAACAGGGCAATGGACTTGAAAGAGATGAAGGCAGCCCTATGGGGGGGATATTAATCAAAAGGGGTTAAAGAACAATTAGAATGGGATATTCAAGCTCATGACTAGGAATTGGGAGGGCTGAAAGAAGTGCTTCATACATGCCTGGACAGAATGACAGACTAATGGGTGACCCAAAAACTATTACTAGATGACTGGCGTAGATTCAAAAAGTACACCAACATGACACATCACCAGCAACTACATGTGGCGAGTGACAAGACTGGGGCAATACTACCTCAACTGGTCAGACAGAAGTGCACTAGGATCCCTGTCCTGACTCAGTATTATGTCACTGGACCCCTGGTCTGTACGCAGCAGGCCATTAATGGTGTTTTCTGAGCCCATTTAAGTAGGACATATGGTGAACAGGTAGCCACTTTGCCAGGGTTTGATGAGGAGTACCTATCAAAATACAACTTCTGAGTTTCGATTTGGAGGTTCGAGAGGTGTTAGACAGACCTACTACCCTTGAGGAGATTCTTCTTGTGCTTTAATGCTCAAAACTGCCAAACTGCCAAACTGATAGCATTGATCTGCCGGCTGAGTTTTACTGTCAGATATATGGATATGGTAGCTGACAGACTGTTGGAGGTGTTTGAGGAGGCCCTCCAAAAGGGCAATTTTCCTTCCACGATGTGATAAGCACTAATTCTGATGGTGCAAAAGCCAGATAAGGATTTGACGGTCGTCTTGGCATATTGACCAATATCCCTCTAAAATATAACCATTAAACTCCTCATTAGTGTGCTCGCAGTGCATTTACTCCTTAATACATACTGATCAGTCATCCTGAAAAGAGAAGTATCCTTCACAGTCTGTGAAAGCTTTCTCACATGCATCATACCCTACATCTGTATGGCGACACCTATGCCCTGGCAGTATTTGACATTGAGCAAGTGTTCAACTCCTTAGACTGGACATACCTTTTGCACATGCTGAAGATGGTGGGTTTGGGCCTCAAGTCTATCCAATGGGTTTGACCGCTTTATACCAACCCTTGTGCTAGAGTACACTCAGGAGGGGAGGTCTCAGAATCCTTTCAGCTAAATTGAGGGACCTGACAGGGGTGCTAACTCGTGCCACTCCTGTTAAAAAGAAGAACAAAATCTAGTACGGCTTCTCATTATTTGTCAGAAGCTAACCTAATGTCTCAATTTACATGTTCATTCATTTGCTACCTCACAAATTCCCTTCCTCTTTCTATCTCTGTTCCCTTACCTCATCTTTATCACTTATTCAACTCTCTCTAGCTGCCACTATAACAATACCTTTCTCTCTATTCACCATTCTCTATTTGAACTCTTTCGACCTGTTCTCTTTCTCTATCCAACTCTCTTTATAAATTTCTCTAATACACCTCTTTGGCTCTACTTCTCTCTCAACTTCATCTATATATCAACGTCACTTCTCTTTCTCTGCTTACCACGGTCTCTCTTGACACTTCAATTAATCTTTCTTTCTTTCACCCATCTCTCCCCCTTTCTCTGTCTCACTCCTCTCTTTTCCTAGCCTTTATTCCTATAGTTCACTAATCATTTTCCCCTCTCTCTGCTTCACTACTCTTTTTTTATACCTCACATTTCTTTACACTTTTCTCTCTCTACCTCTTTTTGCCTCAACAACTCTCTACTTCATTCCTCTGTTGCCAAACCCCTCTTGTTCTCTCTACAGGTCCTTCACTCTATCTGTAATTCTCATTACCTCACTAAATTACCTAACCAAGGTTTCTCCTTCCTTATGTCTATAAATCTATTCCTCTTTATACCTCTCTTTGTCTTTCTTTCTGGCTACCTCACATTTCTCTTAAACCTTCAATTCTCGTTACCTCACCTATCTTTACAACTCCCCTCTATCTCCACATCTCTTCTTCATCTACTTCACCTGCCTCATTCTAACATTCTCTTTAACTCTCTATCCCTTTACTGTTTTCCTCTGCCCCCCAGTTCTTTTACTCAGAAGGTCGGAAGTCACATACAAAGAGGAGAGAAAGGACAATGATGAGCAAATAAACTGAGGAAAGATGATGAGATTTCACATAAGGAAATTACTACAATCCTCTGAACGGTGCATTAATTTTCACTGCAGGTGAGAGAATGTAAAGAGGAATTTAGTTTTCATTACTAATATATGGTAATTAAAGATATAGGTGGTCATTATGACAAAGTCGGTGGCTGTTAAAGTGGCGGTAATACCGCCAACAGGCTGGCGGTAATTACCGCCAGATTATGACCATGGCAGTGACAACTCCCATAGACAGCCAATGTACCACACCAACCGCCAGGGTGTTAACAACACTGACCACAGCGGCAGCCATCAACAGCCAGGTGGAAGACAAGGTACCGTCCACCATATTATGACATAGCAAACCATCGCGATTTCTGGGGCGGTACCAACGCCATCAAAAGCCTGGTGGAAACACTGCACAGAAGACAAAAGACTCACCATCAGAGACACAGAGAAGATCTATGCTGCCATGGAACCAGAACTTCAAGTCTTCTCGATGCTCCTCTTCACCATGCTCCACCTTGAACACCAACGCCGGCGAAGACGATGACGGTGAGTACAGCTACCTAGCACACAAGGGAGGGAGGGAGGAAAAGGAGAGTGACACACACATGCACAGCACACACCATTCACACACACACACACAACCAGCTGTAAAGGAAAACCAATGTCACAGGACCCACGTCATAATAATGCAAGGACAACATATAGGCATAACTGATTTTGTAATTTGATGCCAACAGCCACCATATTGTCCATGTGATAAAATAAATTGAAGTAAATGTTCAGAAAGGGCCAATGGCCAGTCCAAAGTACAAAAGGCCCATGTGGCCACAGGGCACAGTCCAAGCCCGCTTGTTTCCTGACAATATCCACACTACATTGTGCAGGGGCATCATGTTTGAAATGGGCAGACGGAAAGGGCATGGGGGGCACCTCAGCTGAAGTGGGAAACATGCCCACTGGTTCTGGAGGGGGCTCCATGCCCATTTTCCTTTGCTGGGGAGTTCAAGGTCACAGTCTCTGAGGTGGGGAACTAGCCCACTGGTTCTGGAGGGGGCTCCATGCAAATTTTCCTGTTCTGGGAGTGCAAGTTCACAGTCTCTGAGGTGGGGAACTTGCTCACTGGTTCTGGAGGGGGCTCCTTGTACAACAGTCCCTGGAGGGTGGGCTACATGTCCTCTGCTGGAGAGGAGGGCTGCTGTGTCCCAGCTGGAGGTGAGGGCTCCTTGCCCACTGCTGTTGGAGGTGTTACTCTGCCAGCCTCTGCTGGATGGGAGGGCTCCTTACCCACTGCTGTTTGAGGTGTTACCGTGCCAGCCTCTGCTGGAGGTGAGTGCTCCTTGCCCACTGCTGGTGGAGGTGTTACCCTGCCAGCCTCTGCTGGAGGTGAGGGCTCCTTGCCCACTGCTGGTGGAGGTGTTACCCTGCCAGCCTCTGCTGGAGGTGAGGGCTCCTTGCCCACTGCTGGGGGAGGATTTACCCTGCCAGCCTCTGCTGGAAGTGAGGGCTCCTTGCCCACTGCTGTTGGAGGGGGCCTCTTGCCTCTCTTAGTTGGTGGCGTGGGAACCTTCCCTTTCCTGGGTGGTGGAGTGGGATCCTTCCCTTTCTTGCCTCCACAACTAGGAGGTGCCTCCAATGTCCTCGTGGGCTGTTTGGCTGAGGTGCTGGGCTGGGTTGTTGGGTCTCTGCTTTTATGGGCTGGACGAGGGGCAAGGAAGAGGTCAGGTTGGGCAAGGAAAAGCTTCTTAGGGACGGTGGGGTGGGATGAGGGAGGAGGGATGGGAGTGGAGGTTGAGGGAGTGGTTGTTGGAGGTGTATGTCTGCTGGACTTGGGTGCAGGTGCATGGGCAGTGTGCTGATGTGAGGTGGATGGCTGTTGGGAGTCTGAGTGCATGCGTTTCTGTCTCTTGGGGGGGCAGCCAGGGTGGGAGAAGACACAGGGGACGCGTGGATGGATGTTGTGGAGATGTCTGCAAGTGAGGTGTGTGTGCTGCTTGGTGTGGTGATGGTGGCTGTTGATTCAGTGCATGCAGGTGTGAGTGCAAATGTGACTGTAAGGGAGGAGGAGGAGGGGGAGACAGTGGAGGCAATGGATGTTTTTGTGTGTGCAACTGTCTGTTGTTTGTGTGAGTGCTTGTGGCCTGAAGTGTGCTGCTTGTGTTTGCCACTCTTGTGTGATTTTGTGTGTGCATGCTTGTCTGTATGTGTGCATGGGATGGGTTGGGGTTGAGGAGACAGGGACTGGGAAGTGGTAGTTGGAGGGGAGACGGCAGGAACAGGTATGATGACTGCCATCAGAGAGGAGGCTAGAGCCTGAAACAATCTCTGTTGGGCAGCCAATCCACTGGGGATGCCCTCCAGGAATGCATTGCATTGCTGCATCTGGGTTGCCAGCACCTGGATAGCATTCACAATGGTTGACTGCCCTACAGAGATGGATCTCAGGAGGTCAATAGCCGCCTCAGTGAGGGCAGCGGGGCTGACTGGGGCTGGGCCTGAGGTGCCTGGGGCGAAGGAGATGCCCACCCCACAGGCAACTCTGTGAGGTGTTACTGGGAGGGTGGTACTGGTACGGGGGTTGTGGCTGTACCTGTAGCTGGGGTGGTCCCAGAGGTGTCCAACACCACCAGGGAGCTTCCATCGGAGGAGAAATCAGAGTCAGTGTTGTCACCTCCTGTCTCTGTGGTGGTGCTCCCCTCGCACTCCGTCCCACTGGTTCCGTAGACGTCAATGGACTCTGCCTCCTGGGTCCTGTGGGATGCAGCTCCCTCTGTCGACGGTGCCCCTGCTCCTCTGCCAGATGATGCTAATGCACACATTGACAGGATGACAGAAGAAATAAAGGGAGAGAGAGAGAAAGGGAGCACTGGGTCAATTACAGCACCAACACCACAGATGGCATACACATTACTGTCACACACAGGGATCGGGATTGAGTACCATGCATCACAATGGCATTACAATTGCTAGGTACCACAGCAAGATGAGAGCCAAACACAGCCAACTGCACCCCTCCTGGGACCCACTAAGCCCTGTCTGACATGAAATGCGACCTAGCTAAGTTACCAGATTTTGCAATACACCCATTACCCTTGAGCTGGATCACACTGCAACGTCTGACCTGGCATTAAGGGGCACCCACTAACTGACACCCATCACTGGGTTCCCATGCCATCTACCAATCATGGTTGTTATGCACACTGTACTCACCCCCTTGTGGCTGCTGTGATGCCCTCAAGCGCCCATCCAGCTCTGGGTAGGTCACTGCCAGTATTCAGGCCATCAGTGGGACAGGTTCCAACGGGCACCCCACCCTCGTTGGGAGGCCATCCCCAGCTGGGCCTCCGCGGTCTTCCGGGCCCTGCGTCTCAGGTCCTCCCACCTTTTCCTACAGTGTGTCCTCCGCCTGCTGTATACCCCCAGGGTCCGCACGTCCTTGGTGATGGTACACCACAATCCCTTCCTCTGATGGCCTTGACCTGCAGAGGTAATACAGACAGAGGACACCATTACACATACAATCCAGCCTGTCACACATATGGCCCACAAATCCCATTTCCATCTCCATTGACACACACATTACCCGGCGCCCACCACGTACACTACCACCAGACACACAACCCCCCAAATGACACGATGCTTTCACACACATCTCCATGCAACCTTGTCACATGCATTGTGCCCATGGTGTATTCACCTGTTGGTCTGGAGGCCCATACAGCTGTTCATACTGGGGTAGGACCCAATCCCTCCAGCGCCCCAACTCCTCCGAAGTGAAGGCAGGGGCCCTTTCCATGGTCACATGTGCCATGGCAGGATCCAGACACAGGTCACAGCAGCACACGCAGTGTAGGTGTTGTCCTGTAGAAAGTCAGGAATCAAGTGAAGTCATAGATAGAAAATGTCAGTCACGTCCCCAGCGGTGTACACCGTCACCGCCACCAGTGATCTCCATTGGTCACTGTACTCCATAGAGCCCCATATTAGCCAATGAGGAATAGCACTGCGGTGTAAGACCGCCTTCCGCTATGACGCCCAACGTCAGTGGAGTTACCTCTCTTCCACCTGTTCCTACATACAGGACAGGCGTTCGCCATTTTATGGTGGTGGACAACATTCAGATAATTGAGAACTGCATCATTGCTATGATTTGCACATACATTGCCATTCCCATAGTGCCAACACGTAAATGCTCAATGTACACTGAGGTGGCTGTTTCACTGTTCAAGTTGTGACACCCTACTCACTCTTGTGTCCCTTAGATACCTACCACTGCAGATGAATAGGAGGAGACAAGACCCCATGTACAGACCCCCTATGGACTTTGCTACACTGGCTGAGAGGCACATTATACTCACCTATAGACTGGCCAGGGCCACAATCAAAAAGCTGTGTTCCCAATTGGAGACTGACCTGATATCAGCTATCCGTCATCCCACTGGAATCCCCGCTCTTGTGCAGGTTCTGTCAGTGCTCCATTTCCTGGCAACTGGTTCTTTCCAAGTGATAGTGGGCTTGGCAGCAGGAATGCCACAGCCAATGTTCTCAATCGTGCTGGCAAGGGTTTTGTCTGCCTTGGTCAGACACATGTGCAGCTACATTGCTTTCCCCCAGGTGGAAGATTTGGCCACTGTGAAGGCAGGATTGTATGCAATGGGACATATACCTAATATTATTGGTGCAATTGACAGAACACATTGCATTTGTTCCCCCCACCCCGCCACAATGAACAGGTGTTCAGGAATTGGAAGAGTTTTCACTCACTCAATGTGCAAATGGTGTGTCTGGCTGACCAGTACATCCCCCATGTCACTGCCAAATATCTTGGGTCGGTGTATGATGCCTTCATCCTGAAGAATAGCAGCATCTCAAATGTGATGGCACAGCTACAGAGGCACAGGGCGTGGCTAATAGGTGAGCCTGAGTCCCCACCCAATGTATGTCAGTGTATGCCTTCAGGAGTTAACCCCATACCATTGAGTAAGGCTAATGTTTGTCCGTCAATACTTGCAGGTGACTCTGGCTACCCAAACCTATTGTGGCTCCTGACCCCTGTGAGGAATGGCAGGACAGGGGCTGAGAATCGGTATAATGATGCACATGGGCGAACCAGAAGAATCATTGAAAGGACCTTCGGTCTCCTGAAGGCCAGGTTCAGATGCCTCCATCTGATGGGTGGATCCCTGTGCCACTCATCCGAGAAGGTCTGGCAGATAGTAGTAGCATGCTGCATGTTGCACAACCTGGCCCTGAGACGACACGTGCCTTATCTGCAGGAGGAGGAGATTGAAAATGCCCCTGTGGCAGCAGTGGACCCTGAGGACACTGAGGATGAGGAGGCAGAGGATGAGGATGTAGACAACGGAACATCAGAAATAGGTCAATACTTCCAATGACACACAGGTGAGACAGTGTATCTGACCATTCCACTGACTATTAATGTTTTCTGTGTGGCTGTAGCAGGATGGCATTCACTTCCTTTGCATCTCAACTGACTGTCACATATGCCTTCTAATTTTGCAGATGTTGGTGTTATAACAACTGTGTACTGATGTGATTACTACAGACAGCTACAGGCTCTTCATTTATATGCTTTCACTGTGTTCAGATCATTTGCACTAGATGTGACTGTTTCCATAACTGCACATTTTCATAACATAAAAGGTAAGGTGCACTGGAATGGGTGATGGTAAAGGTAAGTCCAGGGTATTAGTCCAGTCTGTTTGTAGCAAAGGTCCAATGTCCAAGGTGCCAGAGGAAGGGGAGCAAAAGCAGTTCAGTGTGGGCAAGGTGACAGAGTGGGACACAAGGGGGACAATCAGAAGACTCTCATTTCCTGGTGGTGGTCTAGGTCTTAGCAAGTGTCTCTGGCTTCTGTCTGGGTCGCAGGGAACATTAGCAGGGTCGTTCACCTTCTGCGGGGGGTGGGGTGCTAGTGGCCTGTGGGTCCTGTGGAAGGGCCTCCTGTCCACTAGCTGCAGCAGCAGTGGAGGGCTTGTTAGTAGACTGGCTAGTGGTAGGGGCCCTCTGGTGTGCTGTCCATTCCCTCATGATGTTGGCCATATGTGCCAGCACCCCTGCTAGGGAGACCATGTGGTGTTGAGGGCCTGCAAATCTTCCCTGATCTCCTGATGGTGCACTTTCTGCAGCTGCTTGTTCTCCTGCATGTTGGTAAGTATCAGACCCATCTTGTCCTGGGATTGTTGGTAAGTCCCCAGGACATTAGTGAGTGCCTCCTGGAGAGTCGGTTCCCTGGGCCTGTCCCCCCACCCCGGCGCACAGCTGTCCTCCCAGTGTCCCTGTTTCCCTGTGCCTGTGTCCCCTGAATGGTGTGCCCACTGCCACTTACCCCAGGTCCCTGATTGTCTTGGGGGTGAGGTGTGGCCTGGGGTCCCTGTACAGGTGGGCACACTGCTGATTGATGTGTCCTGAGGACAGAGGTGTGGGGACATTGGGTGGGTGCTGTGGTGTTGGATACAGATGGGGGAGGCTCTGTGGTGGACTGTGAGTGGGCTGGGGTGGCCGACTGACCAGTGATCCCTGATGGGCCAGGTTCTTCATCCAGATTCTGAAGTCCAGAGTTTCTGTCATCAATGGGGGCGTCTTCTTTTGGGGGACTGGATTGTTGGGGCACCTCCTCGCCACTGGGATTGGCTGGGGCACCTGTGGGGATGTAAGTGAAGTATTATCCTTCATGTCTGTGACATATTGTACATTCCTAGCTTCCCCTCTATCGTTGCTGTTGCCCTGCCACCTTTGTTTGTGTATGGTGATGTATTGTGTGATTGTTAGTTCTCCATGCTGTGCATGCTTTTGTGATGGGTGTACATGCAGGAATGGGAGGGCTCTACATGCATTGGTATGGCATGCAGGGCTTGGCATTGGGGGTAGTCATATGTGTAGGTGCACTGTGTGGGATGGAGTGGAGTGATGGGAGTCAGGGCGAGGGGGTGAGATGGTATGCAAGTATTGGGGGGTGATAAATAGTAAATATTGACTCACCAGTGTCCAGTCCTCCGGTTACTCCAGTGAGTCCCTCAGGATGCAGGATTGCCAAGACTTGCTCCTCCCACGCTGTGAGCTGTAGGAAAGAAGTTGGGGGTCCACCACCTGTCCTCTGGATGGCGAGCTGGTGCCCTGCTGCCACCGAACGTACCTTCCCCCGTAGGTCATTCCACCTCTTCCTGATGTTGTCTCTTGTTCTTGGATACTGTCCTATGGCGTTCACCCTGTCCACGATCCTCCGCCTTAGCTCCATTTTTTGAGCTCAGCATTTTCCCTGTGCCCTAATACAGCCCAGTGTTCAAGGATTCCTAAAAGACCTAGGTAAGGAGCCCCAGACTTTTCCTGGAAATAGTATTATTTGTTTAAAAGTGTTTTTTACTGCTACCCGTGCCTGTTTACTGTAGATTCTCTGTGTTTCTGGCAGCTTGACCTTTTAAAGTGGTGTTTTTTTTAGCTGTGACTGTGTGAATTTCCCATCTAGTTTGTGGCACAAGACTGCATAAAAGCACCCCCCCCCCCCCTCTTTTCTAAGTAAAAAAAGCTAAATACATCTTGCAGAGTGTGTTTAGGAGACTGCTTGATCAGCTTCTGTGATTTAAATTGTGTTAGAAACTGTCTGCATCCCCTGTTTTTTGCCTTAAAAATGCCACATTTCAGAGTTCACGACAAGCTGTATTTCAGTGTTTTTTAAACAATCCCCCCTTACCTGGAATGTAGACTCTGCTAGCTTGGAAGTGTGGATTGAGCATGTCTGTATCCAAGGAGATTCTGATTAGAGCAGCAGCTGCCTCCTCCCTGCCCACAGGGACTGGACTTCAGTTAACTTGCCCCTTATATAAGTTCCTATTGGTTGTTGCATATGGTGTTGTAATAGGTTGTTGGGGGCTGATCTTTCTATTGGATTAGGGATTCGAGTTGGGCTTGTGATTGGTAGTAGGGCTGAGATTCTGATTGGTTTCTGGTTCTAGGGCTGGGGTTGTGATTGGTTGAAGGGTTGAGATTCTGATTGGTTCCTGGTTCTAGGGCTGGGGTGGTGATTGGTGGTAGGGCTGAGATTCTGATTGGTTCCTGGTTCTGGGGCTGGGGTTGTGATTGTATTGTATTGTATTGTAATCGTATTTATATAGCGCTTACCACCCCTGACGAGGCGTAGAAGCGTTTTTCGATGAGTAGCACGCTACTCCGGAACCCAACAAGAATTAGTGATGGATTAGTATCGTTAAATAAGGAGTACAGTTTTAGTATTATTATGAGTTAATTTGAGCCACGGATATGAGAGTTTGTTAGTTAGACTGGAGTAATGGAGGGGTGGAGGAGGAAATAAATCCAGAGGTGTTAATTGGGAGTATATCCTTCATTTACTCAACCCAAAGGCTTGGGATGAGTAAAGGGGGGTGGAGGGGGAAGAGAATGTGGAAGGGTTAGGGAGAGCATAGTAGCAGGGTGAGTTGAATGCAGGAGAATTTAGTAGGGTTGTGTGGGAGGTCACAGAGGTAGAGTGAGGTTTGGTGAGTTAGATGTGGAGGGAAGAGCTTAGGCAGAGATATTTAGGAGATGAAAGTGGTAGAAGGGATTTGGGATGAGTCAGAGTGAGAATGGAGGATAGTTTGATAGAGACATGACATAAGAGTGATGAGTAGATAAGTGTGATAAGATGATAGCAGGAATTCATAGATATCTAGTATAACAACCCAAAAAAACAGGAGCCATGCAATGATCCACGAACATGCCAAGCACAGAAACAACATATACACATACACATATATATACATATACACACACATACATATATATATATATATATATACACATATATATATATATATATATATATATATACATATATACACACATACATACATATGTACACACACACACACACATATGCACATACAATACATAATTAGAATCATGGGTAAAAAATACTTAGACAGGTTTAAAGAGTGTGTGTGTATTTTATTGTTATGACATAGTAGCAATACATATTTTCCAAAGAAACTATAAATAAATAGAAATATACATATAATCTGAAAAACATATTTATCCACATAGGCATATGCAGTTCATAGTTGTTTGAAAAAGGTGGTTATGAAGGAAAGAGCCAACTCTTGAGTAGTTTTCTGAAGACCAGAAAGTTATCTGTGGCTCTTATAGTTGGGGGTAATGAATTCCATAGTTTGGCTGCTTGGACGGAGAAGGATGTACCACCTATAGTCTTTTTCTTGTATGGTGGTGTTCTAAGGCGGGGTGCCAGTCTTGAGCGTAGGGTTCTTTGTTGGATGTATTTGGTCATTTTATTTCTGATAAAAAGCGGTCCTGTTCCATGTATAGCTTTGTGGGTGATACAAAGCAGCTTGAAAGGGCATCTTCTGGCAACGGGTAACCAGTGTAGTGCTCTCAAGGCAGGGGAGATGTGGGCTTGCGGCTTTATATGTAGTAGTAGCCTGGCTGCGGAATTCTGGATACGTTGTACTTTTTTCATAACAGATAGAGATGATCAATGGTAGAGGCTATTGGCATAATCCAGTTTGGATAGTACAAGTGAGAAAGTAGCTTGCACCTTGTGTGGAAATCCGAGGTGGGGGAAGATGCGTCGTAAAGTCTTTAAGGTGATGAAGCTTGTGCGTGCTAATTTGTCTACTTGGGCATTCATAGTTAACTTGGAATCCATGGTGATTCCTAGGTTTTTAACTTCCTTGGATAATTGAGGAGGTGGTCCGAGATCGTCAGGGCAGACGCACAGAGGGTTATAACTTTTCCAGTCACCACATATGAGTATTTCTGTTTTGGAGGTATTTAGTTTGAGATGGCTCCAGGTCATCCACTGATCAACGGCTCTGAGGCAACTGAAGATTTGCGAGTTTTCAATGTTTTTGGGGTCTTCTAATTTAAGTAGTATTTGTGTGTCATCTGCATAGTTGTAGCATGTGAGATGGAAATCATTGATCAGCTCTGGTAAAGATTTCATGTAGATGTTGAAAAGCAAAGGTGAGATGATTGACCCTTGGGGGACCCCTGCTTTTGTGAGGTAGGGTTCGGACGAGAAGGGGGGCGAGTGGATGATATTTGCTCTTTTTTAAAGATAGGAAGTAATCCAGTCGAGAGCAATCCCTTGTATAGCGGCTTCATGGAGTCTTTGAGTTAGGGCGTCATGGTCAACCGTATCAAAGGCAGCCTGTATTCCTTCTGTTTCTTGTATATGAGACAATTATGTATTAAACTGTGTTGACATGCAGTTAGAAACAAACACATAAGGACCAGTGAGGGTTTAAAAGATTCGCAAGAACAGCAAGATAGCTAGACTTCGGAAAGGGATGTCAAGTGAGACCTTTCACTAGATTTAAGAGCGCTTTTCAATAAGCCGAGTTTAAAAACAACCCTGAATAAAGCAGACTTCATCCAGGGTGTGAAAACATACCAAGGTCTGGCAGAGGCATTGTGCTATAGTTGCATGTATGCAGTGCTTCAGGTCCTGTCGAAATTTTGGACTGGTAGCAGGCTATTTTGTGGGATTGTTATGTTTTTTTTTTCTTTGTTAGTGTTTTATAAAGGGAGAACCTTCTACTCTGTGTCTCCAGTAGCGGAAGATAGAACCCGCTCATCACAGTCTCATACGGATTACGCTCCAGTACATCATCAATTCACCTCCAGGAAGGATTCTAGATCTTTTTCTGTTATGGAATCTCTGTGCGCAGAGCCTTCCTTTATCTTTGCCAAGCCCAAGAGTTAGGGTGGCTTGTCCTTTCCAGAAGCTGAGCTTCATCTGGGGCACCTGCTACGTTTATATTTGTAAGTGCTTCCTGTTGAGGTTTAGTTTCTGTAAAATGAGCATCATGGCCTACCCAACCGGAGTATTTTCTACGAGTAAGTCAGTAAGCGTTTACCTAGCATGTTTTATATGCCCTGTTTATATTGTACACTAAGTCTACGTGATGGGTCATGGGGGAAACGTCTCCAACAACCTTGTGTGCCTTTGGCAATGTGATTGTTACTAGTGCGTCTTTGTGGAGATGTCCTCGTGGCATTGCGCATCAACAACGCACCACCTGAATCGGAGGTAAACGCAGTGGGGTCATTTCGGAAAGCTGTCCATCATCCTGGTAAAAGGCGAGAATTCCTTTGCCTGCTACGAGGGTGGACGGGGCGTGGCTCACCGGGCGGAGCTTACAGGTGACTTATAAAGGGAGAACCTTCTACTCTGTGTCTCCAGGAGAGGAAGGTAGAACCCGCTATTCAAGTCAGATACAGATTACGCTTCAGTACATCATCAATTCACCTCCAGGAAGGATTCTAAATCTTTTTCTACTATGGGATCTCTGAGCGCACAGACTTGCTTTATCTTTGCCAAGCCCAAGAGTTAGGATGGCTTGTCCTTTCCAGAAGCTGAGCTTCAACTGGGGCACCTGCTACGTTTATATTTGTAAGTGCTTCCTGTTGAGGTTTAGTCTCTGTAAAATGAGCATCATGGCCTACCAAACCGGAGTATTTTCTACCAGTAAGTCAGTAAGCGTTACCTAGCATGTTTTATATGCACCGTTTATATTGTACACTAAAGCTACGTGATGGACCACGGTGAAAACGTCTCCAGCAACCTTGTGTGCCTTTGGCAATGTTATTGTTATTAGTGCGTCTTTGTAGAGATGTCCTCGTGCTTCTGCGCATCAACAACGCACCACCTAAATCGGAGGTAAACGCAGTGGGGTCGTTTCGGAAAGCTGTCCATCATCCTGGTAAAAGGCGGGAATTCCTTTGCCTACTTCGAGGGTGGACGGGGCGTGGCTCAGCGGGCGGAGCTTACAGGTGACTTATAAAGGGAGAAACCTTCTACTCTGTGTCTCCAGGTGAGGAAGATGGAACCTGCGCGTCACAGTCAGATACAGATTACGCTCCAGTACATCATCAATTCACCTCCAGGAAGGATTCTAGATCTTTTTCTTCTATGGAATCTCTGAGCGCACAGCCTTGCTTTATCTTTGCCAAGCCCAAGAGTTACGGTGGCTTGTCCTTTCCAGAAGCTGTGCTTCAACTGGGGCACCTGCTACGTTTCTATTTGTAAGTGCTTCCTGTTGAGGTTTAGTTTCTGTAAAATGAGCATCATGGCATACCCAACCGGAGTATTTTCTACGAGTAAGTCAGTAAGCGTTACATACCATGTTTTATACGCCCTGTTTATATTGTACACTAAGGCTACGTGATGGGTCATGGGGGAAACGTCTCCAGCAACCTTGTATGCCTTTGGCAATGTTATTGTTACTAGTGCATCTTTGTGGTGATGTCCTCGTGGCATTGCGCATCAAAAACGCACCACCTGAATCGGAGGTAAACGCAGTGGGGTCGTTTCGGAAAGCTGTCCATCATCCTGGTAAAAGGCGGGAATTGCTTTGCCTACTACGAGGGTGGACGGGGCGTGGCTCACCGGGTGGAGCTTACAGGTGACTTATAAAGGGAGAAACCTTCTACTCTGTGTCTCCAGGTGAGGAAGATAGAACCCGCTTGTCACAGTCAGATACAGATTACGCTCCAGTACATCATCAATTCACTTCCAGGAAGGATTCTAGATCTTTTTCTTCTATGGAATCTCTGAGCGCACAGCCTTGCTTTATCTTTGCCAAGCCCAAGAGTTACGGTGGCTTGTCCTTTCCAGAAGCTGAGCTTCAACTGGGGCACCTGCTACGTTTATATTTGTAAGTGCTTCCTGTTGAGGTTTAGTTTCTGTAAAATGAGCATCATGGCATACCCAACCGGAGTATTTTCTATGAGTAAGTCAGTAAGCGTTACCTAGCATGTTTTATACGCCCTGTTTATATTGTACACTAAGGCTACGTGATGGGTCATGGGGGAAACGTCTCCAGCAACCTTGTGTGCCTTTGGCAATGTGATTGTTACTAGTGCATCTTTGTGGAGATGTCCTCGTGGCATTGCGCATCAACAACGCACCACCTGAATCGGAGGTAAACGCAGTGGGGTCATTTCGGAAAGCTGTCCATCATCCTGGTAAAAGGCGGGAATTCCTTTGCCTACTACGAGGGTGGACGGGGCGTGGCTCACCGGGCGGAGCTTACAGGTGACTTATAAAGGGAGAACCTTCTACTCTGTGTCTCCAGGAGAGGAAGATAGAACCCGCTATTCAAGTCAGATACTGATTACGCTTCAGTACATCATCAATTCACCTCCAGGAAGGATTCTAAATCTTTTTCTGCTATGGGATCTCTGAGCGCGCAGACTTGCTTTATCTTTGCCAAGCCCAAGAGTTAGGATGGCTTGTCCTTTCCAGAAGCTGAGCTTCAACTGGGGCACCTGCTACGTTTATATTTGTAAGTGCTTCCTGTTGAGGTTTAGTCTCTGTAAAATGAGCATCATGGCCTACCAAACCGGAGTATTTTCTACCAGTAAGTCAGTAAGCGTTACCTAGCATGTTTTATATGCACCGTTTATATTGTACACTAAAGCTACGTGATGGACCACGGTGAAAACGTCTCCAGCAACCTTGTGTGCCTTTGGCAATGTTATTGTTATTAGTGCGTCTTTGTGGAGATGTCCTCGTGCTTCTGCGCATCAACAACGCACCACCTGAATCGGAGATAAACGCAGTGGGGTCGTTTCGGAAAGCTGTCCATCATCCTGGTAAAAGGCGGGAATTCCTTTGCCTACTTCGAGGGTGGACGGGGCGTGGCTCAGCGGGCAGAGCTTACAGGTGACTTATAAAGGGAGAAACCTTCTACTCTGTGTCTCCAGGTGAGGAAGATAGAACCTGCGCGTCACAGTCAGATACAGATTACGCTCCAGTACATCATCAATTCACCTCCAGGAAGGATTCTAGATCTTTTTCTTCTATGGAATCTCTCAGCGCACAGCCTTGCTTTATCTTTGCCAAGCCCAAGAGTTACGGTGGCTTGTCCTTTCCAGAAGCTGAGCTTCAACTGGGGCACCTGCTACGTTTATATTTGTAAATGCTTCCTGTTGAGGTTTAGTTTCTGTAAAATGAGCATCATGGCATACCCAACCAGAGTATTTTCTACGAGTAAGTCAGTAAGCGTTACCTACCATGTTTTATACGCCCTGTTTATATTGTACACCAAGGCTACGTGATGGGTCATGGGGGAAACGTCTCCAGCAACCTTGTATGCCTTTGGCAATGTTATTGTTACTAGTGCATCTTTGTGGAGATGTCCTCGTGGCATTGCGCATCAACAACGCACCACCTGAATCGGAGGTAAACGCAGTGGGGTCGTTTCGGAAAGCTGTCCATCATCCTGATAAAAGGCGGGAATTCCTTTGCCTACTACGAGGGTGGACGGGGCATGGCTCACCGGGCGGAGCTTACAGGTGACTTATAAAGGGAGAAACCTTCTACTCTGTGTCTCCAGGTGAGGAAGATAGAACCCGCGCGTCACAGTCAGATACAGATTACGCTCCAGTACATCATCAATTCACCTCCAGGAAGGATTCTAGATCTTTTTCTTCGATGGAATCTCTGAGCGCACAGCCTTGCTTTATCTTTGCCAAGCCCAAGAGTTACGGTGGCTTGTCCTTTCCAGAAGCTGAGCTTCAACTGGGGCACCTGCTACGTTTATATTTGTAAGTGCTTCCTGTTGAGGTTTAGTTTCTGTAAAATGAGCATCATGGCATACCCAACCGGAGTATTTTCTACGAGTAAGTCAGTAAGCGTTATCTAGCATGTTTTATACGCCCTGTTTATATTGTACACTAAGGCTACGTGATGGGTCATGGGGGAAACATCTCCAGCAACCTTGTATGCCTTTGGCAATGTTATTGTTACTAGTGCATCTTTGTGGAGATGTCCTCGTGCTTCTGTGCATCAACAACGCACCACCTGAAACCGGCGGTAAACGCAGTGGGGTCGTTTTGGAAAGCTGTCCATCATCCTGGTAAAAGGCGGGAATTCCTTTGCCTACTACGAGGGTGGACGGGGTGTGGCTCAGCGGGCGGAGTTTACAGGTGACTTATAAAGGGAGAACCTTCTACTCTGTTTCTCCAGGAGAGGAAGATAGAACCCGCTATTCAAGTCAGATACAGATTACGCTCCAGTACATCATCAATTCACCTCCAGGAAGGATTCTAAATCTTTTTCTGCTATGGGATCTCTGAGCGCGCAGACTTGCTTTATCTTTGCCAAGCCCAAGAGTTAGGATGGCTTGTCCTTTCCAGAAGCTGAGCTTCAACTGGGGCACCTGCTACGTTTATATTTGTAAGTGCTTCCTGTTGAGGTTTAGTCTCTGTAAAATGAGCATCATGGCCTACCAAACCGGAGTATTTTCTACCAGTAAGTCAGTAAGCGTTACCTAGCATGTTTTATATGCACCGTTTATATTGTACACTAAAGCTACGTGATGGACCACGGTGAAAAACGTCTCCAGCAACCCTGTGTGTCCTTGGCAATGTGATTGTTACTAGTGCGTCTTTGTAGAGATGTCCTCGTGCTTCTGCGCTTCAACAACGCACCACCTGAATCGGAGGTAAACGCAGTGGGGTCGTTTCGGAAAGCTGTCCATCATCCTGGTAAAAGCGGGAATTCCTTTGCCTACTTCGAGGGTGGACGGGGCGTGGCTCAGCGGGCGGAGCTTACAGGTGACTTATAAAGGGAGAAACCTTCTACTCTGTGTCTCCAGGTGAGGAAGATAGAAACCACGCATCACAGTCAGATACTGATTACGCTCCAGTACATCATCAATTCACCTCCAGGAAGGATTCTAGATCTTTTTCTTCTATGGAATCTCTGAGCGCACAGCCTTGCTTTATCTTTGCCAAGCCCAAGAGTTACGGTGGCTTGTCCTTTCCAGAAGCTGAGCTTCAACTGGGGCACCTGCTACGTTTATATTTGTAAGTGCTTCCTGTTGAGGTTTAGTTTCTGTAAAATGAGCATCATGGCATACCCAACCGGAGTATTTTCTATGAGTAAGTCAGTAAGCGTTACCTAGCATGTTTTATACGCCCTGTTTATATTGTACACTAAGGCTACGTGATGGGTCATGGGGGAAACGTCTCCAGCAACCTTGTGTGCCTTTGGCAATGTGATTTTTACTAGTGCGTCTTTGTGGAGATGTCCTCGTGGCATTGCGCATCAACAACGCACCACCTGAATCGGAGGTAAACGCAGTGGGGTCATTTCGGAAAGCTGTCCATCATCCTGGTAAAAGGCGGGAATTCCTTTGCCTACTACGAGGGTGGACAGGGCGTGGCTCACCGGGCGGAGCTTACAGGTGACTTATAAAGGGAGAACCTTCTACTCTGTGTCTCCAGGAGAGGAAGATAGAACCCGCTATTCAAGTCAGATACTGATTACGCTTCAGTACATCATCAATTCACCTCCAGGAAGGATTCTAAATCTTTTTCTGCTATGGGATCTCTGAGCGCGCAGACTTGCTTTATCTTTGCCAAGTCCAAGAGTTAGGATGGCTTGTCCTTTCCAGAAGCTGAGCTTCAACTGGGGCACCTGCTACGTTTATATTTGTAAGTGCTTCCTGTTGAGGTTTAGTCTCTGTAAAATGAGCATCATGGCCTACCAAACCGGAGTATTTTCTACCAGTAAGTCAGTAAGCGTTACTTAGCATGTTTTATATGCACCGTTTATATTGTACACTAAAGCTACGTGATGGACCACGGTGAAAACGTCTCCAGCAACCTTGTGTGCCTTTGGCAATGTTATTGTTATTAGTGCGTCTTTGTGGAGATGTCCTCGTGCTTCTGCGCATCAACAACGCACCACCTGAATCGGAGGTAAACGCAGTGGGGTCGTTTCGGAAAGCTGTCCATCATCCTGGTAAAATGCAGGAATTCCTTTGCCTACTTCGAGGGTGGACGGGGCGTGGCTCAGCGGGCGGAGCTTACAGGTGACTTATAAAGGGAGAAACCTTCTACTCTGTGTCTCCAGGTAAGGAAGATAGAACCTGCGCGTCACAGTCAGATACAGATTACGCTCCAGTACATCATCAATTCACCTCCAGGAAGGATTCTAGATCTTTTTCTTCGATGGAATGTCTGAGCGCACAGCCTTGCTTTATCTTTGCCAAGCCCAAGAGTTACGGTGGCTTGTCCTTTCCAGAAGCTGAGCTTCAACTGGGGCACCTGCTACGTTTATATTTGTAAGTGCTTCCTGTTGAGGTTTAGTTTCTGTAAAATGAGCATCATGGCATACCCAACCGGAGTATTTTCTACGAGTAAGTCAGTAAGCGTTACCTACCATGTTTTATACGCCCTGTTTATATTGTACACTAAGGCTACGTGATGGGTCATGGGGGAAACGTCTCCAGCAACCTTGTATGCCTTTGGCAATGTTATTGTTACTAGTGCATCTTTGTGGAGATGTCCTCGTGGCATTGCGCATCAACAACGCACCACCTGAATCGGAGGTAAACGCAGTGGGGTCGTTTCGGAAAGCTGTCCATCATCCTGGTAAAAGGCGGGAATTCCTTTGCCTACTACGAGGGTGGACGGGGCGTGGCTCACCGGGCGGAGCTTACAGGTGACTTATAAAGGGAGAAACCTTCTACTCTGTGTCTCCAGGTGAGGAAGATAGAACCCGCGCGTCACAGTCAGATACAGATTGCGCTACAGTACATCATCAATTCACCTCCAGGAAGGATTCTAGATCTTTTTATTCTATGGAATCTCTGAGCGCACAGCCTTGCTTTATCTTTGCCAAGCCCAAGAGTTACGGTGGCTTGTCCTTTCCAGAAGCTGAGCTTCAACTGGGGCACCTGCTACGTTTATATTTGTAAGTGCTTCCTGTTGAGGTTTAGTTTCTGTAAAATGAGCATCATGGCATACCCAACCGGAGTATTTTCTACGAGTAAGTCAGTAAGCGTTACCTAGCATGTTTTATACGCCCTGTTTATATTGTACACTAAGGCTACATGATGGGTCATGGGGGAAACGTCTCCAGCAACCTTGTATGCCTTTGGCAATGTTATTGTTACTAGTGCATCTTTGTGGAGATGTCCTCGTGCTTCTGCGCATCAACAACGCACCACCTGAAACCGGCGGTAAACGCAGTGGGGTCGTTTTGGAAAGCTGTCCATCATCCTGGTAAAAGGCGGGAATTCCTTTGCCTACTACGAGGGTGGACGGGGTGTGGCTCAGCGGGCGGAGTTTACAGGTGACTTATAAAGGGAGAACCTTCTACTCTGTTTCTCCAGGAGAGGAAGATAGAACCCGCTATTCAAGTCAGATACAGATTACGCTCCAGTACATCATCAATTCACCTCCATGGAGGATTCTAAATCTTTTTCTGCTATGGGATCTCTGAGCGCGCAGACTTGCTTTATCTTTGCCAAGCCCAAGAGTTAGGATGGCTTGTCCTTTCCAGAAGCTGAGCTTCAACTGGGGCACCTGCTACGTTTATATTTGTAAGTGCTTCCTGTTGAGGTTTAGTCTCTGTAAAATGAGCATCGTGGCCTACCAAACCGGAGTATTTTCTACCAGTAAGTCAGTAAGCGTTACCTAGCATGTTTTATATGCACCGTTTATATTGTACACTAAAGCTACGTGATGGACCACGGTGAAAAACGTCTCCAGCAACCCTGTGTGTCCTTGGCAATGTGATTGTTACTAGTGCGTCTTTGTAGAGATGTCCTCGTGCTTCTGCGCTTCAACAACGCACCACCTGAATCGGAGGTAAACGCAGTGGGGTCGTTTCGGAAAGCTGTCCATCATCCTGGTAAAAGCGGGAATTCCTTTGCCTACTTCGAGGGTGGACGGGGCGTGGCTCAGCGGGCGGAGCTTACAGGTGACTTATAAAGGGAGAAACCTTCTACTCTGTGTCTCCAGGTGAGGAAGGTAGAAACCGCGCATCACAGTCAGATACTGATTACGCTCCAGTACATCATCAATTCACCTCCAGGAAGGATTCTAGATCTTTTTCTTCTATGGAATCTCTGAGCGCACAGCCTTGCTTTATCTTTGCCAAGCCCAAGAGTTACGGTGGCTTGTCCTTTCCAGAAGCTGAGCTTCAACTGGGGCACCTGCTACGTTTATATTTGTAAGTGCTTCCTGTTGAGGTTTAGTTTCTGTAAAATGAGCATCATGGCATACCCAACCGGAGTATTTTCTATGAGTAAGTCAGTAAGCGTTACCTAGCATGTTTTATACGCCCTGTTTATATTGTACACTAAGGCTACGTGATGGGTCATGGGGGAAACGTATCCAGCAACCTTGTGTGCCTTTGGCAATGTGATTGTTACTAGTGCGTCTTTGTGGAGATGTCCTCGTGGCATTGCGCATCAACAACGCACCACCTGAATCGGAGGTAAACGCAGTGGGGTCATTTCGAAAAGCTGTCCATCATCCTGGTAAAAGGCGGGAATTCCTTTGCTTACTACGAGGGTGGACGGGGCGTGGCTCACCGATCGGAGCTTACAGGTGACTTATAAAGGGAGAACCTTCTACTCTGTGTCTCCAGGAGAGGAAGATAGAACCCGCTATTCAAGTCAGATACTGATTACGCTTCAGTACATCATCAATTCACCTCCAGGAAGGATTCTAAATCTTTTTCTGCTATGGGATCTCTGAGCGCGCAGACTTGCTTTATCTTTGCCAAGCCCAAGAGTTATGATGGCTTGTCCTTTCCAGAAGCTGAGCTTCAACTGGGGCACCTGCTACGTTTATATTTGTAAGTGCTTCCTGTTGAGGTTTAGTCTCTGTAAAATGAGCATCATGGCCTACCAAACCGGAGTATTTTCTACCAGTAAGTCAGTAAGCGTTACTTAGCATGTTTTATATGCACCGTTTATATTGTACACTAAAGCTACGTGATGGACCACGGTGAAAACGTCTCCAGCAACCTTGTGTGCCTTTGGCAATGTTATTGTTATTAGTGCGTCTTTGTGGAGATGTCCTCGTGCTTCTGCGCATCAACAACGCACCACCTGAATCGGAGGTAAACGCAGTGGGGTCGTTTCGGAAAGCTGTCCATCATCCTGGTAAAATGCAGGAATTCCTTTGCCTACTTCGAGGGTGGACGGGGCGTGGCTCAGCGGGCGGAGCTTACAGGTGACTTATAAAGGGAGAAACCTTCTACTCTGTGTCTCCAGGTGAGGAAGATAAAACCTGCGCGTCACAGTCAGATACAGATTAAGCTCCAGTACATCATCAATTCACCTCCAGGAAGGATTCTAGATCTTTTTCTTCGATGGAATCTCTGAGCGCACAGCCTTGCTTTATCTTTGCCAAGCCCAAGAGTTACGGTGGCTTGTCCTTTCCAGAAGCTGAGCTTCAACTGGGGCACCTGCTACGTTTATATTTGTAAGTGCTTCCTGTTGAGGTTTAGTTTCTGTAAAATGAGCATCATGGCATACCCAACCGGAGTATTTTCTACGAGTAAGTCAGTAAGCGTTACCTACCATGTTTTATACGCCCTGTTTATATTGTACACTAAGGCTACGTGATGGGTCATGGGGGAAACGTCTCCAGCAACCTTGTATGCCTTTGGCAATGTTATTGTTACTAGTGCATCTTTGTGGAGATGTCCTCGTGGCATTGCGCATCAACAACGCACCACCTGAATCGGAGGTAAACGCAGTGGGGTCGTTTCGGAAAGCTGTCCATCATCCTGGTAAAAGGCGGGAATTCCTTTGCCTACTACGAGGGTGGACGGGGCGTGGCTCACCGGGCGGAGCTTACAGGTGACTTATAAAGGGAGAAACCTTCTACTCTGTGTCTCCAGGTGAGGAAGATAGAACCCGCGCGTCACAGTCAGATACAGATTGCGCTACAGTACATCATCAATTCACCTCCAGGAAGGATTCGAGATCTTTTTATTCTATGGAATCTCTGAGCGCACAGCCTTGCTTTATCTTTGCCAAGCCCAAGAGTTACAGTGGCTTGTCCTTTCCAGAAGCTGAGCTTCAACTGGGGCACCTGCTACGTTTATATTTGTAAGTGCTTCCTGTTGAGGTTTAGTTTCTGTAAAATGAGCATCATGGCATACCCAACCGGAGTATTTTCTACGAGTAAGTCAGTAAGCGTTACCTACCATGTTTTATACGCCCTGTTTATATTGTACACTAAGGCTACGTGATGGGTCATGGGGGAAACGTCTCCAGCAACCTTGTATGCCTTTGGCAATGTTATTGTTACTAGTGCATCTTTGTGGAGATGTCCTCGTGGCATTGCGCATCAACAACGCACCACCTGAATCGGAGGTAAACGCAGTGGGGTCGTTTCGGAAAGCTGTCCATCATCCTGGTAAAAGGCGGGAATTCCTTTGCCTACTACGAGGGTGGACGGGGCGTGGCTCACCGGGCGGAGCTTACAGGTGACTTATAAAGGGAGAAACCTTCTACTCTGTGTCTCCAGGTGAGGAAGATAGAACCCGCGCGTCACAGTCAGATACAGATTGCGCTACAGTACATCATCAATTCACCTCCAGGAAGGATTCTAGATCTTTTTATTCTATGGAATCTCTGAGCGCACAGCCTTGCTTTATCTTTGCCAAGCCCAAGAGTTACAGTGGCTTGTCCTTTCCAGAAGCTGAGCTTCAACTGGGGCACCTGCTACGTTTATATTTGTAAGTGCTTCCTGTTGAGGTTTAGTTTCTGTAAAATGAGCATCATGGCATACCCAACCGGAGTATTTTCTACGAGTAAGTCAGTAAGCGTTACCTAGCATGTTTTATACGCCCTGTTTATATTGTACACTAAGGCTACATGATGGGTCATGGGGGAAACGTCTCCAGCAACCTTGTATGCCTTTGGCAATGTTATTGTTACTAGTGCATCTTTGTGGAGATGTCCTCGTGCTTCTGCGCATCAACAACGCACCACCTGAAACCGGCGGTAAACGCAGTGGGGTCGTTTTGGAAAGCTGTCCATCATCCTGGTAAAAGGCGGGAATTCCTTTGCCTACTACGAGGGTGGACGGGGTGTGGCTCAGCGGGCGGAGTTTACAGGTGACTTATAAAGGGAGAACCTTCTACTCTGTTTCTCCAGGAGAGGAAGATAGAACCCGCTATTCAAGTCAGATACAGATTACGCTCCAGTACATCATCAATTCACCTCCATGGAGGATTCTAAATCTTTTTCTGCTATGGGATCTCTGAGCGCGCAGACTTGCTTTATCTTTGCCAAGCCCAAGAGTTAGGATGGCTTGTCCTTTCCAGAAGCTGAGCTTCAACTGGGGCACCTGCTACGTTTATATTTGTAAGTGCTTCCTGTTGAGGTTTAGTCTCTGTAAAATGAGCATCGTGGCCTACCAAACCGGAGTATTTTCTACCAGTAAGTCAGTAAGCGTTACCTAGCATGTTTTATATGCACCGTTTATATTGTACACTAAAGCTACGTGATGGACCACGGTGAAAAACGTCTCCAGCAACCCTGTGTGTCCTTGGCAATGTGATTGTTACTAGTGCGTCTTTGTAGAGATATCCTCGTGCTTCTGCGCTTCAACAACGCACCACCTGAATCGGAGGTAAACGCAGTGGGGTCGTTTCGGAAAGCTGTCCATCATCCTGGTAAAAGCGGGAATTCCTTTGCCTACTTCGAGGGTGGACGGGGCGTGGCTCAGCGGGCGGAGCTTACAGGTGACTTATAAAGGGAGAAACCTTCTACTCTGTGTCTCCAGGTGAGGAAGGTAGAAACCGCGCATCACAGTCAGATACTGATTACGCTCCAGTACATCATCAATTCACCTCCAGGAAGGATTCTAGATCTTTTTCTTCTATGGAATCTCTGAGCGCACAGCCTTGCTTTATCTTTGCCAAGCCCAAGAGTTACGGTGGCTTGTCCTTTCCAGAAGCTGAGCTTCAACTGGGGCACCTGCTACGTTTATATTTGTAAGTGCTTCCTGTTGAGGTTTAGTTTCTGTAAAATGAGCATCATGGCATACCCAACCGGAGTATTTTCTATGAGTAAGTCAGTAAGCGTTACCTAGCATGTTTTATACGCCCTGTTTATATTGTACACTAAGGCTACGTGATGGGTCATGGGGGAAACGTCTCCAGCAACCTTGTGTGCCTTTGGCAATGTGATTGTTACTAGTGCGTCTTTGTGGAGATGTCCTCGTGGCATTGCGCATCAACAACGCACCACCTGAATCGGAGGTAAACGCAGTGGGGTCATTTCGAAAAGCTGTCCATCATCCTGGTAAAAGGCGGGAATTCCTTTGCTTACTACGAGGGTGGACGGGGCGTGGCTCACCGGGCGGAGCTTACAGGTGACTTATAAAGGGAGAACCTTCTACTCTGTGTCTCCAGGAGAGGAAGATAGAACCCGCTATTCAAGTCAGATACTGATTACGCTTCAGTACATCATCAATTCACCTCCAGGAAGGATTCTAAATCTTTTTCTGCTATGGGATCTCTGAGCGCGCAGACTTGCTTTATCTTTGCCAAGCCCAAGAGTTATGATGGCTTGTCCTTTCCAGAAGCTGAGCTTCAACTGGGGCACCTGCTACGTTTATATTTGTAAGTGCTTCCTGTTGAGGTTTAGTCTCTGTAAAATGAGCATCATGGCCTACCAAACCGGAGTATTTTCTACCAGTAAGTCAGTAAGCGTTACTTAGCATGTTTTATATGCACCGTTTATATTGTACACTAAAGCTACGTGATGGACCACGGTGAAAACGTCTCCAGCAACCTTGTGTGCCTTTGGCAATGTTATTGTTATTAGTGCGTCTTTGTGGAGATGTCCTCGTGCTTCTGCGCATCAACAACGCACCACCTGAATCGGAGGTAAACGCAGTGGGGTCGTTTCGGAAAGCTGTCCATCATCCTGGTAAAATGCAGGAATTCCTTTGCCTACTTCGAGGGTGGACGGGGCGTGGCTCAGCGGGCGGAGCTTACAGGTGACTTATAAAGGGAGAAACCTTCTACTCTGTGTCTCCAGGTGAGGAAGATAAAACCTGCGCGTCACAGTCAGATACAGATTAAGCTCCAGTACATCATCAATTCACCTCCAGGAAGGATTCTAGATCTTTTTCTTCGATGGAATCTCTGAGCGCACAGCCTTGCTTTATCTTTGCCAAGCCCAAGAGTTACGGTGGCTTGTCCTTTCCAGAAGCTGAGCTTCAACTGGGGCACCTGCTACGTTTATATTTGTAAGTGCTTCCTGTTGAGGTTTAGTTTCTGTAAAATGAGCATCATGGCATACCCAACCGGAGTATTTTCTACGAGTAAGTCAGTAAGCGTTACCTACCATGTTTTATACGCCCTGTTTATATTGTACACTAAGGCTACGTGATGGGTCATGGGGGAAACGTCTCCAGCAACCTTGTATGCCTTTGGCAATGTTATTGTTACTAGTGCATCTTTGTGGAGATGTCCTCGTGGCATTGCGCATCAACAACGCACCACCTGAATCGGAGGTAAACGCAGTGGGGTCGTTTCGGAAAGCTGTCCATCATCCTGGTAAAAGGCGGGAATTCCTTTGCCTACTACGAGGGTGGACGGGGCGTGGCTCACCGGGCGGAGCTTACAGGTGACTTATAAAGGGAGAAACCTTCTACTCTGTGTCTCCAGGTGAGGAAGATAGAACCCGCGCGTCACAGTCAGATACAGATTGCGATACAGTACATCATCAATTCACCTCCAGGAAGGATTCGAGATCTTTTTATTCTATGGAATCTCTGAGCGCACAGCCTTGCTTTATCTTTGCCAAGCCCAAGAGTTACAGTGGCTTGTCCTTTCCAGAAGCTGAGCTTCAACTGGGGCACCTGCTACGTTTATATTTGTAAGTGCTTCCTGTTGAGGTTTAGTTTCTGTAAAATGAGCATCATGGCATACCCAACCGGAGTATTTTCTACGAGTAAGTCAGTAAGCGTTACCTAGCATGTTTTATACGCCCTGTTTATATTGTACACTAAGGCTACATGATGGGTCATGGGGGAAACGTCTCCAGCAACCTTGTATGCCTTTGGCAATGTTATTGTTACTAGTGCATCTTTGTGGAGATGTCCTCGTGCTTCTGCGCATCAACAACGCACCACCTGAAACCGGCGGTAAACGCAGTGGTGTCGTTTTGGAAAGCTGTCCATCATCCTGGTAAAAGGCGGGAATTCCTTTGCCTACTACGAGGGTGGACGGGGTGTGGCTCAGCGGGCGGAGTTTACAGGTGACTTATAAAGGGAGAAACCTTCTACTCTGTGTCTCCAGGTGAGGAAGGTAGAAACCGCGCATCACAGTCAGATACTGATTACGCTCCAGTACATCATCAATTCACCTCCAGGAAGGATTCTAGATCTTTTTCTTCTATGGAATCTCTGAGCGCACAGCCTTGCTTTATCTTTGCCAAGCCCAAGAGTTACGGTGGCTTGTCCTTTCCAGAAGCTGAGCTTCAACTGGGGCACCTGCTACGTTTATATTTGTAAGTGCTTCCTGTTGAGGTTTAGTCTCTGTAAAATGAGCATCATGGCCTACCAAACCGGAGTATTTTCTACCAGTAAGTCAGTAAGCGTTACCTACCATGTTTTATATGCACCGTTTATATTGTACACTAAAGCTACGTGATGGACCACGGTGAAAAACGTCTCCAGCAACCCTGTGTGTCCTTGGCAATGTGATTGTTACTAGTGCGTCTTTGTAGAGATGTCCTCGTGCTTCTGCGCTTCAACAACGCACCACCTGAATCGGAGGTAAACGCAGTGGGGTCGTTTCGGAAAGCTGTCCATCATCCTGGTAAAAGCGGGAATTCCTTTGCCTACTTCGAGGGTGGACGGGGCGTGGCTCAGCGGGCGGAGCTTACAGGTGACTTATAAAGGGAGAAACCTTCTACTCTGTGTCTCCAGGTGAGGAAGGTAGAAACCGCGCATCACAGTCAGATACTGATTACGCTCCAGTACATCATCAATTCACCTCCAGGAAGGATTCTAGATCTTTTTCTTCTATGGAATCTCTGAGCGCACAGCCTTGCTTTATCTTTGCCAAGCCCAAGAGTTACGGTGGCTTGTCCTTTCCAGAAGCTGAGCTTCAACTGGGGCACCTGCTACGTTTATATTTGTAAGTGCTTCCTGTTGAGGTTTAGTTTCTGTAAAATGAGCATCATGGCATACCCAACCGGAGTATTTTCTATGAGTAAGTCAGTAAGCGTTACCTAGCATGTTTTATACGCCCTGTTTATATTGTACACTAAGGCTACGTGATGGGTCATGGGGGAAACGTCTCCAGCAACCTTGTGTGCCTTTGGCAATGTGATTGTTACTAGTGCGTCTTTGTGGAGATGTCCTCGTGGCATTGCGCATCAACAACGCACCACCTGAATCGGAGGTAAACGCAGTGGGGTCATTTCGGAAAGCTGTCCATCATCCTGGTAAAAGGCGGGAATTCCTTTGCCTACTACGAGGGTGGACGGGGCGTGGCTCACCGGGCGGAGCTTACAGGTGACTTATAAAGGGAGAACCTTCTACTCTGTGTCTCCAGGAGAGGAAGATAGAACCCGCTATTCAAGTCAGATACTGATTACGCTTCAGTACATCATCAATTCACCTCCAGGAAGGATTCTAAATCTTTTTCTGCTATGGGATCTCTGAGCGCGCAGACTTGCTTTATCTTTGCCAAGCCCAAGAGTTATGATGGCTTGTCCTTTCCAGAAGCTGAGCTTCAACTGGGGCACCTGCTACGTTTATATTTGTAAGTGCTTCCTGTTGAGGTTTAGTCTCTGTAAAATGAGCATCATGGCCTACCAAACCGGAGTATTTTCTACCAGTAAGTCAGTAAGCGTTACCTAGCATGTTTTATATGCACCGTTTATATTGTACACTAAAGCTACGTGATGGACCACAGTGAAAACGTCTCCAGCAACCTTGTGTGCCTTTGGCAATGTTATTGTTATTAGTGCGTCTTTGTGGAGATGTCCTCGTGCTTCTGCGCATCAACAACGCACCACCTGAATCGAAGGTAAACGCAGTGGGGTCGTTTCGGAAAGCTGACCATCATCCTGGTAAAATGCGTGAATTCCTTTGCCTACTTCGAGGGTGGACGGGGCGTGGCTCAGCGGGCGGAGCTTTCAGGTGACTTATAAAGGGAGAAACCTTCTACTCTGTGTCTCCAGGTGAGGAAGATAGAACCTGCGCGTCACAGTCAGATACAGATTACGCTCCAGTACATCATCAATTCACCTCCAGGAAGGATTCTAGATCTTTTTCTTCTATGGAATCTCTGAGCGCACAGCCTTGCTTTATCTTTGCCAAGCCCAAGAGTTACGGTGGCTTGTCCTTTCCAGAAGCTGAGCTTCAACTGGGGCACCTGCTACGTTTATATTTGTAAGTGCTTCCTGTTGAGGTTTAGTTTCTGTAAAATGAGCATCATGGCATACCCAACCGGAGTATTTTCTACGAGTAAGTCAGTAAGCGTTACCTACCATGTTTTATACGCCCTGTTTATATTGTACACTAAGGCTACGTGATGGGTCATGGGGGAAACGTCTCCAGCAACCTTCTATGCCTTTGGCAATGTTATTGTTACTAGTGCATCTTTGTGGAGATGTCCTCGTGGCATTGCGCATCAACAACGCACCACCTGAATCGGAGGTAAACGCAGTGGGGTCGTTTCGGAAAGCTGTCCATCATCCTGGTAAAAGGCGGGATTTCCTTTGCCTACTACGAGGGTGGACGGGGCGTGGCTCACCGGGCGGAGCTTACAGGTGACTTATAAAGGGAGAAACCTTCTACTCTGTGTCTCCAGGTGAGGAAGATAGAACCCGCGCGTCACAGTCAGATACAGATTACGCTCCAGTACATCATCAATTCACCTCCAGGAAGGATTCTAGATCTTTTTATTCTATGGAATCTCTGAGCGCACAGCCTTGCTTTATCTTTGCCAAGCCCAAGAGTTACGGTGGCTTGTCCTTTCCAGAAGCTGAGCTTCAACTGGGGCACCTGCTACTTTTATATTTGTAAGTGCCTTCTGTTGAGGTTTAGTTTCTGTAAAATGAGCATGATAGCATACCCAACCGGAGTATTTTCTACGAGTAAGTCAGTAAGCGTTACCTACCATGTTTTATACGCCCTGTTTATATTGTACACTAAGGCTACGTGATGGGTCATGGGGGAAACATCTCCAGCAACCTTGTATGCCTTTGGCAATGTGACTGTTACTAGTGCATCTTTGTGGAGATGTCCTCGTGCTTCTGCGCATCAACAACGCACCACCTGAAACCGGCGGTAAACGCAGTGGGGTCGTTTCGGAAAGCTGTCCATCATCCTGGTAAAAGGCGGGAATTCCTTTGCCTACTACGAGGGTGGACGGGGTGTGGCTCAGCGGGCGGAGTTTACAGGTGACTTATAAAGGGAGAACCTTCTACTCTGTTTCTCCAGGAGAGGAAGATAGAACCCGCTATTCAAGTCAGATACAGATTACGCTTCAGTACATCATCAATTCACCTCCAGGAAGGATTCTAAATCTTTTTCTGCTATGGGATCTCTGAGCGCGCAGACTTGCTTTATCTTTGCCAAGCCCAAGAGTTAGGATGGCTTGTCCTTTCCAGAAGCTGAGCTTCAACTGGGGCACCTGCTACGTTTATATTTGTAAGTGCTTCCTGTTGAGGTTTAGTCTCTGTAAAATGAGCATCATGGCCTACCAAACCGGAGTATTTTCTACCAGTAAGTCAGTAAGCGTTACCTAGCATGTTTTATATGCACCGTTTATATTGTACACTAAAGCTACGTGATGGACCACGGTGAAAAACGTCTCCAGCAACCCTGTGTGTCCTTGGCAATGTGATTGTTACTAGTGCGTCTTTGAAGAGATGTCCTCGTGCTTCTGCGCATCAACAACGCACCACCTGAATCGGAGGTAAACGCAGTGGGGTCGTTTCGGAAAGCTGTCCATCATCCTGGTAAAAGCGGGAATTCCTTTACCTACTTCGAGGGTGGACGGGGCGTGGCTCAGCGGGCGGAGCCTACAGGTGACTTATAAAGTGAGAAACCTTCTACTCTGTGTCTCCAGGTGAGGAAGATAGAAACCGCGCATCACAGTCAGATACTGATTACGCTCCAGTACATCATCAATTCACCTCCAGGAAGGATTCTAGATCTTTTTCTGCTATGGAATCTCTGAGGCAGAGCCTTCCTTTATCTTTGCCAAGCCCAAGAGTTAGGGTGGCTTGTCCTTTCCAGAAGCTGAGCTTCAACTGGGGCACCTGCTACGTTTATATTTGTAAGTGCTTCCTGTTGAGGTTTAGTTTCTGTAAAATGAGCATCATGGCATACCCAACCGGAGTATTTTCTACGAGTAAGTCAGTAAGCGTTACCTAGCATGTTTTATACGCCCTGTTTATATTGTACACTAAGGCTACGTGATGGGTCATGGGGAAAACGTCCCCAGCAACCTTGTATGCCTTTGGAAATGTTATTGTTACTAGTGCATCTTTGTGGAGATGTCCTCGTGCTTCTGCGCATCAACAACGCACCACCTGAAACCGGCGGTAAACGCAGTGGGGTCGTTTTGGAAAGCTGTCCATCATCCTGGTAAATGGCGGGAATTCCTTTGCCTACTACGAGGGTGGACGGGGTGTGGCTCAGCGGGCGGAGTTTACAGGTGACTTATAAAGGGAGAACCTTCTACTCTGTTTCTCCAGGAGAGGAAGATAGAACCCGCTATTCAAGTCAGATACAGATTACGCTCCAGTACATCATCAATTCACCTCCAGGAAGGATTCTAAATCTTTTTCTGCTATGGGATCTCTGAGCGCGCAGACTTGCTTTATCTTTGCCAAGCCCAAGAGTTAGGATGGCTTGTCCTTTCCAGAAGCTGAGCTTCAACTGGGGCACCTGCTACGTTTATATTTGTAAGTGCTTCCTGTTGAGGTTTAGTCTCTGTAAAATGAGCATCATGGCCTACCAAACCGGAGTATTTTCTACCAGTAAGTCAGTAAGCGTTACCTAGCATGTTTTATATGCACCGTTTATATTGTACACTAAAGCTACGTGATGGACCACAGTGAAAAACGTCTCCAGCAACCCTGTGTGTCCTTGGCAATGTGATTGTTACTAGTGCGTCTTTGTAGAGATGTCCTCGTGCTTCTGCGCTTCAACAACGCACCACCTGAATCGGAGGTAAACGCAGTGGGGTCGTTTCGGAAAGCTGTCCATCATCCTGGTAAAAGGCGGGAATTCCTTTGCCTACTTCGAGGGTGGACGGGGCGTGGCTCAGCGGGCGGAGCTTACAGGTGACTTATAAAGTGAGAAACCTTCTACTCTGTGTCTCCAGGTGAGGAAGATAGAAACCGCGCATCACAGTCAGATACAGATTACGCTCCAGTACATCATCAATTCACCTCCAGGAAGGATTCTAGATCTTTTTCTGCTATGGAGTCTCTGAGCGCAGAGCCTTCCTTTATCTTTGCCAAGCCCAAGAGTTAGAGTGGCTTGTCCTTTCCAGAAGCTGAGCTTCAACTGGGGCACCTGCTACGTTTATATTTGTAAGTGCTTCCTGTTGAGGTTTGGTTTCTGTAAAATGAGCATCATGGCATACCCAACCGGAGTATTTTCTACGAGTAAGTCAGTAAGTGTTACCTATCATGTTTTATACGCCCTGTTTATATTGTACACTAAGGCTACGTGATGGGTCATGGGGAAAACGTCCCCAGCAACCTTGTATGCCTTTGGAAATGTTATTGTTACTAGTGCATCTTTGTGGAGATGTCCTCGTGCTTCTGCGCATCAACAACGCACCACCTGAAACCGGCGGTAAACGCAGTGGGGTCGTTTTGGAAAGCTGTCCATCATCCTGGTAAATGGCGGGAATTCCTTTGCCTACTACGAGGGTGGACGGGGTGTGGCTCAGCGGGCGGAGTTTACAGGTGACTTATAAAGGGAGAACCTTCTACTCTGTTTCTCCAGGAGAGGAAGATAGAACCCGCTATTCAAGTCAGATACAGATTACGCTCCAGTACATCATCAATTCACCTCCAGGAAGGATTCTAAATCTTTTTCTGCTATGGGATCTCTGAGCGCGCAGACTTGCTTTATCTTTGCCAAGCCCAAGAGTTAGGATGGCTTGTCCTTTCCAGAAGCTGAGCTTCAACTGGGGCACCTGCTACGTTTATATTTGTAAGTGCTTCCTGTTGAGGTTTAGTCTCTGTAAAATGAGCATCATGGCCTACCAAACCGGAGTATTTTCTACCAGTAAGTCAGTAAGCGTTACCTAGCATGTTTTATATGCACCGTTTATATTGTACACTAAAGCTACGTGATGGACCACAGTGAAAAACGTCTCCAGCAACCCTGTGTGTCCTTGGCAATGTGATTGTTACTAGTGCGTCTTTGTAGAGATGTCCTCGTGCTTCTGCGCTTCAACAACGCACCACCTGAATCGGAGGTAAACGCAGTGGGGTCGTTTCGGAAAGCTGTCCATCATCCTGGTAAAAGGCGGGAATTCCTTTGCCTACTTCGAGGGTGGACGGGGCGTGGCTCAGCGGGCGGAGCTTACAGGTGACTTATAAAGTGAGAAACCTTCTACTCTGTGTCTCCAGGTGAGGAAGATAGAAACCGCGCATCACAGTCAGATACAGATTACGCTCCAGTACATCATCAATTCACCTCCAGGAAGGATTCTAGATCTTTTTCTGCTATGGAGTCTCTGAGCGCAGAGCCTTCCTTTATCTTTGCCAAGCCCAAGAGTTAGGGTGGCTTGTCCTTTCCAGAAGCTGAGCTTCAACTGGGGCACCTGCTACGTTTATATTTGTAAGTGCTTCCTGTTGAGGTTTGGTTTCTGTAAAATGAGCATCATGGCATACCCAACCGGAGTATTTTCTACGAGTAAGTCAGTAAGTGTTACCTATCATGTTTTATACGCCCTGTTTATATTGTACACTAAGGCTACATGATGGGTCATGGGGGAAACGTCTCCAGCAACCTTGTATGCCTTTGGCAATGTTATTGTTACTAGTGCATCTTTGTGGAGATGTCCTCGTGCTTCTGCTCATCAACAACGCACCACCTGAATCGGCGGTAAACGCAGTGGGGTCGTTTTGGAAAGCTGTCCATCATCCTGGTAAAAGGCGGGAATTCCTTTGCCTACTACGAGGGTGGACGGGGCGTGGCTCAGCGGGCGGATCTTACAGGTGATTTATAAAGGGAGAACCGTCTACTCCGTGTCTCCAGTAGCGGAAGATAGAACTCGCTTGTCACAGTCAGATACGGATTACGCTCCAGTACATCATCAATTCACCTCCAGGAAGGATTCTAGATCTTTTTCTGCTATGGAATCTCTAAGCGCACAGCCTTGCTTATCTTTGCCAAGCCCAAGAGTTAGGGTGGCTTGTCCTTTCCAGAAGCTGAGCTTCAACTGGGGCACCGGCTACGTTTATATTTGTAAGTGCTTCCTGTTGAGGTTTAGTTTCTGTAAAATGAGCATCATGGCCTACCCAACCGGAGTATTTTCTACGAGTAAGTCAGTAAGAAACTATAAATAAATAGAAATATACAAATAATCTGAAAAAAATATTTATCCACATAGACATATGCAGTTCATAGTTGTTTGGAAAAGGTGGTTATGAAGGAAAGAGCCAACTCTTGAGTAGTTTTCTGAAGACCAGAAAGTTATCTGTGGCTCTTATAGTTGGGGGTAATGAATTCCATAGTTTGGCTGCTTGGACGGAGAAGGATGTACCACCTATAGTCTTTTTCTTGTATGGTGGTGTTCTAAGGCAGGGTGCCAGTCTTGAGCGGAGGGTTCTTTGTTGGATGTATTTGGTCATTTTCTTTCTGATAAAAAGCGGTCCTGTTCCATGTATAGCTTTGTGGGTGATACAAAGCAGCTTGAAAGTGCATCTTCTGGCAACGGGTAACCAGTGTAGTGCTCTCAAGGCAGGGGAGATGTGGGCTTGCGGCTTTATATGTAGTAGTAGCCTGGCTGTGGAATTCTGGATACGTTGTAGTTTTTTCATAACAGATAGAGATGATCAATGGTAGAGGCTATTGGCATAATCCAGTTTGGATAGCACAAGTGAGATAGTAGCTTGCACCTTGTGTGGAAATCCGAGGTGGGGGAAGATGCGTCGTAAAGTCTTTAAGGTGATGAAGCTTGTGCGTGCTAATTTGTCTACTTGGACATTCATAGTTAGCTTGGAATCCATGGTGATTCCTAGGTTTTTAACTTCCTTGGATAATTGGGGAGGTGGTCCGAGATCGTCAGGGCAGACGAAAAGAGGGTCATAACTTTTCCAGTCACCACATATGAGTAATTGGTAGTAGGGCTAAGATTCTGATTGGTTCCTGGTTCTAGGGCTGGGCTTGTGATTGTTGGTAGGGTTGCGATTCTGATTGGTTCCTGGTTTTTAGGGTTGGGGTTGTGATTGGTTGTCAGGATTAGGGGTATGATTGATGATTAGGGCTGGGTCTCCCATTGGTTTTTTGAATCAGGATTACAAATCTGATTGGTTAGGGTTAGGACTAGGTTTCTATTGGCCAGTAGGGCTATTTAAGCCTAGGGCTCAGGGCGTCTCAGCCCTGGTGTTGTGTCTAAGGGCGGAGAGGACGAGGGCAGTTGCTTGTTTGGGCCTGTTCGGGACAGGTAGGGCCTAGGGCCAGAAATGCTGCCCCTATTCTCTATTGACCAGAATTGACTTTACTCCCCACACATCAATCAACATGCAAACACATTATCTGCAAAGACATCCAACTCGTGCATCACAAACTGACCGCAGGCAGATTGCAATGTCCCATCATCCAACACGATACCCCTTATACAACACATATAAACATATCCTCCACAACTACAACAGTCAAACCTCTGCATTCTCACAGCAAACACTACTTTGTCCACTCCCACTAACACAACCTGCCATCACCCACACAACACAAAACCAAACTATACATTACTTTCAGCCTTCTAGATACACACTTCCTGTTCATACAAACCAACAACATTATCCTCTGTTTGCTCAACACAGCCCATCTCCAAAACACATCAACACCCCCTGTAAGACTCTAATTCCACTTACCAGCACCAACTCACATGCAGATCCCTCACCAAAAACAACTACATCAATATCCCCTCTCACTATTCCACAAAAACAGTCCAGACCACACACATCAGCACATCAAATCAACACAAACTTTAATTATACTTCTCGTCACACCCACTCCCACCCTCATGACTAAACAAAGAATACAAATCCCGTCAAATCTTTACCCCTACATTCTCACTCTTCACAAACACCTACAACAAACACCCCAACCCAGCAACCTTCATTTACCCGCCTCTCCTCCATTGCACAATTTATAGCCCTACATCATGATGCACATGCTCCTCCACCACCCCTAACCCATTCTCCATCCACACTAAACTGACGCAAACAAAATAAACAACATGCCACTCTTAACAACTTTGCATCCCCTTGTCTATTACATAATAAGGCTACCACACAAAAAACAGTACACTCTTCATGTCTCTCTCAGCCACCAAGTCCACCACCCACACACACAGACCCAACAAAATGCCTCCTAAACCTGCTGGAAGGGGAACACTATATTGAAAAACAAGACTATTGTGACCCTCACACAGTTATCACAGCTAATAACACACCTGCTTCGAGCTCAAGCTTACCCTTCTCCTAAGCAAAACAACACCACCACTAACACACTTTTTCTAAACTGCCAGCTCATAAATGCTCGGTCACTCAAACAAAAAAAGCACCACTTCTACCACTTGCTCACAGACACACAACCTGACTTACTAATCATAACAGAATCATGGTTGGGAGATGACATGGCCCCAGTGTTGCACGAAGCCCTTCCTCCGGGCTATCAAACCATCACACAAAACCGTATAGGAGGTGGACTAGCTATTATATTCAAACAGGAAATAAATCTCAGTAAAACAGACAACATTTCCATACAAGGTTGTGAAGTCCTCCTCACCAGATGCCACCCTACTTCAACTTCCTCTGGTAACTTTCTCCTCCTTTACAGACCTCCACCTAACAGCTCAACATTCCCAGACGTTTTTTTAGATACAGTCCCAAACCTTATTATGTTATACTCAAAACTGTGCATTCTTGGGGACCTAAACATTTGGTTTGACAAACCCAATATGCCCCATCCAAAAGCTATCACCACTAGCCGAGTTGCATTGAACCTACATCAGATTGTACACAATCCCACACACATCGATGGACACATCCTAGATGTCATTTTTGTTAAGCCTGAACTAGTTACCGTTCATAGCATCACGCCAATCACATGGTCAGATGACCATTTGATAACTTTCTGACATAAAACTCCACAAATCAACACACCCCACAAGTACTTACATACATGCACCTATCGACCTTGGAGCAAACTCAATTTTGATGACTTAGAAACACAACTAACAGCCAACACAGATCTAGATACAATTAATTCTGTTCCAAAACTTTATGAGTGGCTACAGGAAGCTTTTGGTATCCTAATAGCACTCAGAAAAACTAAACATGACAAAAGAAAACCAACACCTTGGAGAAACACAGAACTTAAAAAGATAAAGCAACAAATCAGAAAGTTGCAGCAGACCTGGCTCAAAACAAACAACAGTCAAGACAAACTGCAGCTACACAAACGTAACAGAATATCCAAATCATCAATCAGAAAAGCTAAAAAAAGGTACTACTCAGACAGAATTCAAAATGCTAAGTCTGCAACCAAAGAATTTTATAAAATTCTCAATGAATTTCAAAAACCTACATGTATGGAAGGAAGTCATCCCACTACTCAAGATTTCACAAACAAACTGGCAACTCATTACACAACCAAGGCAAACACATTGGACCCCTATTTAAAACAGAAGAAAATCATCAGCACCAACCCCTTTCCTAAAATACCCTCTACGTATAAAACAACCCAGCCTCTACAGTCCTTCAAACAAATATCCCAAGGTGAATTTATGGATTTGGTCAAAGCAAGCAGACCTTCTGGTTGCCCTTCTGACCCTTGTCCACCACACATCTTCAAGAACATTATTTTATCTACTTCTGCTGCCACACCTATCAGAAGAATCATCATCAGCATTCGCCCAGATGTCACAATTCATTGAAGACAATACTATACTTTCAGACTTCCAAACTTGATTCCGCCCAGGAAGAGGCACTGAATCGGCACTCACAGCAATCTGGGATGATCTTAAAAACACAGTCGACCGCAATGGAGTTGCTGCACTACTTTTCTTGGACCTCTCGGCTGCCTTTGATACGGTTGACCATGACACCCTAATTCAAAGACTCCACGAAGCTGGCATAGAAGGTACTGCTCTTGAGTGGATAACATCCTTCCTTAAAAAAATATCTAATATCATCTATTCTACCCCCTTCTCGTCCAAACCCTACCTCACAAAAGCAGGGGTCCCCCAAGGATCAATAATCTCACCTTTCCTTTTCAACATCTACATGATATCATTACTAGAACTGATCAATGATTTTCATCTCACATGCTACAACTATGCAGATGACACACAAATGCTACTTAAATTAGAATGTCCCAAAAACATTGAAAACTCAGAAATCTTCAGTTGCCTCAGAGCCATTGATCAGTGGATGAACTGGAGTCATCTCAAACTAAATTCCTCCAAAACAGAAATACTCATATGTGGTGACTGGAAAAGTTATGACCCGCTGTGCGCCTGGCCTGATGATCTGGCACCTCCTCAATTATCCAAGTAAGATAAAAGCCTTGGAATCACCATGGACTCCAAGTTAACTATGAATGTCCAAGTGGACAAAATAGCACGAACAAGCTTCATCACCTGGAAGACTCTATGATGCATCTTCCCCCACTTCGGATTTCCGCACAAGGTGCAAGCTACTATCTCGCTTGTACTATCCAAAATGGATTATGCCAATGGCCTCTACCATGGATCATCTCTATCTATTATGAAAAAACTAAAACATATTCAGAACTCCGCAGCCAGGCTACTATCAATCAATCAATCAATCAATCAATCAGTAATTTGTTAAGCGCTACTCACCCGGAAGGGTCTCAAGGCGCTGGGGGGTGCTACTGCTCGAAGAGCCAGGTCTAGAGGCGCTTCCTGAAGGTCAGGAGGTCCTGGGTCAGACTTAGGTTGATGGGGAGGGAGTTGCAGGTTTCGGCAGCAAGGTGGGAGAAGGATCTGCTTCCGGTTGTGGTACAGTGTATGCGGGGGACGGTTGCGAGGGCGAGGTTGGCAGAGTGAAGCTGGCGTGTCAGGATGTGGAAGTTGAGACGGTCTTTGAGGTAGGCAGGTCCGGCATCGTGGAGAGCTTTGTGAGCATGGATCAGGAGTTTGAAGACGATCCTTTTGTTGACGGGGAGCCAGTGGAGATCTCTAAGGTGGGCTGAGTCGTGCTGAAGCGTTCTGGATGCATGGGAGTTTCTTTTGGAGCTTGGCTGTTGTTCCCACATAGAGGGCGTTGCCATAGTCCAGTCTGCTTCTGACGAGGGTGTGGGTGACCGTTCTTCTGGTTTCCACGGGATCCACCTGAAGGTCTTGCAGAGGATGCGAAGGGTGTTGAAGCATGAGGATGAGATGGCGCTGACTTGCTGGGTCAAGGACAGCGAAGAGTCCAGTATGAAGCCGAGGTTGCGTGCGTGTTTGGTGGGGGTTGGGCCACTATTTACTATTACATGTAAGCCATAAGCCCACATCTTCCCTGCCTCGAGAGCACTACACTGGTTACCCGTTGCCAGAAGATGCACTTTCAAGTTGCTTTGTATCACCCACAAAGCTATACATGGAACAGAAACAAAATAACCAAATACATTCAACAAAGAAACCTCCGCTCAAGATTGGCACCCCGCCTTAAAACACCACCATACAAGAAAAATACTATAGGTGGTACATCCTTCTCCGTTCAAGCAGCCAAACTATGGAATTCTTTACCCCCGGCTATAAGTGCCACAGATAACTATCTTGTCTTCAGAAAACTACTCAAGAGTTGGCTCTTTCTTTCATAACCACCATATTCAAACAGCTATGGACTGCATATGCCTATGTTGATAAATATTTGTTATCTGATTATGTGTATATTCTAGTTATATATAGTTCTTTAGAAAATATGTATCGCTACTATGTCATAACAATAAACTACACACACACTCTTTAAACCTGTTTAACTAATGTATATTTACTCATGGTTTAAAGATGTATATGTATGTACATATATGTGTGCATATGTGTGTGTATTCATGTGTGTATGTATGTGTGTGTGTGTGTATATATATATATGTGTGTGTATGTTATTCTATGCTGAACATGTTCATAGGTCATTGCGTAACTCCTAAATTAGTTGTTATACTGGATACTTATGAATCCCTGCTCTCATCTTATATCACACTTATCTACCCATCACCATATGTCATATCTCTATCAATCTATCTTCCATTCCCACTCTGACTCACGCCAAATCCATTCTACTACTTTCATCTCCTAAATAACTCTGCCTAAGCTCTTCCCTCCGCTTCCACATCTAACTCACCCAAACCTCACTTTACTACCATGATCTCCCAAACAACCCTACTATATTCTCCCTCATTTATCTCACCCTGCTACTATGATCTCCCTATCCCTTTCCACAGACTCTTCCCTCCTCCATCCCCCCTCTACTCATCCCAAGCCTAAATCCTATTACCATAAACTCCCAATTAACACTTCTGGATTCTTTCCTCCTCCACCCCTCCATTACTCCAGTTAATCTAACTAGCAAACTCACATATCCGCAGCTCAAATTAACTCATAATAATACTAAAACTGTAGGCGTGCTACTCGCCGAAAAGCGCTTCAACGCCTTGTCAGGAGTAGTAAGCGCTATATAAATACTCTTACAATACAATACAATAGCTCCATCTTCCTGGTAATGGAAATTTGCTGTACCTGTGCTCCAAACAGCTGTGGATCTACCCTGACTATTTCCTCCACCATGACCAGCAACTCCTCATCTGTGAAACGGGGGTACCTTAGAGGGGACATGGGTGTTGTATGGCTTGTGTTGTGCAGAGGGTGTTGAGTAATGTGGTGGGGTGTGGGATGTGGGGTCCGTGACGGATAGTGTTTGTGGTGTGTGTAGTTGTCTCTGTGATTTTCGTGTGTATGAACGTCAGGTGTGTGATTTTTGTTTTGGCCAATGTTGTGCTGTTTTCTATTTGGGTGGCCATTCCGTATGCGCCGGTGTGTACTGCCAATGGGTTACCGCTGTTGAATGTTCACCGAGGAGATTCGTGGGTCATAATGTGGTGGGAGTTGTTTTATTGGCGTAACGGTATGGGTGTTCGCACCGACACTCTAACACCGACCTTTGGGCTGGCGGATGTGTGTTTGTGGCAGTATTCTGTCGGTTTGGTGAATGTGTCTCATAATATGGCGAATGGATGTTCGTGACTGCGATGGTATGTTGGCGGCCGTCACCGTGGCGGTAAGTGGGATTTAACACCAATGTCATGATGAGGGCCATAATTTCTAACCTGTGGATGGCTCGTAGGTTAACATCATAGTGTTTGAATTAGCTGAAATGGATAATAAATTTGAAGTTTGTCCTAACTGCGGGCACCAAAATATGTCTTGCCGAACCCCAAAAATCTGTAAGATGGACCTACTCTGAGAAATACCACCTCGAGATAATATCAAACCGTGGTTTATTACAGTGGTTAATATTAGCCGGTGGGACCATCAGGAAGTAGCATAACAAAGGCCCCCGCAGCCACAGCAGTGTGAGGCTGGGGGCGAGCTTCAGCTGGGCCCCCTCAGCACAGTACTGTGTGCACGGGCGGCAGACCACTGACTGGGTCCAGGGAGGAGGGGCCCCCCTACAGGGGCTTTGCAGGGGCACCCCCTCAAATTTTGTCACACCACTGACATCAGACACTTATTTTTCCTCATCAGGCATTCCCCAAGAGGACGAAAGGGAAAACACACAAAGCGGAAAGATTGAGATAGAGAAAGACGTTAAAACATTCACAAAGGGAGAAAGCAGAAACCTGCAGGAGTGAGGTTCAGTGGCATGGAGTGCCTGGTAGTTTAAAGAGGCAGGAGGTGGATACAGACTACGAAGCTTTGGTATTCGGTGCACCAACATGTAACAGCGCCGGCCAATGGGCTTCTGAGCACAGTTTTGGGCACCAGCACTCTTTTACAAATTATGCAATGAGCATCGGTCTTTACCTTACCTCCCCAAATACCGGGACACTCAGGATGTGGCCCTAACGCTTAATAAGCTCCTCTCAGGATGCTCCTCTCGGTGAAGTGATGGTTGAACACTACACTTTACTAGGCTTGATGCAGACAAGCACATTCAAGTACTCGACTGCAACAGTAACTGCTCTGCAAACAGCGGAGGCGGCCAGGTGTGGACACACAACTGTCTGCACTCCAATCACTCCCACCCCCTTCCTTCCAGGGAGGCAGGCGAGGCGAGAGAACTGTCAGCTCAGCACTAACAGGCGCTCTCCAGTGCTTTGCGCGCGCATGATGGGCTCTCCCTGGAGTGATGCTGCGCCAGCGTCTTCCGCGGGAAGGTCGAAATGCGGCAACAGTGACAGCTGCTTGTCCTAATTTCCATCCAAGTGCGGAACAAGCGGAGCTTGTTTACTACTGTGGCACATTTCCACCCGAAATGTTTTATTTTATGTATTCGTTTTTATTTCTTTCTAGTTTTATTGTAGCTTTAATGGTTTTCTTTAATCTCTAGGCTAATAGTAAAATGAAGTGAGCTGTGAGGTAGGAAACGTGTTCTTTTCGAGATTTTTAACTTTGAAAATTGTTGGCTTTGTTTGTTGATTACAACATGGGTGCGGAGACAAGTAGTTATTTCTGTTACTGATGAAACTTGACATGACTCTCTCTTGACGTTTTGGGTTGAATGAGTGCCAGGCCGTCTACTGTAGGTAATTGTTGTATTTTGCCTCCATTGGCTGGAGAGTTGACTGGGCTGAAAGTAAAAATATATTTGCTTGTAATAACAAGCATTGGCAAAACCAGTAGTTTGCATGCTAGAACCCTACTGAGTTTGCTAATACTTATAAAGAGTTCACGTTTTTCTGTTTTGATGATGTACTTTTAAATGGGGGCGCTCTGGCTTATAGCAGACATTTAAAAAAAGTTGTGGCCTCATTTATAAGACCCTGGCGCCTCCGGAGCGTCACTTTTAGCAACACTCCAGTGGCGCTGTGCCCTGCTCCATATCAACAAGGCGGCATTAAGCCACTTTATGTGGCTTAGTGCGGCCTTGTAAATATGGGCCTTCCCGATGCAGTTTTCTGCGGCAAAGGGGCGTGCAATCAATCAATCAATCAATCATTGTATTTATAAAGCGCTCTACTTACCCGTGAGGGTTTCAAGGCGCTGAGGGGGGGGAGGGATGCTGCTATTTCTCAAAGAGCCAGGTCTTGAGGCGTCTTCTGAAGGTGAGCAGGTCTTGGGTTTTACGTAGGCTGGTCGGGAGGGTGTTCCAGGTCTTGGCAGCGAGGTAGGAGAAGGATCTGCCACCGGAGGTCTTACGTTGGATGCGGGGAACAACGGCGAGGGCGAGGTTTGCGGAGCGGAGCTGTCGGGTGGGGGTGTAGAAGCTGAGTCTGTTGTTCAGGTAAGCCGGTCCGGCATTGTGAAGTGCTTTGTGTGTGTGGGTGAGGAGCTTGAAGGTGATCCTCTTGTCGACAGGGACAGGGGGGTGATGTGGCTACAGAAGGGCACGTTGAGGATTAGTCAGGCGGAGGCGTTTTGGATGCGTTGTAGGCATTGCAGGTGCTTGGCCGGGATGCCTGCGTAGAGTGTGTTGCTGTAGTCTAGCCTGCTGCTAACGAGGACCTGTGTCACTGTTCTTGTTTTGCTCGAGATCCACTTGTAGATCCTGCAGAGCATGCAGAGGGTGTTGTAGCAGGAGTAGGAGATAGCATTGACCTGTTTAGACATGGAAAGGGAGGAGTCAAGGACGAATCCAAGGTTGCGTATGTGGTTGGTCTGTGTCGGTGGGGTTCCCAGCGAGGTTGGCCACCATGAGTCATCCCAGGTGGAGGGGTTGGGCCCGAGGATGAGGACCTCCGTCTTGTCCGAGTTCAGTTTCAGACGGCTGCTTCTCATCCAGTCGGTGACGGCCTTCATTCCCTCGTGGAGGTTGGTTTTGGCGGTGTGCGGGTCCTTGGTTAGGGAGAGGATGAGTTGGGTGTCGTCGGCGTAGGAGATGTTGTTGAGGTTGTGTTGGCGGGCCACTTGTGCGAGGGGGGCCATGTAGAAAATGAACAGCGTTGGGCTGAGGGAAGAGCCCTGGCTTACACCGCAGATGATGTCGGTGGCTTCTGATCGGTAGGGGGGGGGCGGACTCTCAGGGTTCTGCCGGAGAGGAAGGATGTGGTCCAGTCGAGGGCCTTTTCTTGGATACCGGCATCATGGAGGCGTTTTCAGAGTGCAGTAGCAGACCGTGTCGAAGGCGGCTGCCAGGTCCAGAAGGATGAGGGCAGATGTTTTGCCGTTGTCGAGTTGGTGTCTGATGTCGTCTGCGGCGGCGAGGAGGGCGGTCTCTGTGCTGTGGTTTTGTCTGAATCCGGACTGGGAAGGGTTCAGGATGACGTTGGCTTCGAGGTGGCGGGTCAGTTGCGTGTTGAAGATTTTCTCGATGACCTTCGCTGGGAACGGGAGTAGGGAGATGGGCCGGAAGTTCTTGAGGTCCTTGGGGTCGGCCTTGGGCTTCTTGAGGAGGGCGCTGATTTCGGCACGCTTCCAGCTTTCTGGGAAAGTCGCTGTTTCGAAGGTGATGTTGATAACCTTCCGTAGATGGGGTGCGATGGTTGCATCAGCTTTGTTGTATACGTGGTGCGGGCATGGGTCTGACGGTGATCCTGAGTGGATGGAGTTTATGATCCTGGGTGTTTCGTCGTCATTGACGTTGGTCCATGAGGTCAGGCGGTTGGTACGGGTGGTGTTCCCTGAGGTGGGGTCTTGTGTGGTCGGGGTGGACGTGGTGTTGAAGCTGTCGTGGATGTCAGTGATCTTCCGGTTGAAGAAAGTGGCCAGTGAGTTGCACAGTTCTTGAGAGGGTGGGATGTCGTTGATGTTGGCGCTGGGGTTGGAGAGTTCCTTCACGATGCTGAAGAGCTCTTTGCTGTCATGTGCGTTGTTATCCAGGCGGTCTTTAAAGGAGGATCTCTTGGCTTGTCTGATGAGTTGGTGATGCCTGCGGGTGGCATCCTTGTGAGTTGCGTGGTTGTCAGGTGTGCGTTCGTGGAGCCATATCTTCTTTAGTTTCCAGCAGTTGCGCTTGGAGTTTTGGAGCTCGTCGATGAACCAGGTTGCTTTCTTGCTGGCTTGGTTGTTGGTGGGCTTCTTGAGTGGTGCGAGGAGGTTGGCGCATTCGTTGATCCACTGTCTGAGGTTGTGAGCGGCGTTGTCTGGGTGGGTGGGGTCAGTTGGTGGGTTCTGGGCAAGGGTGCTGGTCAGCTGATATTCGGTGATTTTGCTTCAGCAGCAGCGGGGCGGTTGTTGGGTGCGGTGGTGCTTGGTTTGTTTCTTGAAGGTGAAGTGGATGCAGTGGCGGTCGGTCCAGTGGAGTTCAGTGGTGTGGTTGAAGGTGCCGTGGGTGCTTGCGGAGAAGATGGGGTCAAGCGTGTGGCAGGCGGCGTAGGTGGGTGCAGTGACGAGTTGTCTGAGACCGAGGTTGGTGAGGTTGTCGATCCGAGTGGTGGAGCTGGTGTCGTTGTTGTTCTCAAGGTGGAAGTTTAGGTCCCCGAGGAGGTTGTAGTCCGTGGAGGTGAGTGCGTGGGTGCTGGCGAGGTCGGCGATGGAGTCGCTGAACAGTGCCCAGGGTCTGGGGGGTCTGTAGAAGAGCGTTCCTCTGAGAGTGGTGTTGGGGTTGGTGTGGATTCGGAAGTGCAGGTGCTCTGCGGTCTTGAGGGTGTCGTCCGTGTGGGTGTAGACTTTGAGGGTGGACTTGTGAACGATGGCTATTCCTCCTCTGATTCCGTTGTCGCGATCTCTGAGGGTGATCTTGTAGCCTTCCGGGATCGCTATGGTGATGTCGGGCGCTGAAGAGTCATTCCACCAGGTTTCGGTCAGGAAGGCTACGTCCGGGGCGGCAGTGTCGAGCAGGTCCCAGAGTTCGATGGCCTGCTTGCGTGCAGAGCGGGTGTTGAGGAGTATGCAGTGGATGTGATTGGTTCCGGTCCTTGGAAGTTTAGTGGCTCTGTCGCAGGTGAAGCTGCAGGTGCGGCAGGAGAAGGGTCTGTTGGTGCGCTTCGGGGTGGCCTGGAAGCAGGTGGTGTTCCAGCCGGTGTTGAGTGCGAGGAGGGCGCTGGCGTCGTAGCGGAGTCTGGCAATGTGGGGATCGCGGGGGCCAGGGGTCCTGGCTCTGGGCGCGGTCCAGGCATGGACGGGCGCAGACGGACTTGCCTCTGGTGCGCCTCCGCCGCACCAGTGGCGCGGTCGCACAGCGACCGCCATTAAGAAGGGGAGGTGGGAGAGAGGAGCAGTTGGGAGGCGGGAGGCGGGGGCGAATGGGGGCGCGAGGGGGGCGGGGACGCAGGGACGCCACGGCGGGAAAGGGGAGACGGCTCGGGGAGCCAAGGTGCTGGGGGGCGAGGAGGCACAGAGAGCGGCACAAATACAGGATAAAAAAACTGGTGCAAACAGGAAATAGGCAAAATACAAATAAACAGTGAATACAATGAATACAATATTAAACAGGCACTACAACACTAATGCTCAACACTAGACGCCAGGGATGATCAGGTCCAGGAGGGCCTTGATCACTTGGCAGCAGCGAGGGCGGGGTGGGGAGACACGGGCACGGCTAGGTGGTGCTGTGTGCGCAGGGAGTGATCACCTGGTCAAAACAAGTCGCGTACCTACACAACACCCTTTGCTTTTTGATGCTGCCCAAAATTTACAAGAAATCGCAAACCTGAGACAGCGCCAAAAACTAACGCCACACTGGGGGTGGCATTAGAGTAGCGCAACGAGGAGATATACTTTCACTTTGCCTCATTTTTTGCTCTTTCTCTGTGTGCTGCATTCTGCAGAACACATATAAGGAGCAAATCTCCATTAATGATTGTTTCCATGCACGAAGGTGCCCCTTCCTGCACAGAAACAATCAACCCCAGAAACGCAGGCATCCTTGCGCCATGGCGCAAGGGTAGCTGTTTTGACGCAGGGCAGCTGATTTACTGCTGACACAGGGGAAAGCACAGGGATGAGCCATGCTCTTGTAAATGCAGCACATCCCTGTGCCTTGAGACCTGGATTTGGCAAATCGCAAAATGCGATTCGCAAAATCCTGGCCGCAGCGCGAAAAATCGCAATTTTTGCGATTTCTACTTTGTGGTATGCGAATGCCTTTGATGCATTGCAGACTACGATTTTGCACTCGCAAACAACCGATTTCGCCGTTTGCGAGTGCAAAATATTTTGATACATCTGGCCCTTAGTTCCAAAGAAAGAAACATGGGCTGCTGAAAGAAAAGCAAACTTTTTCACACCGAGATTTTGTCCTCTGATAGGTCCTTAGTTTAGAAGAGAAGATACAAACTTCACCAGAGATGATTTTTTTACTGACATACAGAAAAGGAAGCCAAGACTAGAAAGCCCCCTGTCGAAGAAGCTTTTGATCACATAAGAGGGTTCAATGACAAATGTTTTGCACCAGTAAATAACCTGGTTGCACAGACACACATGATGGAAGTGGTGACACAAAGGTGGAAACTGTGTCAAAGAGAATGAAACAAAGTTGTCCTGTGCATGGATTGGACGGGGTAGAATTAAAATCAGGGAAATGGAGTAGCACTGATGTTTTAGAAGATGTAGTATAGTTACAAAGTGAACTAGGATGGCTAGTATAAAGCAGCAACAGATAAAGTATGTATACATGGTGCAGCTTTGCAAGGGATTCACACATTCCATCAAACCAAAAAAGTAGTTAGACAAATGATGGTGGGATGGGCTGGAGGCAGGGCTGACTTTAGAGTTGGTGGCACCTGATGCGATAATCTTTTTAGCACACCCCCAACTGACCTCCTGCACTATGGCTTCCCTCACTACGACCCTCCAACAACGCCCTTCATCCCTCCATAGCCCCAGTCTCACAAGCATGGCATTTGCTTTATTGCGTTATTCATACCAGTGTGGGGTTTTAGAGCACTTTGCATCACACACATATTATACATATGTAAATCAGTCTGTAGGAAATGTTACATAAAACAGTGAAGATTACCAGATGCAGGAATAGCATGTCACACATACTAGAAGGCAATCTATTTTAAGAGTGTTTGGTCTGATGAAGGACAAACTCAGAATTTTAAATATACCACAGTGGTTAGGGTTGTCTTTATGGATAGGATTTTATTTCTACCCAAACAAACCCTTTTTAGAAACATTAGGATAATTAAAGACTCAAAATACAAAAACATAGTGTTCTAGCCTATACCATGCAGTTTGCATGCAGCTCTTTGATGAAAGTTCATAGGTTAATGCACTGTATTTGGATTATAATTTATGAACTGCCAGCGACAAAAGGATCTCTGTGACAAAAGCAGTAACCTACTGGGCTATCCACTTAAAATACTGTTCTGTGGTCTGCATAGTGCACATTCTTTGCATCCGGTATATTCACGCTCTGTCTTACTTTATGATGAGTCAAAACTGCCACTAGACAAAAGGTTCTCCTACAGGAACATCAACGACCAGAGTTATCTTGACATTTTTATTGTTGCCTGAAAACTGCTGACACACAAGGAACTCAGCTCCAGGTTTTTTAGACCCACAAGTTATCTGTAAACACACTGCCCCTGACCTCAGTGCCAGGTGCGGCTGCACCGGTTGCACTGACCTAAAACTGGCCGTGGCTGGGGGATGCTGAATCATGGAAGAAGGCTAAGTTAGCAAAGGTAGCCTTGTTGTAAGAACCAGGTTGAGTCAGATGGAAACCACAGTCTTTGTAAAAATCCTCTGTCAGGTGATCTGAACTGTCTTGGGCCATGTAGAAGTTAAATCACATGTGAATAATGAATGCTCATGCGAGTATGTATATGTATAGATGCCAGATTATGAGGGTTTTTGGGGTTTGGGCTCTAAAAAAATATATTTTAAGATTTAAGCCTTTACCATCTAACTAGTAAAGCACATTGGCAGCACCTGCAAAAGGCTCATGCTCTGCCAGGCGCCTGCTTTCAGAAACCCAAGGGGGCATATTTGCAACCCTCTTGCACGTCCTTGCTCCACACTAGTGTCATTTTTTTACCCTAATGTGGTGTTAAAGATGCAATTTTCCTGCACCATATTTACAAAGTGGCACAATGCATGCATTGGGCCACTTTGTAAACTATTTTGCCACATTCTACCTGCGCCAGAAGCAATGCTTGCAAGGGGGGCGTTCCCACGTAGGTAGGCCCAAAAGAATGGCGCAGTGAAATTTACTAGATTTCATTGCACCATTTTTGGCATCTATTTTAATGCCTGCTCACCCATAATCTCCTATGGGCCTCCCTGTGTTTTGATGGACTAGCGTCAAAATTTTTGGCGGTAGTGCAGCAAAGCGCCACAATAGTGCCAACATTTTTCACGGTATTCAATGGTGTATCATATTGTAAATACGGAGCGCCCATGGTGCCATTAGGGGGGCGCAAGGGGGCTGCATGAAAGTGTGCATCAATGCTGATGTGACACTTTTTTTTAAATATGCCCCAAGGTGCGAACTACAGTGATCAGCATATCTAAAGAGAGTAGCAAGGGATATCAAACCGTCCTAAGATTTAAACTGCATGCTACCGTTCACATATACAGAAAAAGTAAGAAGAGGGCCCGCAATGAGCAAAAAGGAAGAGGCATTAGGTAGAAGTCAACAAGCATGCTTTACTCCGTTAGATTTCCTGGATTATGACATGAAACCTTTGTTAAAGCTCATTACCTTTGTATTCTACGCTGTGTATAGTCTTATCAATTGGGTTTAGCCTGTTTGGTTTGCATTGCATTTCATTTTTTCTACTTGCCAAGAGGAGTATGCTTTGGGTTCGATTTTAGTTGTCGAAGGGTGGTCCCGCTTGCGTAACAGAATGTGAATCTTGATCAAAATGCAAGCGGTGGAACCAATGCGTGATCATTTGCTGTATCTAGCGGTACTTGTGACCAGTCAGACATGTGATGCACTCACCATAAACTTTTTTTTTATTGACATCTACAAACCTTCCATATAAACCAGTTACGGATTGACATTATGCACATTTACAATCAGTTCTCTACTATCATGGCTTTAAATAAGATTGTCACTTAAGCATTTACTGCCTCCCTTCAATGCAACTCTAAAATGACAGCTGTCAACACAAATCACACTTAAGTAAAGCCGACTGCCTAGTCCATGCATGTAATCCAACCATTCTTAACTCACTTTCTCAGTCCTACCTGGGCATCTTCTGTAATCAGCCAGGACAAGGCTCGATTGCTTCGACAATGGGGAATTCTCATGGTTCAACCTGCAGCCTAGTCAATGAAGGAGGTTGTTGTTCACCAACACATTCTCTGCCAAAGGGAGCCTGGGCCCTCTCTCATGATAAGACTGAGAAATGCCTTAGGAAATGTTACATGGGGAATACCTTTCTAAAGGCATCTTGAAAGACATTAAGACTACAGCTTCTGGCTTTAACCCATCTGTGCAGGCAGTCCTAAACCTCACAATTTTGATTCTATCTTCAAACTCTCTAGCTGTGCAACTATCAAGCATCTGTGTTCACCTCAGAACCAGCTCTAGCATTCCAGACATGACATCAGTGGGTGATGCACTACAGAAATATAGAAAGAAACACTTACCCCTCTGTTAGCATCCCTCACATAAAATGTTCGTTTCTTTTTCCTCAAGACTTCGATGAAACCTAAATGTGGCTGAAACAACACTAAATTTGGGTGTAAGTAATTTCCCCAAGGAATCACTAGCTTCAATTATCCTATTTAATGGTTAAACTTAGTATCTTCCTCACCTTAAAAAGAGTCACATGGATTGCTTCTCATGGTTCAACCTGCAGCCTAGTCAACGAAGGAGAATGTTGTTCACCAACACATTCTCTGCCAATGGGTGCCTGGGCCCTCTCTCATGGTAAGACTGAGTGATGCCTCAGGTAATGTTACACGGGGAATGCCTTTCTAAAGGCATCTTGAAAGACACTGACAAGACTACAGCTTCTGGCTTTAACCCCTCTGTGCAGGCAGACCTAAACCTCACAATTTTCAATCTTCAAACTCTCTAACTGTGCAACTGTCAAGCATCTGTGTTCACCTCAGAACCAGCTCTAGCATTCCAGACATGACATCAGTGGGTGCCATGTCTGGCATCGGACTATTTTACATGAGAGAAACATGCTTACATCTAAAACGAATTGACCACCTCCCATTGGACATATAGATAACGTTTCAGGATCTACTTTGAATTATTCTGGATTTCTTGCTTGATGTGATGTTGAACTGGGGTCTTCAATGTTGACCTGCTGAGATTAAGTGTTTTTATTGTGAAAAGCCTACTAGTGCCTTTTCCACCTGTATTTGGCAGGTGGTTATCCTGTGAGATTTCCTGTAAATGGAGCCTGCACTTTCTTTGTTTCTGGGAAAACAACAGTTTCCCACCTCTACATGAGACAGAGAAGGTGTGCAGAATTTTAGCAAACTGCTTATTACTAATACTCTCCGACTCTAAATAAGGCTCTTTTCACTGTTCTCAAACCTTCACCGTCATAGAGCATGGCACTTATGGCTCCTGTCACTTGAGAGGTCACTGAAAAGCCAAAAACATCATCTGCAATGTTTCTCCAAGTTGGGGACAGGTCCATTCTAAGACTGGACGTAGCGATGGAGGTCAATTTGCGACGTTGGCATTCCTGGACTTCCCTCTGACCAGATCGAACATGACTGCATTTGTTTTTCAGTGGTGGAGAACTTAACAATTGCTACCTTCATTAAGCCTCGGTTTGGCTGTTGTTTCTCCTGGGAACCAGACCCCACATCAGGTACGCATTCCCAGGAGGGAGAGACCAGGCGTTTCAGTTAATTGCTATCAGTTCCTCCTTTCTTAAATCTAGGAACTTCAAGACATGCACACAGACAAGAACCACGGGAATGGGGCTGTTTACTTTAATATAACAAATATTTAGTTCCTGCTATCAGTGTTTCTTATGCAGCTATCAAAAACCTAGAACCAGGGATGCCCTGCTACATCACTCTACACTGCTTAGAGTGGTGAAGATGCTTTTTGTTACCAATCAACTAAAGTGTGAATTCATATTCTACAGCAATATCAGATTCCACAGATGGTTCTTCTCCTTTGAGACTAAGGCCCTCATTACAACTTGGCGGTAAAAGCCGTTTACCGCCGTGCCGAAGACCGCCAACACATCGCCGCGGCAGCGGAAATCCGCTGCGGTCATTATGACCCACAGCTCGGAATCCGCCAAAGTTCAGACACCCACACAAGTCCGCCACACCAAAGGTCAGTGATAAACTGGCAAAAACAAAACCTCCACTGTCATGCCAACAGAAATACGCCCACACTATCACGACCCACGAATCCACGCATCGGTCTTTCAACCGCGGTATTCCATTGGCGGTACACACTGCTGCGCTCAAAATACACACACATTTACAAAACACAACCACATTGGACAATTACAAATACACACACCTGATACACATACACACACCACTCCCACACACCCAATACAATATAAAACACACACCCACATCACCCACAAAGCCCTACAACAAAAATCCCAAAAGAAGGCCAGAGAGAGACACTGCAAACTACAACCATGCATCCACAAGCACACAACACCATCACCCACATAACTTCCACGCACCTCACGCAACACACCACTAAATATCACCCCACACATCACAACACACACCACCCCACACATCACCCACACCACCCCATGGCACGGCAAAGACACCCCAGGTTCTCTGAGGAGGAGCTCAGGGTCATGGTGGAGGAAATCGTCCGGGTAGAGCCCCAGCTATTCGGATCACAGGTGCAGCACACCTCCATTGCTAGGAAGATGGAGCTATGGCGGAGAATAGTGGACAGGGTCAACGCATTGGGACAGCACCCAAGAAATAGGGATGACATCAGGAAGAGGTGGAACGACCTACGGGGGAAGGTGCGCTCCGTGGTATCAAGACACCACCTTGCGGTTCAGAGGACTGGCGGCGGGCCCCCACCTCCTCCCCCACAAATATCAACATGGGAGGAGCAAGTCTTGGCTATTCTGCATCCTGAGGGCCTCGCAGGAGTAGATGGAGGAATGGACTCTGGTAAGGCAATTCTTTACTACTATATCCCCCACCCTACCTGCATGCCATCACATACCCCCACCTTCGCCCTCACCCCCATCACTCCAACTCCTCACAAATGTCCCAATATCACAAACCACATATCATAACACCAAGCCCTGCATGCAACAACAAAGCATGGACACCCATCACCAAAGCATGGCCACTGCACATACCCATACACCCCCCTAAACCATCATCACACAAGGTCCCACACAGGAATGCAAGCACTTTGGTACACGGTCACCCACCCATTGCACACCATGGCACACACAGATGCAATAATCATGCATTTATACCCCTGCAGGACCCCTACCCAATGTCACCGCACAGGAGGGTCCAGACATGTCCACACCCCCAACAGAAGAGGCCCACAGTGATGACAGCAGCTCTGTCCAACTGGATCTAGATGACCAGCCCGGCCCATCTGGGACCTCTGGACAGTTGGTTCCCCTGACACAGTCACAGGCCACCACAGAGCTTCCCCCCTCTGGAAACAGCAGCACAGCACCCACCCAGCGGGCCCATACCTCTTTCCCCAGGACACGTCATTCAGCAGTGTGTCCACCACTACAGGGAACCCAGGCTAACACACCACCCCAACAACAACAGGGACCTGGGGGCAGTGGCAGTGGGCACACGGTCCAGGGGACAGAGGCCCAGGGAAACAGGGGAACTGGGAGGGCTGCTGTGCGACAGGGGGAGGACAGGCCCAGGGAACCCACTATCCACGAGGCCCTCTCCAACATCATGGGAGCCTACCATCATTCCCAGGAGACTATGGCAACGGTACTGGCCAAGTTTCAGGAGACCCAGCGGCTGCAGGAGGAACAGTATTTGGGGTTCAGGGAGGAACTCGGATCCATCAATTCCACCCTGGGCACCATCGTAGGGGTGCTGAAGGAAGTCCTCAACACCAGGAGGGACACTATGGCACAACAAGGGGCCCCTGACACTAGCATGGACGATGAACTGCCCACCACCTCTCCTGGCGCTAGTGGACAGGAGGCACCGCCACAGGACCACCACACCAGCACCCTACCCCCTGCAGAGGGAGAACCACCCCGCAAACTGTCCCTGAGATCCAGGACAAAGACAGAGAACAATGCCAAGACCCCCTCCAAGAAATGAGACCGCCCTGAATGTCATCCTTTTGTCCCACCTTGTCACCCTGTCCATCCTCAAACTGCCCCAGCTCCACTTCCTATGCCCCTTTGGACAATGCACCTGTGAGACTAAGAGACTGGACTCTGCCATGGACATTCCCCCACCATCACCCCTCACCATTTTACAACCCCCTCCACTATTTAGCACTTAAATAAACACCCATAAAGCACAAAACAATCTGGAGTCTGTCTGTGATTTCGAAATGTTGTATTTGCAATTACAGTGACAAAATTCTCTTTCAATTGTAATGTCAACATACCTATGTCACACAGCTCTAGTCCATGAGGAAACAAAGCAGATGTCACACAGTGGGACCCACATATGTGAAATCGTAAGGGAAAGTGACAACTCAGTGACAATACACTGGGTGAAAAGAACAGACAGTAGAGAGGTAGATAGTGTTAAAGTACATGTAGAAGGCAGGTTTGTATTCTTACCTGTGTCTCACTGGAAGTATTGCAGGATCACAGTGTCCCTGTTGTCGACGTCCTCGTCTTCTGCTTCCTCGTCTTCGCTGTCCACAGGCTCCACAGCTGCCACAAAACCTCCATCTGGACCATCCTCCTGCAGAAAAGGCACCTGTTGTCGCAAAGCTAAGTTGTGAAGCATACAGTAGGCCACGATGATCTGGCACACCTTCTTTGGTGAGTAGAATAGGGAACCACCTGTCATATGGAGGCACCTGAACCTGGCCTTCAGAAGGCCGAAGGTCCACTCTATAATCCTCCTAATTCGCCCATGGGCCTCATTGTAGCGTTCCTCTGCCCTTGTCCTGGGATTCCCCACTGGGGGCAGTAGCCATGACAGGCTAGGGTAACCAAAGTCACCTGCAAATGTCGAGGGACAACTGTTAGACACACACTAACCCTTAGGGACAACCCCAGACCCAGACAACTGTTCACACTGTTTAGGGTCTATGTCCTCATCTAATAGCCACACACGGTGCCTCTGGAGATGCCCCATTACATAAGGGATGCTGCTATTCCGCAGGATGTAAGCGTCATGCACTGAGACAGGGAATTTGGCATTAACATGGGAGATGTACTGGTCGGCCAAACACACCATCTGCACATTCATCGAATGGTAACTCTTCCGGTTTCTGTACACCTGTTCCCTCCTGCGGGGGGGACCAAGGCCACATGTGTGCCATCACTGGCACCTATGATGTTGGGGATATGTCCAAGGGCACAGAAGTCACCTTTCAGTGTTGGCAAATCCTTCAACTGACGGAACACGATGTAGCTCCGCATGTGTTTCAGCAGGGCAGACAACACTCTGGACAACACGTTGGAAAACATAAGCTGGGACATCCCTGATGCTATGGCCACTGTTGTTTGAAATGACCCACTTGCAAGGAAATGGAGTACTGACAGCACCTGCACTTGAGGGGGGATTCCTGTGGGATGGCGGATAGCTGACATCAGGTCTGGCTCCAACTGGGCACACAGTTCCAGGATTGTGGCACGATCAAGCCTGTAGGTGATGATTGCATGTCTTTCCTCCATTGTCGACAGGTGCCACCAGCGGTCTATACACCGGAGGATGCTGCCATCTCCTCACATGTCCCAGCAGACGGTGCCTATGAAGGACAACAGCGAGCACAGAGTCAACCAACTCAGAGGTACGTGAACACAGCTTACTCAGAAAACCATTCATAACCTGAATTTTGCCTGTATGAGTGTTGAGCCAAGGCCTAGGTATGTGTGACGCAGTTATAAATGAAGCCATGTGGGCCCCTGAAATGGCGGCTGCCTGACCTGTAAAGTGGGACAAGGGGATGTGAGGTAACTGCACTGGCGTTGTACACCGTTGCGGTAGGCGGTCGAAGACCGCGGCGCAATTCTGCATTGGTTAACATTGGACCCTATGGGTCCCAGGAGCCAATGACGATGTAGGCCGGTGGTGCCGGTACGCACCGCCACGGACGTGACCGCCATTTTCTATCTGTTCAATCACTCGATGCCTAATCTTCGACAGGAGAGGACCTACACTGCAAGTGCTGCTGTGACCTCAGTCTGGAAGAGACAATGGCTCGTCCATCTGGGGAAAGGGCCCCTGCCTTCACCACGGAGGAGTTGGAGAAACTCGTGGATGGGGTCCTCCCCCAGTACACGCTACTCTACGGTCCTCCAGACAAACAGGTAAGTACACTGGGAGCATGCTGTATGGGCAATTCCTGTGTGGAGTGTGGTGGATGAAAGAGAGGGGGGGAATGAGGCGTGCATGAAACGACAGTGAGTGCATGTGCCACATGTCAAGGGTAGGGATGCGGGCCAATGACTGTGATGGTGCAGTTGGTAATAACTTCTCTTTTTCCCCTGTACAATTCCTGTAGGTCAGCGCCCACCAGAAGAAGGATATTTGGCGTGCCATCGCCAAGGACATCCGGACCCTGGGGGTCTATCACAGACGGAGCACCCACTGCCGTAAAAGATGGGAGGACATTCGCCGCTGGAGCAGGAAGACGGCGGGGGCCCAGCTGGGGATGGCCTCCCAACGTGGGAGGGGTGCCCGTCGCACCATGACCCCCCTGATGTTCAGGATCCTGGCGGTGGCGTACCCGGAGTTGGATGGGCGCTTGAGGGCATCACAGCAGCAACAAGGGGGTGAGTACACTCTCATTCTGCTGATTCAGCACGCAGTGGTGATGTCTGGGTGGGGGAGGTGGGCTGTGGGTTTCCCTAGGCCAGGGCGAGTGTGCTAGTTAAGTCCCCTTTTTCAGGCAGATCCTGTGACACCTTCCCCACCTGGGCACAGTGCCAACTACACCTAGTCCGGCTCCTGTGACATCCATGTGTGCAGATATCGGCCATAGCCTTGTAGGCCATATACCAGGCATTGAATAGTGGACCCCAAGTGCGCAGTGTAGTGCAGGGGGCTTCTGTGTCTGTTGTGTCCGCCAACGGTAGCGGTAATGCATGCACTCAGCTTGTCTTTCTTCTGTCTCTCCCCCCCTTTTGTGGTCTCCCTGTACATGTGTGCATTAGCATCATCAGGTGGAGGAGCAGTGGCACCGGAGCAGGAGGGCGCTGCATCCCACATGGCCCTGGAGGGAGACACTACGGACTGATTTCACCAGTGGGACGGAGGGCGAGGGGAGCTCCACGGCAGGGACAGGAGCTGACACCAGCTATACGGACTCGTCCTCTGATGGGAGCTCCCTTGTGGTGGCAGCCCCATCTGTGCCCCCCGCATTTACAGGTACAGCAGCCACCCCCCCTCCAGCACTGCCCTCCCAGCAGCCCCTCAGCCTTTGCCCCATGCCCGCTCACCCAGGAGGGTGGGCATCTCCTTCGCCCCAGGCACATCAGGCCCTGCCCCAGTCACCCCTGCTGCCCTCAGTGAGGAGGCCATTGACCTCCTCAGGTCCCTCACTGTTGGGCAGTCTACCATTTTGAATGCCATCCAGGGTGTAGAGAGACAGTTGCTACAAACCAATGCATTCCTGGAGGGCATTCATTCTAGTCAGGCAGCCCTTCAGCGAGCTTTTCAGACTCTGGCCTCAGCACTGATGGTTGCCATTGTCCATGTCTCTAGCCTCCCCCCTCCAACTTCCTCCACCCAGACCCAATCCCCTGTACCTCGGCCTACCCCAAGCACACCATCAGACCAGCATGCACACACCTCAACACACAAGGGAAGCTCTGGCAAACATAAGCACCACACATCCCACAGGCACTCACGCAAGCATCACACACATGCAGACATACCAACATCCACTGCCTCCACTGTCTCCCCCCTCCTCCTCATCTCCCTCCTCCCTCCCAGTCTTGTCTCCAATCACACATGCATGCACTACATCTACAGCCACTGTGTCCATCACCAGCACACCCAACACCACACCCCGCTCACGTGCAGTCACCACCCCCACTACCATTCACACATTCCCTGTGTCCTCTCCCAGTGTGTCTGTGACGCCACCTCCCAAGGTACACAAACGCAGCCACACACTCACCCAACAGCTATCCACTTCACGACAGCCTCCAGCGCATGCACCTTCACCCAAAGTCACCAAACGTACACCTCCCACAACCACAACCTCTTCATCCACTCCCAAACCCTCTCCAGCTACCCGTCCCAGTGTTCCTAAGAAACTTTTCCTGGCCACCCTTGACCTCTTTCCCTCACCTCCCCCACCCCGTCAGTTTCCTATGGCCCGACTCTCCAGGTCCCAAATTAGCACCTCAGCCACAACATCTCCTGGACCAGTGGTGCCAGTAGTCACCGGATTCTGGAGTGCACCAGGCAGCAGGGCAGCCAGTGTGGCAAGGAGCCACAGCACGGACTGCCCCCCACCTGTCAAGCATCAAAAGTTGGCCAGTGCCCGGCGGGAGAGGGGGAATACAGCAGCCAGCAAAGCCGCTCCCAGGGGCACAGGTGGGAGTGTGGAGTCAGCAGCGACACCTTCCAAGGTGGGGAAGGGGCACAAGAAACCCGGCAAGTCTGGGAAGATCACCACAGCGGAGAAGACCGTTAGCAGCCCCGCTGGTCCAGAGAGGACCGCCAGCAGCAGCCCCGCTGGTCCAGAGAGGACCGCCAGCAGCAGCCGCGCTGGCCCAGACAGAACCGCCAGCAGCCCCTCTGGCCCAGAGAGGACCGCCAGCAGCAGCCCCGCTGGCCCAGAGAGGACCCCCAGCAGCAGCCCTGCTGGCCCAGACAGAACCGCCAGCAGCCCCGCTGGCCCAGAAAGGACTGCCAGCAGCAGCCCGCTGGTCCAGACAGAACCGCCAGCAGCCCCGCTGACCCAGAGAGGACCGCCAGCAGCAGCCCCGCTGGCCCAGAGAGGACCGCCAGCAGCTAAACCGCTGGCCCAGACAGAACCGCCACAAGCACCGCTGCCCAAAACAGGACTGCCACAAGCACCGCTGCCCAAGACAGGACCGCCACAAGCACCGCTGCCCAAGACAGGACCGCCACAAGCACTGCTGCCAAAGACAGGACCGCCACAAGCACTGCTGCCAAAGACAGGACCGCCACAAGCACCGCAGGCCCATGAGCGTCAAATGCACTGACGCTACTGAGGCCGCCACGAGCAGGATGAAGCACTCTGGGCACCAAGCCCCCTCCAGAACCAGTGGAGTATCACATCCACTGCCTCAGTCCTTGGCAGGATGAAGCACTCTGGGCACCAAGCCCCCTCCAGAACCAGTGGAGAGTCACCTCCACTACCTCAGTCCTTGGCAGGATGAAGCACTCTGGGCACCAAGCCCCCTCCAGAACCAGTGGAGTATCACATCCACTACCTCAGTCCTTGGCAGGATGAAGCACTCTGGGCACAAAGCCCCCTCCAGAACCAGTGGAGAGTCACCTCCACTACCTCAGACCTTGGCAGGATGAAGCACTCTGGGCACCAAGCCCCCTCCAGAACCAGTGGAGTGTCACATCCACTACCTCAGTCCTTGGCAGGATGAAGCACTCTGGGCACAAGCCCCCTCCAGAACCAGTGGAGACTGTTATCCACTTGAGAGACTGTGGCTTTGCACTCCCCAGGATTGAACAGTGGGCAAACCACCCACTGTAGAGACTTGAGAGACTGTGGCTTTGCACTCCCCAGGATATAGCAGTGGGCAATCCACCCACTGTAGAGACTTGAGAGACTGTGGCTTTCCACTCCCCAGGATTGAATAGTGGGCAAACCACCCACTGTAGAGACTTTAGAGACTGTGGCTTTGCACTCCCCAGGATTGAACAGTGGGCATGGGGCCCCCTCATGGATTTGACATCGTGCACTCCACTGGCTGAGGTGCCCCCCTTTCCCTTCCCCCTGAGGTGCCTGTTTTATTTCTATCTGATGCCCCTGCAGTGTTCTCTCCGTCACGTTCGGATATCTTGTGTGGGCCTCGCCCATGCAGTGTGGGCCCAGTGGTCCACGGACTTTAAGGGTGGAATACCCTGGACTAATATTCTTGGTGTATATATTTGTAAATAGTGTATGTATATTATTTGACTACTGAATTTTAATATATTGCAATCGTTCAGCTCATTTCCTTTTCTCTTTGCATTCTTCCGGGCGTGGGTGGGGGGTGTAACTGTAATGTATCATGCTGTATTGGTGTGTATGTTGTCGTGGGTGAGGGTGGGGTTGGGGGTGTTGCGTGTGTGTGTCACTGTTTTTTTCCTCCCCCCTCCCCCGTGTCGTAGGTGCAGTACTCACTGTGGTCTTCGCCGCCGGCGTTCGTGCTCCTGGTAGAGGAGCAAGAAGATGAAGGCTGGTAAAATGTGGAGCTCTGGTTCCATGGTGTCCTGGTTCCTCGTGGGGTGTGCAGAGGTCAGCGTTTTCCCTTCGGAGTCCTGTTTCCGCCGTGTTTTTATTTGCGGTAATCCGCCCCGGAAAAGGTGGCGGATTGGTAGGTTGTGATACTGTGGGCGGTACATTGTCTCCCGACTGTCTGTTGGCGGTGCCCGCCGTGCTGTTTGTTTGTACCGCCGTGGCAGTCATAGTGTTAAAGTGGCTGTCTTTGTTGGAGGTTTCTGACACAGTCGTAATTCCATTTTTTGTTCCGCCGGCCTGTTGGGGGTCTTACTGCCGCTTTAACACCGACCGCCAGGGTTGTAATGACCACCTAAGTCTACTGCCTTCTCTCTGAATGTACCAAACCGAAACAGTGGAACTGTGAGGCTCTTTCTAAATGAGTACCAAATACCATAAAATCTGTGTTTGGAACTGCACTTTGCACCCTGAGGCACAGTTCTGAGGAATCAAAGGAATTTTAATTCAAGACACCATTCTATTAGTGTCCTGGACAAGGAGAGGCCTAGGGAGCCAAGGATTTTACTGAGCCTAGACCAGCTCTCGTGGCCTCAGTTAGTTTCATGGGCCAGCAACCTCTTTTTTACCAGACAAACAGATTAAAGAAATGCCTTTACTCGAAGACAAACTATGATCATCTCAGAACACCAGGATTCCACTCAGTGGCATATGTAGACAGGACCTAGGACAAGGTTCGCCAGGTTTGATTCAGGTAAGACTCATTTTAAGGTCTTGCCATGAAGAAACTTGAAGCACAGACTATCTTTGCCACAAACCAAGACTCTGATGAGTGTCTGGTGTCTTAACAGGCCACGCACATGCTTGCTGGTGCCCTTCTACCCTACTAGCTCACAAACCATTCCACTAATTCCACCATCTGTAGTGCAGAACTGCAACTCCAATAAGCACTAACGGACTGTAAACAAGCACAGCACAGTTACTACATTGTGTGGTGTAAAATATAGCACAATAACACCTAAAAGAGCAAATAAACAATAAATGTCATTTGTGACCATGTGTACACTGAGGCCCCCGCTGCTCAGAGTAGCTGTAAAATCCACCACCACCTTATTCTTTTACAGGTTGGTTGGGAGGAAATGGAACATATGTCTGATAGGTGAGTTAGCTCAACTCACTAACTCTCTAAGGCCCATATTTATACTTTTTGATGCTGAACTGTGCTAACACAGTTCAGCATCAAAACGTTTACCGCCGGCTAGCACCATACCGAGATGCCGGCCTGGCATCATATTTATGGTATGACGCTAGCTGGCGGTAAGGCCCGGCTAGTGTCATGGAAAAGGATGCTAGCCGGGTGCGGGAGGTGTAGGGGAACAGGGGGTTTAGTGTCAGAAGATGACTCTAGTATAGGCAGAGGCAAAAAAAATGCCTCTGCCCAGACTAGCGTAATTTTTTTATGTTAAAATCCCATGGACATGACACCTGTCTCAGTTAAGACAGGAGACATGCCCCCCAGCCCAATGGCCATGCCCAGGGGACTTATGTCCCTTGGGCATGGCCATTGGGCACTGTAACACTATTTAAGGCCCTCCTCCTCCCGTGTGTGATTTTTGCACAGGAGGATAAATAAAGCGCTAGGGCCTTAGAGTCATCTTTTTGTCTGGGAACGCCTACCTTGCATCTCATTGACGCAAGGTAATTTTCCACAGGCAAAAAATGACTTTAACTACAATATTTTGACGCTAGACATGTCTAGCACCAAAATATAAATATGGAGTTAAGTTTGTGCCGGATTGGCGTAAAAATTACGCCAATCCGGCTCAAACAGATTATAAATATGCCCTTTAGACTGTACAGGAAAGGGTGAGCTGACAGCTCAGATGGGCTCAGTGTAGACTGAAAGAGAAGGGGAATTTCAGGTAAACACTTTTCTCGATTAGATGTATTTTTCCCCATAGGTTTAACAGATACAATAATACTTGCAATTGTATTTCAGAGACTGACTTATTTTAATCTTGTAGAAAGTATCTGTTTAAGATTATATATAAATCATGAACATTCTATTCTGTCTTGTGATAGGGCCTTTATTTTATCACATAAGTGCGCATGCCATTACTGTCTTTCTTGGCTGGCCATCTCAAGGTGATTGCACATATCAGTAGAATTACAAAGTAAATTTTAAATTCATGGGTCAACAGAAATCTGGCATTATCGCTCCAAGGTAAGATACTAGCACAATTTGAGTCTTCAATAGCAGGTACTCTATCAACAGGGAACCATCTCTGGATCTGTTTACTGTCAACATTGGTTTCATCTGCCAGTCGTTTGCCTTGATGATTGCAATGCTTGGTGAATTCTGTTTTCTTGGGTTCACTTATTTTTAAGGTTATTTCCACATGATTTACCCAGTGGCGGTTTGCAAACCTATCCATGCATATAGCATCTTGCAAAGACTTGAATTGAACCGCAGCATGCAGATTTGTATTTGTCACAGTCCACACCAGGAGTGGGAACAGATCAATCACATCTTCCATGGGGTTCAGCCCAAGTTCTAGTCTTAGTTGTGTACTAGGGCCAGAAGCAGATTTCTCGTGAAGCAATTTTCTATCTTCTGCATCTTTGGCATGTTCTGGTAACCCCACACATCTGTCCACAAGTTGTTGCCTCAACTGCCTGCATACTTTATACATCTAAGCAGGGCTCATGATATCTTGCTGTTGGACCCGATGCCTAATTATTAAAAGGTTGTGACTCCTTCAAGTGGAACCGCATTTAAAATGTATATTTGTTTCAGGCTACTCTTCTGGTTCATAATTATGAAGTTGTTTTGCTCGCATTTATCATACGCTTCTTTCAATGGCAATGGATTTGAAAGCAAATTGATGCACAATTAATTGCTAGTTTGATTAAGGTTAGTAGCACAGTGCCCAATAAGAGGATTTCATCCTTTTCACATCTCAGCTTTGGCTGTGTCTTATTTGATGTCCACTAAGTAAATGCCTGATTTGGAAATGTACATTGATGAAAAGAGCAGCCAGGATGCCTTGCTGGGGGACTCCATCATCGATTACAAAGTCGATGATATATTCCCCTTTATGTGCATATCTGACCTTGGTTGAGGGATGGTGGTATAGATATATCAAGGAATCAAACAGTTGTTTCCTAAATCCTTGTTATTTCAATGAAATCCCATGGTAAATCCAGCTGACCAAATCTAAGGTGGTCTTGAGCTACACAAATGTGAGATGCAGAGTGTCTTTCTCTAATTGGTTGTCTTTCTACATAATAGATAAATCCTTATAGCTTGCTCTATTATCCTCAGGCATTTTCTGAAGCCTGTCTTGGTTTAAAAGAAGATATACATCCTTACGATGCAGTCTTGTTAATGATTCAACAAATGTTCTCCTATATTTTACCTTCCCAACATAATAGTGAGATTAAATGGTAATTTGCAGGATCGCAATAGTGCATTTCATGTGTATGAGAACTATGATTTCCAATCTCCGAGAACAAGTGACATAGCTACAGTTGTAAATTGCAATGTAGCCAATGCATAGGACTGTGGCTTTGAATGGTAGAGGTCTTTGTTAAGGCCAGAGCCCTTGTTTGCCTTTTCCTTATGAATGATGGTATCAAACTCATTAATACTAAACTCCTTGATACAAGACCTTGGTTTACCAATCCTCGGTCCTCTGCAATTAATTTGTCAGCTGCAGGAGAGTCAATGTCATTGATATCAGGGAGCACTTGCTCATCAAGGCACCTAACATCCTCCATTTCATTTCTCCTATATATAAGTATACAGTAGTTCAGTCACTCATTGGCCCCAACTTCAACTTTAAGGCCACCCAGATGACATTTGCATACCCATGAGGCTAGTTCCCAAATTCTCATGCTCTCTTTCTCCCTTGATTCTTTATTACATGATCATCATTTAGACTGGCACAGTTTGGGGTATGCCTGCCACAGCTAATTCATCTAATTTATTACAGGATCTTCTCAATTACAGTATCCTGGTGGGTAATACACACTGAAAATGTTAATTCAAATTGTGTTGCCTTCTAGAGTAAAGTGTTGCAAGTTCTTTTCTTAATTTGAATTGAGCTTCACTTTAGCAAAGAGACTGAAAGCCAAATCACCAAGCCGTCCTTCAGCCTTCCTTTTTTGGATTTTATTGCTGCAATTTAATGAGTTCTTAACCCCTCCATTGGTGTCTCATTCATGGCCCACGTCTCTAGAAAGGAGCAAATGTTATGTTGCATTATGAAGGCGTCCCAAACACTATCCCCTAATCTATGTTCCAGCTTAATATATCGCAGGGCGTTGTTAGCTCTTCCACACGGGCAGTGATCTGCTTCCAAGCATATCCCTTGCTGGGTCTTGCATTTAGCAGTAAATTCTAGGAGCTGGCCAGTGCCACAGCTACCTAGGTCAATTTTCCCATTTCAGAGATTTCTTTGTTTTTGTCATATTGTCTTGTGCTGGTTCCTGTTTTGGAAAGGATAGGGAAGAGTTGATGAGTCTGAACTGTGGATGTTTGTGCTCTATTTTTTTTGGTGCTGTTGTGCAGAATTGAGCTTTAAATAAGACATGCATTTACTAACTGTTCCTTGCTCTTGGACACTTAGAAAGTTAAGACTGCACCCGATGTCATGTTTTGAAAGGCCCACTTCTATCCACCAGTAATGCTTCAATGAGACACTGATGGGCAGTGTTCACCTGCTAGGTCTGTGAGATCCCAAAATCCCTTTGTCCAGCAGATAAACACATAGGCACATGCTGTTTTCTGAAACATTAGCAGGAAAGCATCCTGGTTTGGTCCCCCACACCTAGGACACAAAGATGCCCTCCTCTGCCCTTGAAGACATTTTGACTGAGCATAAATCAATTGAGCTATCAGTCACTACAGTTGAGCAAGCCACAACTGACTGCCAACACTCTTCACAAAGAACTAGCTTTGTTCAACATGAGGCTAGATTCAACTGATAAGGGAGTCGAATATGTAGAATGTAAGGTCTGGGAGGCACCAGATCTGGAGGGAGAGTTGCCCCTCAGCCCCTCTCATCAGCCAGCGCTCTCAGCTGAAGAAGAGCTGAAGGCAGTCAGCTATGGAGGCAACAAAAGAACAATGGGGCGAGGAGGCGGAAGGGAGTCTGTGTGTCTCAGAAGGCCTGTACACTGACACATCCCACAGCAAGCTGGAGGTTTCTCATGGTTCCTGTAAACAATGGCAACCACTGCTAGCTCCGAGATCACAGAACAGTAGCAGGTAATGCAAGGGCACAGTGCCTACATGGATTACTGTCAGAACGTGCGCTGCGTATTATAACGCCATTGTCATAATCTGCTGCACAGCAGGAAGCCTCCCCGACATTGTCCTGTGTGAGTTTTCAAAAACGCACAGCAGGAAAAAAAAGCAGCCGTGTGCGTGGTACATTATGGATGGTGCCCTGCCACGGGGCAGAGCCATTTATTAGCTCATTTCATTTCTCAGTTCATTTATATCTGGTAAGTACATTTCCCCATTATCTGCAACATGAGAAGTTCAAGCAAAAGTGCGTCAGGGATGATGCAGATTGTGTTGTTTTAAATTGTAGCCTGGAGTGTCACTCATTTTTAAGCACAGGCTGTGAGTGGTCAGCTGTTTTCCGCTTTAGATGAGGAGATCAAACTGTCCAATATGGTGTAGGATCTACCCGTCTTCTCAGTGCTTCATTTGTGCTTATTGTCTCCGGTGCTGAGCACCGGCACCTATTTTTGCGGGCCGGGGCTTATTCGCCTGCCTCAAGCATTTGCTGCGAGCAAAAGACACATATGGGAAAAATGGAGGAAGGGAAAAATGAAAAAGCGTCACAAAGAGAGAAAGTAGAAAGCTGCAAGAGTGAGCTGAACGGGCAGGGAGTGGCCTTTATATGGATTGAGGAGGCCCAAGATGGCTTCAGGATTACGGTTCCTGAGTATTCCGTGTTCACACATTTAATTGCAGCAGCCCCGTGTGTGAGGAGGGCTTTGAGCACCGGCACCTTTTTATTTACAAATTAAGCACTGCGTCTTCTGCTGCAGAGTACCGTAGTGCAGGTCCTGCAACCTCTACAGTGTTTTTTCAGTGTACTATAGACTGCTCAGTGTAACTCACTAAGGCTTCAGAAACACAAACTCACAGAGGCCAATAACCAGACTACTGCGAGCTTGCACGATTTTTAAAAAGTCAATAATTTCATTGTCATGAAAAACAATTTGACTTGTGTCGTGGGGGCCCGTCCAGTATAGTCTGCAAACGGTCCAAAATATCCTAAGGTCAGCACTGCTCAGATTTTACACTCCATGTCAAGTTATGTGATTTTCTGTCGCTCCACGTCCACGATTTAGTCATCCCAGCAAATAATGTCTGTCTGCTTCTCAGCAACTCTCAAATGTTGCATCTAAAATGGAAATGTGTCCCAAGCTCAAAGATGCTCATCTTTGTCTTAGATGATAAGTACACTGTTTTCTTGCCATCTGTTGTTTTTATACCAATCCAGTATGATGTGGTTTGTAGTTTAATACAAAGTGGGCACATGCGGTTTCGCCGGGTTTCCCAGTTACTTCCCTTTCAACCTCTTGCTTCTCAGTGGCTCGATATCGTTTGAAGGTCTAGGCAAATGCCCTGTGAGAGGATTGCATGGGGTTTGTGAAAACGTCTCTTTAAATTCTGGTGATTAACCATCGTGAACCTTCTACAATATTCAGATCTTCTTTCAAGACTTAGGCAAAAGAAGAATATGACTCCTAAAATATACTCCAAACGGAGGGTTGAGATTCGAAACAGAAACCTGCTAAAAGAAGGTCAAATCTATATGAAGAAAGGGTCCATTAAAGGAGAAAAGTGTTGGGGACAATGCATAGTGGGGGAGAAGACTGAAGAGGCGAGTAGCAAGGCGAGTGCTGTGAAATATGTCCAAATCAGTCACCACATTCCATTATGTATCATAAGAGTTTAGTGGGTTAATTTGCTTGCTATAAGTGTCTGTGTGAGTGTGTGTATATCTGTGTGTGTGTGTGTGTGTGTGATATTGTAATCCTATGCAAGCAGTAGGTCACCTTCTGAATCTATACAAGGATGACTCAGCTGGTCATCCTTCTGAAGCTAATAAAAAGTGCATCATTTAGTTGAGCTACAGTAAACACCACTATCAGCAGTGGCAGTGTGGCAAGAGACAATTTGTCATACTTGTGAAAGAAATTGGGTTATTAACTGCACAGGATGTGAGGATTGCAAGTAATAAGTCCAAAATGTATCCTTACTGAGAACCAAGCACCCCATTGTAGCACAAGACTCTCTCAGGGTGGCAAAGCAGAGTAGACTAAGGCCTAACCAGGGGAGGTGGTGTGGGCTAGTAATTACAATTTGTGGCACCCATTAATAATACTCAATAAATGATAGTCCAGAGAGTGCATTATCATTAAAAGAGTAAAAGTACTTTTATTACACACACAAACTACTAAATACAACACATTAATTTACAAATAAATACATGAGGTAGATAGAAATTCCTTTGGTGACATTCTGAACTTATAGTTGACCCATACTGCACAGTGACCACCCAAAATCACAGGACGTCTCACACCTATACCAAATAGAACATCACAATGTAGCGGGGGTATACTTTTAGATAATGGAGGCCTGCGTGTTAGTTTTGTCACAAGTCGTAACATTAACATATAACGCAAAGCTATTGGCTTTGTCAAGAGGCACCACATTAAAAGACCAATATTATATCATTACAATCAATAATCATGTTTAAATGCAGTCATTTTTGACAATAAAGCATTGCAGTGCGTATCCAAAAGCCACTATTAACAGCATATTATAAAGGATTTAAAATTAACAATAGGAGATTGTTTTATTCTTATACACCTTTAAGCCAAATTAAATGAGGCTACAGAACCAATCCCTAGAAGTCCCTACATTCCCAAGCTATAGAGCAAGAGTTCCAGCCTTACAAATGTTTGAAATAATGGTGAAAAAGTCAGAAAGAAATAGATTTCATGACCCAAGAAACATAGGGGGTCATTCCGACCCTGGCGGTCATACACCGCCAGGGCCGGGGACCGCGGATGCACCGCCAACAGGCTGGCGGTGCATCCAGGCCAATTCTGACCGCGGCGGTAAAGCCGCGGTCAGAAAAGGGAAACCGGCGGTTTCCCGCCGGTTTTCCCCTGGCCTGAGGAATCCTCCATGGCGGCACTGCAGGCAGCGCCGCCATGGGGATTCCGACCCCCTTCCCGCCAGCCTGGTTCTGGCGGTTTTGACCGCCAGAACCTTGCTGGTGGGAACAGGTGTCGTGGGGCCCCTGGGGGCCCCTGCAGTGCTCATGGCATGGGCACTGCAGGGGCCCCCTAACAGGGCCCCACAAAGATTTTCAGTGTCTGCATAGCAGACACTGAAAATAGCGACGGGTGCAACTGCACCCGTCGCACACCAGCAACTCCGCCGGCTCCATTCGGAGCCGGCATCCTCGTTGCTGGGGCTTTCCCGCTGGGCGGGCGGGCGGTCTTTTGGCGGTCGCCCGCCAGCCCAGCGGGAAAGTCAGAATGTCGGTTCCCGCCAGGCGGGCGGCTTCTGCCGCCCGCGGGGGTCAGAATGACCCCCATAGTATCAGTTTCCCAAAATTGATGAAAGGGGGTTGCTGGCTCCTGCAGCCCCCACTCATTTCCTTAGAAATGGTGATGGTGACCCTGCTTCCCTTGGGGCATAGCAAAAGGCAGTAAAGCATGCAAATCAGCATCTCTCGAGACATTATGGGGTGCTCTCAGACCAGGAGCCAGGAACATTTTATTAGCGGCTAAGGCGGCATCATTTATCTGAATGTGGCCTTGCACCTTGGGACTTTTTTATTGCGGACTTCCCTAGCCCTACTCTGGACACCCTCAACCTGATTCTCACAATGAGGCAAAGCGAATATCCCACTCCTGGGCTGCCCAGGTGGCTCCCAGCCCGGATGATGCTTCTGTGTCCCAGCACAGGAGCCAGTTCACAGTCTCAGTAGCGGGTTGTCATTTGCCACCTCCCTCCCTCAAGCACAGGCACAGGGAGCATGGGTGAGCCATCATCATTTTGGGTGGCATAAAGGTTCTCCCCATGCCTCTCTGCACTTTGGGGCCTGGCAGTGAATTCTCAAGCCTCAGATTTCTTTGTATGCCAATTCCCAGGCACTGGCCAATCTCAGGGGTAAATTAAGGAATGCCACTGAGCACCACAAGCTCATTACTCTGAGGCAGGTCAAAGGGAAAAAACTTTAAGAAAAAAAACCTCCAGCCCTAATGGGCTGATTTCATAATCATGGGCTCACTTCACTCCTGGTGGTGAGCTCTACCTAACAGGAATCTTTGCCACAGGCCTCCCCTTCAAAAGAAGAACATTTTGCAGCAATCTGGTTTCACTGGCTCCCTATGTGAGCTTTCTCCTGTACTGTGCCCTCCACAGACCCCCAGGGACTCCAGGCCATCTTGAAGGGCATCTGGGGGGCATTGGAGATCAAGGGGCTCATTACGACTTTAATGGGCGGCCGTCCCTCCGTGGGTTCTATCACAAGTTTCCCGCTGGACCGGCACCTGCCAGCCCAGCGGGAAACTCACCACAACATTGATGCTGGCCCATAATTCGGGCAGTGAAAAGCGTGATAGGGCTGTGTAGGGGCCCCGATGGGGCCTCCGACACCCCCTTTCTGCCAGCCTTTGCATGGCGGTCCGACCGCCATGCAAAGGCTGGCGGAAAGGGGACTCATAATCCGGAGGGGATTATGACCACTGAGACCACCAGGCTGTCGACTGGCGGCAACCTGGCAGTGCTGGCAGTCGGACCATGGCGACTTCACCACGGTCGTAATATGGCGGTCGGACCGCCACAGTCCAACCGCCACCGCGAGTGTGGTGGTCTTAAGACCTCCACACTCGTAATGATGGCCTAAATCTTCACCCAACTGGACCTCAAGGTGTGCAATGGAAACCAGCCTTACTTGTCCCGGAGAGACCCACTGGTCCTGGGGTCAGCTGTAAGCACTAGACCTTACTCCATTCAGGCTTCCGGGGACTTTTCCTTCGAGCTTGTGATGCTTTGCTGCTGTCACAGTCTTTGTCCAGGGTCTTTCTGCTCTTTCTCTTGCTTGTGCAAGAGTTTTTAAATGAAGTGGAAAGTTCTAGATTCCAGGTACCATTGGCCAATCCTGGAATGCCAGCCCACCCCTCCATCCATGTCTATACTCTTCTGCACTACATGCTGATTGGACAACTCAAGATGGTGCCATAAAGAGGTATCTGTACCGTTCTCCTCAGGTGGCCTCAGCCCCACCGCAGGGACCTACCGACCATACTTCAAAGAGGAGGCTCTTCCCATGTTGGCTCAAGATGTCTAGACTCCATCCTTTGTTCCATAGGCCTGGTCTGTCTCTCCCTGGTCCTGTGTGACAACTATTTAACAGATTTTCTTCCCCACCCCTTTCTTCTTAGGAGCTGAGTGAAGGACTGTTCGTTGCTCTTTTTGTGTAGAGAGGGCTTTGCTTCCTCTGCTGGGAAGCAGAGTAATTTACTTGGCCCTAAACGTGATAAAAGGCCTGAACCAAGACAGAGAAATATGACAATTCTGACAACCCATAAGGTGTACATGTAGCCTCTTGGGACTTGCATATTAAAACTTTGTGTGCGTGTTTCAGCCCAGTTTGAAACCTCTCTGAACTTTCTAGGCCTACCGAAGCAAAATTACACTGTAAGGCAGATTTCCCCCTATGTGTATAATACAATGACCCTGCAAATGAACCAGTAAAGCCTATTAACCCTTATCTATGAGTGCCTCCAGGTCAATATTTAACTTTACAGGGTTCCCTTTGCGCCAGGCCATCTATGCACAGTTACCGGGCTGTGCATAACAGCAGTCTCACATGTGCAGTCCGTACATGTGTGCACACATGTTCATGTGTAACCAGCCAAGTGCCTCTTACCCTTGCTATGTTGCAGCAGCCTTATCTTAAAAAGCAGGCATTGTTGGTAAACATGTGCAGTCCTGTGCGATTACCATGGGTGAGACAGAAGTAGTGGACTCACCCAGAGTAAAAAGTCCAAAAACCGGGTGATTCAAAAAGCGAAAAATCAGGGCAGATTAAAGGGGCGGGACCGAGTCGCAGCGGATACTCAGCCAATCAAACTCCCTAAAAGCATGTTTTTTCAAGGCCCGTTGTTAATTGGTCAGTTAAGTTCTAAGATCTTCTGGGAGGAAACATAAATAGTTTTAACATTTCAATGCATTGCTTAACCTACATATGAAAAAGATAGTATTTCTCTAATGAATGGCACAAAATGATCATCTGAAAAATTACAGCTCTATTTTCATGTCTGCGCTACACCAACTTGATTTGCATTAATAACCTCCTTACAGCCATACAATGCTTAATTTGAGACGGTAGCTCCCAGTGCTGGGCACCGTTACTTAATTGTGAACCCTGGCATGTACAACAATCTGTCACATTGCGGTGCTGTTTGTCCACTTTACAGATGAGCACAACAATTGTTTATAAATTCAATATATATTAAACATGACTAATACCTTCTGTCCAAGCCATTCTTATAGCTTTGGGGTCCTGGAATAGTCTGAAATGCCACACTTGCAGGAGTGTGATGGTTAGTAGTTGTCTTGGCAGCGCTGGCAGGGGCAATCTGTGGTACAAGCTGCGGTGGCCTCCTGGCGAGGGCCCTGGCCCTTATATTTTTACAAATTAAGTGCTGCAGCCATATCCAGTGTAGTCATAAATGTTTATAATGATACATTTGGTTGAATCATGGAAGAAACATGTATAGGTGATAAATTGGGGATCCTTATGGCACCCTGGGTAATTGTTGAGCTTAACAATCTCCTACAAGGATGGTGCACTGTGTTCCCTTCTTGGTTTCTTAAAATATAATTGACCTCAAGTGGTTGACGAGACTCTAGCTCATTCCCTCTACTTTGATGCACCTTGTTATCTCGTTTTGTAAATATTGCTAGACATGTTTATGTCTACATCCATTTAAGGAGTGTTATCTGAAACGTTAGAGACTCTGTTCGTAAAAACGACCCCTCAAGTAACCATATGTGGTTGAAACATGTTTTTTGGACTTCTTTTTCTGACTGATAATGATTTTCGGTCCTGCACGTGATTTAATTCTACTTCTCTGTATACCTTAAACAGAGGTAAACGCTTTACTACTTCCCCCTCTTTCAATCAGTTCACCATACTTACAAATTGAACCTAGTTAAGCCCAGTACTTTCCCTACACTTTGTACTCAGTACTGTGTATTGCCAGCTCACATGTACCTACTCAAATTCTTCAACTGCAGCTTTTGATCCTTTTGCCTACGTATGTGAACACTGAATGTACACCATGTAACTAACATTGACACTTTTTCAGGGATTTAAGGTCAGATAAACAACTTAACCCCAAGTCTTAGGGAAAAATGTGGCATACATTTTGTAGAAAGTTTGAGTACAAATTAGAATACATAGTAAGTTTATAATTGATGAATCCAAGTCTGTCCCCGAAACTTATAATGTGAGTGACATTGATAACATATTTAGGCTTTTGAAAGATCAATGAATAGTTGAATTAGGGATAATGTCACGCAGAGTGTGTTTGAAATGTTGGTTTATTCATACGCGAGGGTTGATCTTGCCACCTTCCAACCTAAAGAACGAAGGTGCTTGGTTTGTTCATGCATTTTCACTTGCAATGGGGTTCGGGGCATTCAACAGCCCATCTATATCTGCTGTTGTATGCCTGATGCTGACCGAGTCCTGATGGACCTCTTTCAGATAGAGATGCACCCCTTGTGGAGGTCAATGGTGGTGTGTCCTTCTCTTGTTCCTGGTTACCACTCAATTTTCACATACTTTGATTTTTCACGGAAAGTTACCACTAGTTTGTTGATGGGGTGAGTGGCCATGCAGAACAGTGTGCACAGTGTGTTAGATATTAATAGGAGTTTTATATCGTGAGATGAATGAAGGAATTCAGTGCCAATAGCCTCTGTACCTGAAACTGTTGATAGAGAGCACCTTATGTCTTCTTCACTAATGAATTGAAACACAAGTGCAAAGCTTTCTGTACCTTGCAGTAAATACACATAATTTCATTTTAAGGTTATTCACCTTGCTGCAGTCTTCATAGGTAACTGCAGTATTCGCCTACATTGAAAATTGGTGAGAATAAACCCTTGATGGGCAAAAGGTATTTAAATGTTGCATGAAGGACAGCATCAAAAATTCAATTAAAATCTATTAGCAGTGACCTTGCCATAAACAATACATGAGGACCCCTGCAGTAGAGACATCTGTCACTCTGGGGCACATCAGCCAATCGTACTGCTTGATGGAGCCTCCAGCCCAATCAAGAAGTGCAGAAGACATAGCCTGGGCGGGACTGCTGCGCCATGTTCCTCTCAGGGCCAGATGTCGGTCAGAGTGCCTTACACAAGCACTCTCACTTTGCTGCGACTTGCTGCATTTTTAATGGCTGCTTTCATGAAACATTCAGCGGGAACATTCGTACCTTTCAGAGGCCAAGTGGAGAACGGCGCTGAGCTTGAATATGTAAAGAGAACAAGAGCGTTTCTGAGAAGCGCCAGGCCTCAAATGAGCAAACCTGCTGCTGCTTCCACCCAAGTTCTGCCCACGTCCCTTAATTAACTTTTGTGAGCTGAGAGGAAGTCATAAAGTGTTATGCCTGGAATGTTAGAAGTATTTTCTCTAATATATAAGTAAGTGACGTAACAAAAGACCCCGCAGACTCCATGGGATGGAGATCGGAGGCTCGAAGGGGCCCCCTCAGCAAAACTGGCAGTTGGTGGGCCGGGGATGGAAGGGGCCCTGTCATGCATTTTGCATGGGGGCCCACTCAAGTTTTGTTTCGTTACATCACTGATGTAAGTCATGGGCGTAGGAAGTGTGGGGCACGCGGGGATGTATCCCCCCAGAATTTGGAGCGTGGGGGTCACGGGGGACGAGGGTGGGGTGACAAATGGACAAAATAATTTCCCCTCTCACTTCTGTGATTTACAGGTCCATTAGCGTGCAAAAGCGCCACTTATAATGGCCCTGCACTTGAAAAGCTGACCTGCCTCCAGTCACCAATTTGATGGTCACAGAATGAAGGTGAGTCAAGAGGTACCCTACGCCCTCTGCCCTTTTGTTTGTCCTGTTTACAGCTGTGGGCTTTAAGCACCAGTGAAAACAAAGGGAGCGAGGAAGAGAAACCAGTTTTTGATAATCGCTGTCTGCATCCTCGGCCTTACCCCCACCTGCTGCCTGGAAGAAGAGCACTGCAGAACAATGAGGAAGATCTAAAGAGGAAACAGAGTCCCACTCAGCCTGATGCCTGCAAGCTAGAAAGTAGTTGTCTAGGATCCGACAAGTTGGTGAAACAGGGAAGGCAAGATTAAGCCCAGATTTTACCTTTCAATCAATCAATCAATCAATCAGGGAATTTGTAAAGCATACTACTCACCCGTGAGGGTCTCAAGGCACTGAGGGGGAGGGTTGGGGGGGGCTGCTACTGCTCGAACAGCCAAGTCTTGAGATGTCTCCTGAAGGTAAGGAGGGCCCTGGTCTGATGCAGGTGGGTGGGAAGAGTGTTCCACGTTTTGGCAGTGAGGTGGGAGGATAATCTGCCGCCGGTGGTTGTCCTGCGGATGCGTGGGATGGTGGCGAGGGCAAGGTCGGCAGAGCGAAGCTGTTGGGTCGTGGTGTAGAAGGAGAGCTGTATGCTGAGGTATTCTGGTCTGGTGGTGTGCAGTGCCTTGTGATCGTGGGTGAGGAGTTTGAAAGTGATTCTCTTGTTGACGTGGAGCCAAAGCAGGTCTCTCAGGTGAGCTGTGATGTGGCAGTGGCAGGAGATGTCCAGGATGAGGCATGCAGAGGTGTTCTGGAGGCGTTGCAGTCTTTTCTGGAGTTTGGCTGTGGTTTCCTCTTGGAGGGCATTGCCGTCCAACAAGTTTGCGGCTTACGAGGGCTTGGGTGACTGTTCTTCTGGTTTCAATGGGGATCCATTTGTAGATCGTCCGAAGCATGTGGAGGGTGTTGAAGCAGGAGGTGGAGATGGCGTTGACTTGCTGGGTCATAGATAGTGAAGAGTCCAGGATGAATCCCAGGTTGTGTGCGAGGTCGGTGGGTGTTGGTGCGGTTACCCGTGTGGCAGGCCACCAGGAGCCGTCCCATGCTTAGGGGGTGGAGCAGAAGATGTGAACCTCAGTCTTGTCCGAATTCAGTTCAATGCAGCTGTTCTTCATCCATTCGGCAATTTCCTTCATTTCTTCGTGGAGGTTGGTCTAGATGGTGTCCTTGGTGAGGGAGGGGATCACCTGGGTGTCATCGGCATATGAGATGTTGAGGTTGTGGGATCGGACGATGTTAGTGAGTGGATCGATGTGGACGTTGAAGAGGGTCGGGCTGAGGGATGAACCGTGGGGTACGCCGCAGATGATTTTGGTGGCTTCAGAGTGGAATGGAGGAAGGCGGACTCTCTGAGTTCTGCCAGTGAGAAAGGAGGTGATCCAGTCCAGGGCTCTGTCGCGGATTCCTGCGTCGCTGAGACGTGTGCATAGGATGTGGTGGCAGATGGTGTTGAACGTGGCTGAGAGGTCCAGGAGGATGAGGGCCACAGTTTTGCCATTGTCCAGTATGGTTCTGATGTCGGCAGTGTCGGCGATGAGGGCAATTTCGATGCTGTGGTTCCTGCAGAATCCGGATTGGGATGAGTCTAGAGTATTGTTCTCCTTGAGGAAACAGTTCAGTTGCTTGTTGACAATTTTCTCTATGACTTTTGCCGGAAAGGGGAGCAGGGAGATGGGTCGGAAGTTCTTGAGGTTCTTTGGGTCTGCCTTAGGTTTCTTGAGGAGGGTGTTGATCTCAGTGTGTTCCCAGCTCTCTGGGAAAGTGGCGGACTCGAAGGAACTGTTGATGATTTTCCAGAGTTGGGATGCGATGATGGAGCTTGCTTTGTTGAAGATGTACACTACACAATTTAGCTATTAGAAGTGTATCTTTTTCTAACATTTATGCTTAATGTTTTTTTATCTAAGTAATGGAGGGTTGGATTACAGAGTAGGTAGCAGGAAGAAGCCATGTTTCACTTTGGGCCGTTTTGCCTAGCGTTATTATATATGCTGTTGTTATCGTAACGTACTTAAGCATATTGAAGTATGTCATCTTTTCTGTTTCAAACATTCTCGTTTGACTTGTATTATAATTTTTTCAATTAATTTTCAAGTTTAGCAAATACAGACAGAAAAATATTGGCAAATAATAAAGAATAACAGTTACATGTGGATACAATGCCGAGAGTCAGGGGCACATAAATTATGTGACAGGAGAAGGTTAAAATATGCAGCAAGAAGAAGCAAATTATGCAGCATAGTGTGACACCATTTGTGATAGCATTTCCTTATTTTGTCAATTTTGCTCTTTTTAACACTGTCACAGCTTAGGTTGCATCTCATTAGTACCAGTTTAACACCCAAATATATCAACAAACAAAAGAAAGTTTACCAGTCAACTTTTTGCAAGGGACCTTCCACTGTTCAGCGACACGTCACTGTATTTTAGTAACTTTTGAACTGCTTGAGCTAGAAACATTATTGTTGTTGTTTACATCTGCAGATTATGCAGCAGATGATGGATTTTGTGGCAAATGCGACAAATCCATAATTATGTGAAAAACAATGCAGCGCACAATTGCATAATTCCATTGGCCCTGGTGATAGCTGACCAAGGCATCAGCAATACAGTGTTGGTATCAATGCATTAACATAAATCTGCACATATTTCATGTTACAGGAAAATACATTGAGTGCAGTCCATGCCCATAAGAGCCTTTTTAAAGGCCCTAAATAGCAAGATACAGTTTGACTGTTGCAGTGGTTTGATGACATATTTTATTCTAGTCTGTCAGATCTCCGAGTAGTGGCAGCATTTATTTCATGGGCATAGAATCCTTACTCCGATGGTTCAACATTGTTGTCTTTAGCAGTGTGGAATAAAAAGGTACATAGCAGACTTAAGATATCTTTGGGTTGCAAAGTAGGGAGTAGTAGTTCCGCACATATTTTAATCTGTGTTACAGAGTGCAAGATCTCTTAGCCAGTCTTCTGACGTGTATCATAATTGATTCATCATGAGTATTCCATGTCACACAGTGCCCCTCGAAGTGAGGTAGGAGTGTTGGATGGTGCACATGCCTGAGAGAAGGGGCTATGGAGGTTCAGTGTGATGGTTCACCCAGCCTTGCATGAGGTTATAACTTTCAGTACACAGTTCTTAACATGAAGGATAAAGTACCCCCTGCCGTACCGTATAAGGATATTGCAAGTCACAGAGGAGTTCCACAGTCAAATGGAGGAACAAAGCTGAAGGCTGAGTAGATTAGGTCGAAGCCTATCTGGTTTGCTAAAAACATTTAGGGGATATTTGGAAAGCTTCCCTGAGAATGCATACTACCCATTGCTTACAATTGGCTTTGTAGTTTGTAACTCACATTTGCTTGGTTTCTATTTGCTAGCTGTATTTGTTTTAGCTTTTGTCCAGCTTGAGTTTGTCCCTCCCATCGAGCATCACATGTGTACAGTATCCTTCCACTAGTGTTCGATTTGTGCAAACAGCCCTTTAAATCTTATTCTCATCTTGTCACACTTGCTGTACACTCAAGGAACAAGGACAGATGACAGGCTCCGTCTTTCAATAGAGCTTGGTGTTTATGTTTCTTTCTCTGGGTTTAAAGTGAGAAGATTTATATGACAATCATGCTGGCTACTGGGGGTGTGCTGGAGGAAGGCTATAGGAAGCTACTTTTTCTATCACACAGCACAATATAAATATCTGTAAAAGAAATGTGCAGATATTTATTTAAGAATATAAGTGTGGTGGAAACAAATATTTTAATTTAATCAAAACAAATCAATACACAGCGTGATAACATTTCCACACATTAACATTTGTGCGCTGAATACTTTTATCAATAAAGCTGTATGTCCGTGCAAATGTAATGGTCATTTCAATTGAAGATGTGTTGTCTTTAATGGCAGAGAGATTTGTGTTAATCGGCTTGTGGAAGACCATCATTCTTCTGTACAGATCACCATGCATACTCCATTATATGCCACTCCACTCTAAACTGCTCCTCTCACTCCACACCTCTCTACTCTAATCTGTACCAATCTACTCTATGCCAATGCACTCTACCCCTCTCCAGTCTAGGCCACTCCACTCTGCTCTGCACCACTACACTCTTCGCCACTCCACTCCACAACACTGCGCTCTCTGCCACTATACTCTGCATTAATGCACTCTACTCTGTGCAGCTCCACTCTACGCTGGTGCACTGTATGCCAAACCACTCTTCGCCACTCTAATCTACTCTGCACCACTGCACCTTACACCACTCTACTCAATGCCACTACACTCTGTCCTGCACCAATCCACTCTAGGCCACTTAATTCTACTCTGAAACAATCTACTCTGTGCCGCTGCACTCTAAACCACTTTTGTTCACTCTGTGCTACTCTACGCCACTGCACTCTACGCCACTGCAATCTATGCTGTACCACTCCACTCTATACCACTTTACTCTGCAGTACTCTACACTATGCCTCTGCAATCTATGCTATTCTACTCTAACCAATGTACACCACACCAGTGCACTCTACACCAGTGCACTCTTAACCATTTTACTCAAAACCAATGCACTCTATGTCACTGCACTCTATGCCAATCTACTCGGCACCACAGTACTCTATGTCATTGGTTTCTATGCCACTGTACTCTGCACCACTGAACTATGCCAGTGCACTCTATGCCACTCCACAATACATCATTGTACTCTATGACCCTCTAATCTGCAACATTGCACTCTCTGCCACTGAACTCTACACCACTCTACTCTGCACCACTGCACTCATGCCACTGTACTCTGCCCCACTGGACTCTATTCTGCACCACTGCACTCTATTCTACTCTACACCGCTCCACTCTAGGGCACTTTATTCTGCATTTACTCTATGCCACTGCACTCTATGCAACTCCACCCTATGCTATGCCATTCCAATCTTCCCTGCACCACTCCAATCTACCCTGCGCCACTCCAATCTGCTCTGCACTAATCTATGCTACTGCACTCTACAACACTATACTTTACTCTACAACACTCTACTCTTCACCACTATACTCTACTCTGCAGCACTCCACTCTATGCTACTGCAATCTATGCCACTTTATTATAATCTGCACCACTGTATCTGCGCCACTCTTCTCTACTCTACAGCACTCTACGTCACTGCACTCTACACCAATGCATTATATGTCACTCTACTCTGCTTCACTGTCCTTTATGACACTCTACTCTGAAACTCTGCACTCTGCCACTTTACTATACTCCTCTTTACTCTGCATCACAGCACTCTACTCTGCACCGTTCAACTTTATGCCACTCTACTGCTCTTTCCACCAATGCACTCTATGCTACTACACTCAATGCCACTACACTCTATGCCATTCCACTCTGCATCACCACACTCTTTTCCACTGCATTCCACACCACTCCACTCTACCATGCACCACATCACTCTTCGACACAGCACTCCGCATCACTGCACTCTGCACACTGCTATCTATGCTGTGCTACTCCACTCTGCACCCCTCTACTCTTCACCACTCTACTGTACTTCACTCTACTCTAAACCACTGCACTCTACACCACTTTACTCAAAACCAATGCACTCTACACCGCTGCACTCTACGCCAATCTACTTTGCACCACTGTACTCTATGCCACTTCACTCTAGACCACTAAACTCCACTATAGGTCACTTCCCTCTGACATTACACTCCATGATACTAGACTCTGCCACTCTATTCCATTAAACTCTACTCCACTCTGTGCCACTCTACAACACTTTCTCCACTCTGTGACTCCCTACACAAGTCCCTATACACCACTCCATTCCATTTTGCTCCACTCTATTCTACAACGCACTACTCCACTGTATGCCACTCCACAGCACTCTATGCCCCTTTAATCTACGACACTTTACTCCACTCCATGCCACTCCACTCTTCGACCCTCCACACCTCTCCACTATTATTATTATCTTGGCCTTTTGGGTTACAAGCACTCTGTAACCCTTTTATCTCAGGCTTAATTAAGGCTGAGGATGATCCTGATACTTGTCTAGGGGATTGAAACATTGTTGGTCAAGGTACCTTGACTTGAATTTGTTATATTGTTTATAAGTTGACATAAGCATAGGTACTATGAGCTAATGACTTCTTGATTCACTATTTGAATCATTCATGTAAACGCGGGAGTATTAAAGCTTGTAAATCATTATTGTGGATGCTAACCACTGTGCTATTGGGGTTACTTTTTAGGTCAAGCATAGACAGCCCGCATGCGCTGTCTGCAAGACCTGTTGGAATGAATGTAGGACTTTGCTACCACCTGCTGCAGCCTGCCGCTTACCATAGGTTGAAGGCAGTGTCGCTCTTGTTTTCCTGCCTCCTAACTGGTTTGGCAGCCAATACGTCACTTCCTGTACTTGGCTGAGGAGCACCGGCCAAGTACAGTTTAATTACACCTAGAATTTTTTTCTGTTGTTTGTACGGACTATTTTTTGTTTGTTTCCTGCCTCTCATGTTTGTCAGTAAGCACTTGTGTTCACTCGTGCGGTTCGTTTTCTGCATTTGCCCTTCACTTGGCCTTTTTTTACATAATCAGTAAATACAAGTAGTTGTGTTGTGTGTGTGTTTTGTACATTTTTCTGTGGAATTATATAGCATAAAATGACCCAGAAATGAATCCTCAACAGTGACTGCACTCGGGGGAAACTCACCCACAATGCTTTGCAGGCATTCCTTTCACAACACATTTATGCCCATAACTCAGCCAGTGGTGGCCCTAGGGCAATGGGACCACCACCAAAACAATCAGAACGATACACTCTTTCTGTCCAGGCCATCTTGTGGGTCATACTAGGTAAGAAGGGGCCCAAAAATCAAAACTTCTTCCACCATTCAATGCATATTTAAAACTTTTCTCTAACAGCTAGAATGTTTGTTTTTACAGCTGAGGGGAGTTTGTGTTATAAGGGACTTGTTTGTAAGCACTCATGTTAAAGCATGTGGTTTGCTTTCCGCATTTGCCCTTCACTTGGTCCTTACTTTACATAATCAATAAATAGAAGTAATTGTGTTGTGTGTGTGTTTTGTACATTTTTTGTGGTTTTATATATCCTAAAATCAACCCAGGAATGAATCCTCAACAGCATCTCTCACCACACAGTGGAAGAGCTGATACTGCAATATTCACTGCACTTGGGGAAACTTATGCCATACTGCTTTTCAAGCATTCCTTTTACGACACATTTTTGGCCATAATTCAACCTGTGGTGGTGCTAGGGCAATGGGACCACCACCAAAACATTCAGAACGATGTGCTCCTTCTGTCCGCGCCATCTTGTGGGTCACACTAGGTTAGAGGGGGCCCAAAAACCATAACCTCTTCCACCATTCAATGCATATTTAAATTCTCTTGGAGCTGGAACTTTTGTTTTTACAGCTGAGAGGAGTTTGTGTTATAAAGGCCTTTGTTTATAATAATATTCTGACAGCCTTGTGAGGCCTGCAAATGTGTAGTGCGCTCCAAGGGCTGAAGGATGATAATTGCCCCAAGGCACTACTAACTCTGTAGGTTCCACAGTGACATCTAGCCAAGACCAGTGGTATTGCACCTTCTGATAATGCACAATCACAGTTTATTTCTGATAAAGGTTTAATGTACGCACAAACACAGTTTATTTCTGATAAAGGTTTAATGTACAGCATGGGTAAATATTTCAGCCATTTCACTGAGCACCTGGTACTTCTCCAGCTGTTTCCGGGCTTGGAGGACATTCTGAGCTTCTGACGTCAGAAGAAGTTCTGGCAGTGTTCTGTGACACTGTACTTTGAGTGCTTTTGACTCCACAGGCACATCTAGCCATGACCAGTGGTACTGCAACTTCTGCTGTTGACTCTACAGGAACATCTAGCGACAGCCAGTGGTACTGCACCTTCTGCTGTTGACTCCACAGGGACATCCAGCCACCACCAGTGGTACTGCACCTTCTTCTGTTGACTGGACAGGGGCATTTAGCGATGACCAGTGGTACTGCACCTTCTGCTATTGACTCTACAAGGACATCTAGTAATGACCTGCAGCACTGCACCCTTGTGCCGCTGACTCCACAGTTAAATATTCAAAAGTCCTGCTAGGCCTGAAAATGTGTAATACACTGTGCCCGCAAGGGGCTGATTATATGGTTACACTGCAGTGTTCTTTATCATTCTTTTTTATGTGATTATGCCCTCTAGGGGGTGAACTATGGTTACATGGCAATGTTTCTTCCAAATGCTATATGTACTGTGGTGCTCTGTAGGGGCTGTTTAGATTATTACAGTCTAATGCCAAGTATATGAAGCAATGCACAACACACTTTATTTCTGATAAAGGTTTAATGTGCTTCATGGCTAAATATTGATAAGGTCCCAGATGCGAGTTTGTCATTATCATTTACAACTCCAACAGCTCTAACTCTCGCTAATGCAAGACCTATTGCATTGCAAATGTTTGTTACTTTTTTCTTGTAATTGGTGACATTGGGTCATCCAGATAACTTGTGTAATGCCTGAATATCAAAGTTCTTCTTGATTTCCCCTGTTGATGTTTTCCACTACATTTGATCTTTTATATTTTGATTCAATAAATACACAAAACCTTCCATTTGGATACTACTTTAATATCATTGTTTATTGGAGTGGTGGTGCATTTTACTCAAGGGACCCCTGTTCTTTAGAGTTATTTCACTATGACACATCATTCTCTTTTACGCCATTAACTTTTAGTCATGCTAAATATTAGTCTCACTAGTGTACAGCATGGCTAAAACACATTGGCAAAGCCAATAGATCTTGCATGGGTGAGACCTTTTGGCTTTGCCAATGCATGTTTATAAGGTATGAACTCTGAGGTGACTTGCAATAACCTCTTGTACGCAGGAGGTACTTTAACCCATATAATACATGGTCACACCATTAACTTTCCCACACACCACTAAAACCTTAGTGCATAGCTTCTGTCATTGCAAGGTATTAAATAGAGCAGAAGAAAGAAAAGCAACATTCAATTTGTTGCTTTAAACAGCTGCATTAATTATGCTCTGTGACCTGATCTGCTATTAGCTCTGGCAGGAGACATTGTGATGTCAGACCTCAACTGTAATAACCTAATAATAGTCATTTTCTGATGTCTTTTCAGTGACTGCCGTTTATATAGGGATTACAGAATCCCATGTTTTAAATAGCCTGTAACTCCAAGAGCTTCTTCAGTGTAAATGCTCCCAGTTATGACTGATGTGGAGCTAACCTGCCCAAGATCACACACAGGAATAGAAGTATGGTTTCAGAGCACAGTTTACAAGTGTTGTACCTGATTGCTTTTGATATCTTCAGTGCTGTTCCAATTGGCATGAGGCGAGGGGCATGGTGGCTGTGCAAATAGTATGCTTTCTTTTTACCCTCCTACCTTTATTTGCTTGGTTCACGAAGATGCAAGGTTAATCAACATGTTATTTTCACATTTGAGCTAATTACTTTGTGAATGTAAATAACAATAAAAGATACTTCAGACTGTGACAACATGCCTTCCTTTCGCCCTATTTCACGTCCAAACTATATGATTGTGTACATTTATCGGAGCCTGCAGTTCACAAACAACAGGCGATTTGCACAGGGTCGATTGAAAAGTCTCCAAGGCTCTCCCTGTCCCCTCCAGAAATGTATTGTCTCCTATCCCCCTGATGTAAGTCTAAATACTTACATGTATTACAGCAGCACTGGAGTAATCACTTGTATCACAACATACATTTGCTAAAGACAATAGGTTTTACTTATAAAGGAAAGTTCCTAGATAGTTCTATGTTTGTAGTCACCCAGGTATGTGTCCACGCACTCAGTCACTCGTCAACCATGCACTCAATCACTCATCCTTGCACTCATGTATCTCTTTATCCACCCAGTGACTAACTGTTGCATTAATCACTTGCCATTCCACAATGCATAACTCACAAACTTACCAATCGGCGATGAAGCACTTTTAGTTGCCAGCCAAACTTGGGGGCATATTTATACTCTTTGGTGCAAAACTGCACTAATGCAGTTTTGCACCAAAAAGTTTAGCACCACCTGCACCATTTCTGAGCACCTGCCATGCACCATATTTATGAAATGGTGCAAGCCGGTGCAGACGGTAGGCTAGCGTAAAAAAAATTACGTTAGCCGGGTGGGGTTGGCGGTATGGGAGAAGGGGGTTTTGCTCCCAAAAATGACGTTAGGCAGGTTAGAGTAAAAAAAATTACTAACCAGCCCAGAGTCATTTTCTGATGCAAAACCATCCATACCACATGACTCCTGTCTTAGAAAAGACAGGAGTCATGCCCACCACCTCATGGCCAGCACAGGGGACCAGAGTCCCTTGGGCATGGCCAGTGCACTCAGTGCCATGTAGGGGGGCCCATCTCAGGGCCCCCAATGGCACTTAAAAAACAAAATACTTACCTGTACTTACCTATACTTACCTGGGTTGGGGTCCCACATCCTCTGCTGTCCCTTTGGTGTGGGTGGGGGAGTCCCTGGGGCCTGGGGATGGCACCTGTGGGCTTATCTCATGGTGTTCCACCATAGAAATAGGCCCACAGGTCCCCTAACGCCTGCCCAGACCCAGGTGTTAAATAATTGTGCAAAGCAAGCTTTGCACCACTTTTTGACCGTTCCTCCCTCCCGGGCCTGATTTCAGCATGGGAGGATAAATATGGCGCTAAGGCCATAGAGTCATTTTTTGCACGGGAACGCCTATTTTGCATCTCATTGACGCAAAGTAGGTTTCCATGTCCAAAAAATGACTTTAACTCCATAAATGTGGAGCTAGACACATCTAGCGCCAAAGTTTATATATGGAGTTAGTTTTGCACTGCATTTACATTAAAAAAGTGATGCAAATTCGGTGCAAAACAAGTATAAATATGCCCCTCAGTGAGGTGTATAAGTGTTGTTGGTAGTATCGGACCACTAGTTTATGTGGGGTGTGAAAGTGCTTCTGGTGGAGTGCATCACCTGACAGATGTGGGGGGCCATTGATAGAGTGCAAGAATGTCTGCATGTGATAAGTAAGAATTTTTTAGACAAAGTGTTACTAGTGCTCTGTGAGGGGTGGGAGAGTGACTCCCTAGTGTGAGACTGCTAGTCAATGAAGGAAGTGAGAGTGTGGTGAGGATATGCAGTATTTTGCTTATCCACCATAAAAGGTTCTCCTTCTGTTGTGTTTCGTTAGCCTGTGTCCGAAGACACATTGTACGTATTTCATAATGGATGAATCTTACTTTTGAAACAATGTTGCAGCATGTGCTCTTAAGGGGCGTTATCTTCCTCCACTTGTGAACCTTGTTTGACTGCTTTCCCCTTAGGAGGCTGCCGAAAGATTGGGTGTGGCCTTAATACCTAAGATGTCCATTTATTTATTTCTGAGGCCCCTGAGTAGTGACCCCTGGCATACTGCACCCATCCAGCAACAATCAAGATATATCACCCAACCACACACTATGTGCACAACCAGTTGTGTCTACTGCCACCAACAAATCTAGGTAACACCAGTGAAGAAAGTCTCAGCAAACTTCCCTAAACAACATAGGGGCATAATTATACTTTTTGGTGCAAAACTGCACTAACGCATTTTTTTATCAAAAGGTTTTGCACCAACTTGCACCATTCTTGAGCACCAGCCAGGCACCATATTTATGGAATGGTGCAAGCCGGCTCAAAGGGTAGGCTAGTGTTAAAAAAAAGACGTTAGCTGGGTGGAGGTGAGGATGTGGGAGAAGGAGGTTTTGCACCAAAAAAATGACGTTAGCAGGTTAGGGTGAAATAAAAGACTCTAACCAGCCTAGCATTATTTCCTGACGTAAAGCCATCTACATCACATGACTCTTGTCTTTAAAAAGACGGGAGTCATGCCCACCACCCCAATGGCCAGCACAGGGGACAAGGATCCCCTGGGCATGGCCACTGTACCCAGTGCCATGTAAGGGGGCCAATTTCAGGGCCCCCAATGGCACTTTAAAAAAACATACTTACCTGTACTTACCTATCCTTACCTGGGATGGGGTCCCCCATCCTCCACTGTCCCTCTGGTGTGGGTGGGGGTGTACCTGGGGCCTGGGGATGGCACCTATGGGCTTATTCCATGGTGTTTCCCCATGGAAATAGGCCCAGAGGGCCCCTAATGCCTGCCCTGACCCAGGTGTTAAATAATGGTGCAAAGCAAGCTTTGCACTATTATTTGACCCCTCCTCCCCCGTGTGTGATCTTAGCACGTGGGGATAAATATGGCGCTAAGGCCATAGAGTCATTTTTTGCACTGGAACGTCTACCTTGCATCTCATTGACGCAAGGTAGGTTTCCACATCCAAAAAATGACCTTAACTCCACAACTTTGGTGCTAGACGGGTCTAGTGCCAAAGTATAAATATGGAGTTAGTTTTGCACTGAATTTGCATTAACAAAATGATGCAAATTCGGCACAAAACAAGTATAAATATGCTCCTTAATGTTTAAAGGCACTCACCCTCTGCTGTGAGGCTCTGTTAGCTGCATCATGTTTACCACCCAGCAGCAAGTCTATCACCTGCCTTTCCAGGTTCATGCCAGTGCCAGTGCACCATCGGTGAAGTCACTCCAGGCAACGAGTTTGCACCCATATACTGCGCAAATAGAGCAAAGGGGCCATTAACTAAAGGACACATGTCTAGTACAGTGAGCGTGTGGAGCAGAAACACTATACTGAGCATGTGCCAGAGAGCATGCAATGAACAGTACTGAACTAACACACTTGATGAACCAGCATTGTGCAGCACTGATCCCACCCTGTGCTGTCACTCCCCACTGAGGTGGAGGGGTGACAGCTCCGAGAGAAACCTGGCAGCAGTCAAAACTATACACATAATACAGTCACAGTGGGGGAGAGGCAGGAAGCCATTCTGACAATTATTTACTGCAAAATGCACAGGCCAGAAACCCAGGGCATTCACTTCTGTTTCGGTACCTTTAGACACTGTGGCCTTCTTAGAAGTGGATATTCTACAGTGCACCATGTCACGCTGTTCCAGGATCTGCTGTTGCTGCTTGTACACGCTGCAGGAAAGCTATTATTTTTTCAGTTTTCACAGCACTGCAGCCATTGAAGCTTATGTACTGCAGCAAGGGGGACTAAAGGAGATGGTTAGTACCCTGTCTGGTTTCTTCTGGTGCGTTGGAGACCAACAATGCACTTTTATTGAGGTGTTGTGGGGACTAATTTGGGGGAGTCTCAGGATAATCACAACACAATTGGCTTCAGATTGTGACAGGTGGAGTCATTTACCTCTGAAGCCATCAGCACTTACAATTGGACCCAAATGGAGTACACATTAAGGGCCAGATGTATGAAAGCATTTTGCATTCGCAAACGGTGCGAATGCCCGTTTGCGAATGCAAAATGCCAGTTCAGAATGTATGAAATACATTCTGAACGCAATGTTAAGGAATCGCTAAAATAGCGATTCCTTAAAATTGCGACCCTGTTTAGAGAGTCGCAAATTGCGACTCTCTAAATTAGAAATCGCAAATAAGGATTCCTTATTTGCGATTTCTTAGCACATGTATGAAGCAATTCCTAAATGCGATTTTGGCATTTAGGAATCGCTAATTACCACCAAGTTGAACTTGGTGGTAACCAGGTGCAAAATTAAAAAATGCATTTAAAATGCATTTTTAAATTGTACATTTAAAGCACACATGCCCTTTTGGCATGTGTGCACCTTACATGTCCCCCCCAAATGTTTTGGGGTGCAGCAGAGGGGGCCTTAGCCCCCAGGCACCCTGGGGTTTTGCATTTCCAAAATTGCGATTTCTGGTTCAGAAATCGCAATTTGGAAATGCAAAAAATTTGCAGATATGGGCCAACAGGCCCATAGCTGTGAATGGGGCCGGTATCGCAATTTGCGATTAAGTAATAGCATTTGCGATTTTTAAGAAATCGCTATTACCGAATCGCAAATGTGATGCATGGCACTTTGCATGTCGGAAATAGCGATTTCTTAAAAATCGCTATTTCTGAATCGCAAAGGGCTGTGATGATACATCTGGCCCCAAATCCCTTTAACCCACAACCCCCATGGGAGCGAGGGAGAGCTATAGAAGCCTAACTCAAGGAAATGCAGAGCTTTGGAATTTCACACATCCTGAATAAAACTTAGTAGAAACAAAGTTTAACTAGTGTTTTTACTTTCAAAAGAAGCAATACTTTAATGTATATTGTAGCAGAACCCAATTATTCTATTGGACACCCAAATTTAAATCACACCATCTTTTACCTCAGGCAGTTGCAATCCAGCATCCTTGATCTTGCAATACAAATCACCATCCTCCTCAACACCAGGCTTAACAAAATTGGCAGAGTAATAAAAAACTGGGACTACACAATAACTGGGTTCTAGATCAGCGAAGAGTTAACAGCTTTATGACAAAAGTTCAAAATAAACATTGCAGAGAAATGCAAAATGCAAATGCCATGAAGACTCAGATATAGATTACATAGTCTGAAATTAAAAATAGTCTATGTCCCAATAAGGAAGAAAACTCTTAAGTGGAATGGACAATCTCAGAAGGAATAGGAAAGTCATCTAGATGCTGTCACATCCACAAGGAACACCAACAGAATCTCTAGTGGAAAAGGAAAGGCTCTCTATAATCGGACAGTCTTATGAGGAAAACGAAGCCTCTGACTCACCTCCAAAACTAAGGCCCTGATCTATACTTTTTTTGCGCCGCATTTGCGTCATTGTTTTATGCAAAAGTGGAGTTAACTTGCAAAACACAATTGTATTTTGTGAGTTTATGCCGCTTTTGCATAAAATATGACGCAAATGTGGCGCAACAAAAGTATAAATCAGGCCCTAAGTGGTTTTTATACACATGTTATGAATAGGTTATAAGCAAAAACTCAAATTCAGCATAGTATGAAGAGTGATAAGACGTATTGAGCAAATCAGAATTTAGAGCATCGCAAACATATAACATTAATCCATTTCTAAGGAAAAGAAACCTCCAGAGCTTCTACAACAACCGCACAGTCCGGAGATGCACAACACAATGTGAAACATTTTCAAACAAAGACCCACACACTAGTGTTTTCTAGTACTCCAGTACTTGCGGAAGTGTCCTTGGGAATGATGTAGTTATTACACAAAGAAAGTTCATTCAAATTACATGCTCTCTAAGGAAAATAGCCAATTGCGTCAGAGTGTCCTGTGCTCTGCAAAGACTGTGGGAGTGAATACATGCAGGGGGCTTTGATTGGAAGGGATCATGAGCATCAGCAAGATTAATAGAACACTAAAACAGCATCCTTATTAATAATAAGATGTATCTGCAAAAATGTGGCATAACTAAACTGCATTAATGAACAAACTTCTAAACTTCTAATAATAATAGCTTAATAAATCACCAGTTATGATTAAATTCAACAGAGAATAATTAGCATTCATAAACAATTTGTCTCCCAAAAGTGCACATTTAGAAAAACGCTAGTACATATACATATAAATAAATACTGTACTTAAAATGCAATTACGCAATGAGAATCAGAATTTTTTATTTCTTCATGAAATAAAGATTGATGTTCTAATGTCTTTCAATATTAAACAATGTGAAACCCCATGCTGCTGATTGTTTCAGAGAATTTACAATGTGAAATGCCTCCTTACATATTTGTCCTGGGCTAAACCATACTAAGCCCCTTCCAAATGTATCTGACAAATAATTTGCCATAGCAATATCCCTATCAAGGGTAAGTAAATTGTCTGCTTTATAGGCTGGCTGATGCAATTAGTGCCCAATCAAACACTTGCAAGAAGAACAACAGAGTTGTGGGGATGGAATTCTGAGGCCAGCTAACTACTATACCCAAACTGAGCAGCAATTACACCCTTTTATCACTTGACACTCAGGGTAGTGAGGCAGAGCAGTCCAAGACTTACTCATGCAAATAGTGTGGGTTAGAAACTCAAAACTCCACAGCTTATTAAAACAGTTTCCAGTCAGTACGTTTACATCCAAAAAGAAATATATGTACTTTAAGTCACACACTAGTATTAAAGATACAATTACAAATGTATATAATGCAAACCAGACCTACATAGTACTTCCTGAACTAGCAATTTGTCTAAGAAAAAGGTATGTTGGTTTCAAACAATGTGAAGCCCTTTCCTACTTTTTGACTGGGGGTCTTTATTAACAATGTGTGAGTGGTAAGACTATTTCAGAGGCATCCTAATGTATTATTTGTCCTAAAAGAATGCCCCCAAAAATAATATCAATGAAAAGGCGGATTCAAATTCTCACTCTCAATATTGCTTTTTAATTCTTTTTTTTTTGGTTACATAAACTCTGTTTTAAGGAATGTTCAGCAAGTTAGGTTTCTTCCTAGAACACTCACAATGATTTCAGAATGTTATCATTTGTACCAGGACAGTTGGCTGAAGGCCTTGATGAACAGCTTGATGTAACACTTAAGACGACCGAGGTGTTCCTTACGACTTTGGGTTCTTTTCGAAAAACCACTGAAGCCGCGGGTGCCAAAAGACCGTCTGAAGCCCGCCCTATTACGATGTCATGCCGATTTCTGCCCAATTTCGGGCGACATCTAACACAGTCTGCCTGGCCGACATCGTAATAGAGGTGCTTTCCACCGCTGGCACAGCCACACCAACAGGTCACCTCCCTAATATGGTGGTCTTTACTGCCAGCCCGGTGACGTAGGACCGCCACCGCAACTCGTAATGAGAGCCTGAGTGTCCAAACCCAGAAAACACTGCTCAACACAATGCATTCAGTCAAAGACTTTGACTTCCTGGCTCCTATTTTGGGTAGTTGTTTGTGTTTTGTGTACATCATAATCTCCAGAATGAGCTTAATAGAAACATTGATGTTGGGTGGACTTGGAGAAGCACAGGTAGGCAGGCAAACCAACCTAGTCTCTTTGACTTTCCTTTTATGGTACACCTTTATTGTGGTTACTTAAAACAAAGTCACACTGTGCATCGTTACATAGCCATTTCATGCATTATGAAATGTGATGGGGACGAGAATTTGATTACTAATGCTCTCTTAGCATTCCCCACAAAATAAATAAAAGCTACCTTAATGACTGTCCTAAAGGAAGACTTCTGTAGTTTTCCCACCATCGTGGATATGCTTTTACAAAAGAACAAAAAGGTAAACTCTGATTTGCTTCACCCTAGTTTTGCATCAAATTTCAAGTCTTAGGACCTTTTGGAATTCTCAAAGAATACACTTTCCAAAGCCAGTGCTTAATTTGAACCTGTGTTTGCCCGTGAGGCCCACCGGCATACCATAAAACCTCGCTTGGTGAGAGCCCTTGAATCAGTGATTGGAGGAGAATTAGTATAATACGAACCCTTGGTTAGGGTTTGGAAGTGTGTAAAGAACTGGAGATCCACAAGAGATCCCATGGGTGAAGGCTCAATAGTACAACACCCTATACACCACCTACCATACAGCATCAACAGTTGATCGGATCCAAGAAATTGTCAATAAAATCAAGTCAACCACGGGAAAGTGTTAAGAGAATTGGGTGAAGCAAACAAGGTTTGCTACTTGATTAAGAATTCCAGTACAATGAAGGCTCATCCGTTTTAGTGAAAGACAGATCCTTAGCATATAACAAATCTAGAAAGCAGTGTGAAGGTGGCAGGCATGAAGATCAAATATTGCAACCCTGAGAAAGCAAGTGAAGCAGGTCCAGGTTCACCTGAGGTGCTGGTGAATCAGCCTCTCCACTGGTGCAAAACAAAAAGCAAATGTGGAAACAAGAAAACCTTCTGGTTCATATTTACTGTACACCGAGTGATTGGACAGTGTCCACAGAGGAACACCCAGTCATAGACTCTGATACAAAATGTTACATAGAGCACATACAGACATGGATTGATAATGAAATAAACACCTTTAAACCTCAGCTGTATGGTGCCATAAGAGGAAGTAAACCACAAACCACACATGTATGACAGGAAAGTAATAGATGTAGGTTAATGATTCAAGACATGCGTTGGCCCTGTGGAGTGAGGACCCGCTCACTATATGCACTTCTAAGAGTCAACAGAGAGAAGAAGTCAGTCAACTGAGAGGTAAAGTCGGAAAAAAAAAACAATTCAAACAGAAAGAGATCAAAAGCTAAAAACCAATCACAACACTCACCTTTAAGTGGCACTAAGGGCCTCATTACGAGGCTGGTGGTCTTGAGACTGCCAGCTTCACGGTGGCAGTCAGGACCACCGCAGCTGTGGTGGTCCGACCACCACATTAAGACCCTGGCAGTTAGACTGCCACGGTACCACCATTAAAGGCAGGATCCATGATCCCGACTGTCTGGAGGTGGCAGAGATCGGAATCAGCCAGGGCGGCGCTGACTGCACCGCCGCCCTGCTGATTACAACCTTGTTCTCTGCCAGCCTTTTCATGGCTGCTTTACCGCCACGAAAAGGCTGGTGGAGAACAGGTGCAGGGGGGCTTTGAGGGACCCTTGCACTGCCCATGCACTTGGCATGGGCAGTGCAGGTGTCCCCCTGCCCTGGAGTCCCCCTGCTGTGCAGAGAGTGAACATTGCGAGGGTGTTGCTGCCAGTTTGCAGCTAGGCTGGCAGACAGGAAACCTTAGTTTCCACCAGCCAGCCCAGCGAGAAACTCATAAGGGGTCTGGCGAGGAGGTAGCTAGTGTGGCGGCAACCTCCCCATTGGAAGTTTGGCGGAAGGTCCAAACTATCCGTTGAACTCCTAATCAGGCCCTAAGTGTGTCTGAAAGAAACAGGAAAAACAGGATGTTATAGTCAAGGAAAGGGGACATGGTTTCTTTAAATGTTTTTTAATTTAGGGCCTATTCAACTGTCTGACACCCCTCATACGTAAAGACCCTAGAAAGGTAAGTAACCAGTGGCAATATAGGGGGAAATTTACTAAAACATTACAGAAGGTTACAAAAATGATACAAACCTTGTGCAAATCTTGTGTTGGAATTTACTTTTCAATACAAATTCTGATTTGCATGAGAGAGTTGCCTAAAGTAATGCAAAGTAGAGCTCTGCATCACTATGTGCAACTTTTCTTTATGGGGACATTCCACAGATGGGACATGGGCACTCCTCGCCGCCAATCATGGGTGTTGACACAAAGCCTCATCCACTGTAACAGGTATACTGGACTTTTCACCAAAAGTTAAGTCTTCCTTGAGGAAGAAGTAAGGTTTGAGAAAATATCTCTTCCCTCATAGCTTTCCAGATCTGCCATATGAGCTGTGCTCTACGGCATACATACAAAGTGGGGAAACTATTAAACTATATCAAAACAAGGTTTTCTACTGGAAGAGCATCTTCCAGTACAAAACGTAGGCTTGAAAGAAGTGCCCCCTTGCACGATGGTGTAGCGTTGTGTGTGTGCTGATGCAAGACGATCAAAAGTGCACCAGCGCTGGTGGAAAGAAAATCAGCATCATATCTTAGCACATGGTGTGGGGTTTCTCTATCCCTATGATGCAGCTCAGCACAGTAACTTTGGCTGCCTCTCTGCGTTGCGTAAAATTTTACTAAATTTTCCAGAGAGCTTCCAAATAGGTTGCGAAGTAGCGTTGAGTCTGAAAATAGGTCCGCCAACAGCCCCCCGCGGTATTCTCTGCCTTGTGTACACTAATTTCTCTGGCTCCTTATACTGGAAACGGACTTTAACTGAGCTTCCGTGCCTGATGCTGTCTGAAGCAACCTGCATCTCCGACAGCTTAGGGACCACGGAGACAAGATTAGGAAGTCTGCCCAAATGTTTCTTTCCACGCGCAGCTAGAGTGTCAGGTGAGTAGAATTCACTAAGTGAGAGTAATCAAGCATCGCAGGCCAGGCAATTACGTATTTGCAGGTGGACTCAGCTTGGAAACGGCCTTAAATCAATCCTCTAAATCACAAATCTGTGGGGATCTGCGAGCTTGCAAAAAAAAAAAAAAAACGAAGCAAGTTGTTAAAGACACAGTTCAAAATGGTTCGTTTGTTTAGCCCACTAGATGCATTAAGCCGATTTGTAATACTAAACAAAATGCCTGCCTTAGCGACTTATGCATATATAACTAAGGGTGCACAGATGCTCACGAGGTGCTTAACAACTTTGTGCTGCACCCAAGGGCCTTTTATATAGTAAGTAAATAGACAAACTAATTCATGTCACTTTCCACCACACGATCGCCCCCACCCCTTAATTCCGGCGTCCAAAGATCTCTCTTGAAAGACGTGGATGCTGAATAAAAAAAATTCTAGCTATCGCGTCAAGAATTTTAGATTCTATTAAGGACACGGAGGCGAGGATTATGCTTTCTCTTTACTTTACTGACAAACACAGCAGCCAATAAGAGTACAAACAAATTTAAACTACAACTCCCATGAGCCCCACTCCACCAATCATTGCACTGTACTGTCCATAAATAACCTGAACGCTACAGTCCTTCCTCTTTCTTTGCGAAATCCAACGCGAAATGCATAAAAACTTACAGAACCTTGGAATCGAAGTCTCTCCTGTCACCTGGAACCGACTCCACTTAGTTGTCAACTTGAACGGAAGCATGCGGTGATCCACCGAAAGTTCTCACGAAATCGTGTTAGATGTTCCTGAAGAAAAACAAAGGTAAAACTAATATCCAGGTATGTCTTGGGTGGGCATTTTATACACAGTTTTATACACCTTTTTATGCGATGACGATTCAATATAAATATCCATAACCCAATGGCAATAAAATGCATAGAATGGGTGGGATAATCCTCGCCTCCGTGTCCTTAACCCCTTCGCTGCCAGGCCTTTTCCCCCTCCTGTGCCAGGCCTTTTTTTGCCTATTTGGGGCAGTTCGCACTTAGGCCCTCATAACTTTTTGTCCACATAAGCTAGCCAAGCCAAATTTGTGTCCTTTTTTTTCCAACATCCTAGGGATTCTAGAGGTACCCAGACTTTGTTGGTTCCCCTGAAGGAGGGCAAGAAATTAGCCAAAATACAGTGAAAATTTCGTTTTTTTTTTAAAAATGGGAAAAAATGGCTGCAGAAGAAGGCTTGTGGTTTTTCCCCTGAAAATGGCATCAACAAAGGGTTTGCGGTGCTAAACTCACCAGCTTCCCAGCTTGCAGGAACAGGCAGACTTGAATCAGAAAACCCAATTTTTCAACACAAATTTGGCATTTTACTGGGACATACCCCATTTTTTAAATAAATTGTGCTTTCAGCCTCCTTCCAGTCAGTGACAGAAATGGGCATGAAACCAATGCTGGATCCCAGAAACCTAAACATTTCTGAAAAGTAGACAAAACTCTGAATTCAGCAAGGGGTCATTTGTGTATATCCTACAAGGGTTTCCTACAGAAAATAACAACTGAAAAAGAAAAATATTGAAATTGAGGTGAAAAAAACATCAATTTTTCTCTACGTTTTACTCTGTAACTTTTTCCTGCAATGTCAGATTTTCGAAAGCCATATACCGTTACGTCTGCTGGACTCCTCTGGTTGCAGAGATATATAGGGCTTGTAGGTTCTTCAAGAACCCTAGGTACCCAGAGCCAATAAATGAGCTGCACCCTGCAGTGCGTTTTCATTCTATACCGGGTATACAGCAATTCATTTGCTGAAATATAAAGAGTAAAAAATAGCTATCAAGAAAACCTTTGCATTTCCAAAAAGAGCACAAGATAAGGTGTTGAGGAGCAGTGGTTATTTGCACATCTCTGAATTCCGGGGTGACCATACTAGCATGTGAATTACAGGGCATTTCTCAAATAGATGTCTTTTTACACACTCTCCTATATTTGGAAGGAAAAAATGTAGAGAAAGACAAGGGGCAATAACACTTGTTTTGCTAATCTATGTTCCCCCAAGTCTCCCGATAAAAATGATACCTCACTTGTGTGGGTAGGCCTAGCGCCCGCGACAGGAAACACCCCAAAACGCAACGTGGACACATCCCATTTTTTTTAAAGAAAACAGAGGTGTTTTTTGCAAAGTGCCTACCTGTAGATTTTGGCCTCTAGCTCAGCCGGCACCTAGGGAAACCTACCAAACCTGTGCATTTTTGAAAACTAGACACCTAGGGGAATCCAGGATGGGGTGACTTGTGGGGCTCTGACCAGGTTCTGTTACCCAGAATCCTTTGCAAACCTCAAAATTTGGCTAAAGAAACACGTTCCTCACATTTCTGTGACAGAAAGTTCTGGAATCTGAGAGGAGGCACAAATTTCCTTCCACTCAGCGTTCCCCCAAGTCTCCCGATAAAAATGATACCTCACTTATGTGGGTAGGCCTAGCACCCGCGACAGGAAATGCCCCAAAACGCAACGTGGACACATCCCATTTTTTTAAAGAAAACAAAGGTGTTTTTTACAAAGTGCCTACCTGTAGATTTTGGCCTCTAGCTCAGCCGGCACCTAGGGAAACCTACCAAACCTGTGCATTTTTGAAAACTAGAGACCTAGGGGAATCCAAGATGGGGTGACTTGTGGGGCTCTGACCTGGTTCTGTTACCCAGAATCATTTGCAAACCTCAAAATTTGTCTAAAAAAACACATGTTACTCACATTTCTGTGGCAGAAAGTTCTGGAATCTGAGAGGAGGCACAAATTTCCTTCCACCCAGCTTTCCCCCAAGTCTCCCGATAAAAATGATACCTCACTTGTGTGGGTAGGCCTAGCGCCCGCGACAGGAAATGCCCCAAAGCACAACGTGGACACATCCCATTTTTTGACAGAAAACAGAGCTGTTTTTTGCAAAGTGCCTACCTGTAGATTTTGGCCTCTAGCTCAGCCGGCAACTAGGGAAACCTACCAAACCTGTGCATTTCTGAAAACTAGAGACCTAGGGGAATCCAAGATGGGGTGACTTGTGGGGCTCTGACCAGGTTTTGTTACCCAGAATCCTTTGCAAACCTCAAAATTTGGCTAACAAAACACATTTTCCTCACATTTTGTGACAGAAAGTTCTGGAATCAGAGAGGAGCCACAAACTTCCTTCCACCCAGCGTTCCCCCAAGTCTCCCGATAAAAATGATACCTCACTTGTGTGGGTAGGCCTAGCGCCTGCGACAAGAAATGCCCCAAAACGCAACGTGCACACATCACATTTTTTGAAAGAAAACAGAGGTGTTTTTTGCAAAGTGCCTTCCTGTAGATTTTGGCCTCTAGCTCAGCTGGCACCTAGGGAACCTACCAAACCTGTGCATTTCTGAAAACTAGAGACCTAGGGGAATCCAAGATGGGGTGACTTGTGGGGCTCCGACCAGGTTCTGTTACCCAGAATCCTTTGCAAACCTCAAAATCTGGCTAAAAAAACACATTTTCCTCACATTTTGGTGACAGAAAGTTCTGGAATCAGAGAGGAGCCACAAATTTCCTTCCACCCAGCATTCCCCCAAGTTACCGATAAAAATGATACCTCACTTGTGTGGGTAGGCCTAGCACCCGCGACAGGAAATGCCCCAAAACGCAACGTGGACACATCACATTTTTTTAAAGAAAACAGAGGTGTTTTTTGCAAAGTGCCTACCTGTAGATTTTGGCCTCTAGCTCAGCCGGCACCTAGGGAAACCTACCGAACCTATGCATTTTTGAAAACTAGAGAACTAGGGGAATCCAAGATGGGGTGACTTGTGGGGCTCTGACCAGGTTTTGTTACCCAGAATCCTTTGCAAACCTCAGAATTTGGCTAAAAAAACAAATTTTCCTCACATTTTGGTGACAGAAAGTTCTGGAATCAGAGAGGAGCCACACATTTCCTTCCACCCAGCGTTCCCCCAAGTCTCCCGATAAAAATGATACCTCACTTGTGTGGGTAGGACTAGCGCCCATGAAAGGAAATGGCCCAAAACACAACGTGGACACATCACATTTTTTCACAGAAAACAGAGGTGTTTTTTACAAAGTGCCTACCTGTGGATTTTGGCCTCTAGCTCAGCCGGCCCCAGGGAGGGCAGAAATGGCCTAAAATAAATATGCCCCCCCAACCCCTCCGGGGAGCGACCCTTGCCTACGGGGTCGCTCCCCCTGCGTGACATTGGCGCAAAAAAAAAGATCCCCGGTGCCTAGTTGTTTCTGCCCCCCTTGGAGGCAGATTGCCCTAAAATCGGCTAATTTGCCCCCAAGGGGGGCAGAAATGGTCTAAATACAATTTGCCCCCCAGGGGAGCGACTGTTGCCTAATGGGTCACTCCCCATCTCTAAAAAAAACAAACAAACAAAAAAACCACACAAAACAAATTAGCCCTGGCGCCTAGAGGTTTCTGCCCCCGCTGGGGGCAGATCGGCCTAATAACAATAGGCCGATCTGCCCCCGGGGGGGGCAGAAATGGCCTAAAATAAATTGAAAACCCCCACGCCCCCAACCCCGCCCGGGAGCGACCCTTGCGTGACATTGGTGCAAAAAAAAAATCCCCGATGCCTAGTGGTTATTTAAAATCGCCCGATCTGCCCCCAAAGGCGGCAGAAATGGCCTAAATACAATTTGCCCCTCCGGGGGAGCGACCCTTGCCTAAGGGGTCGCTCACCATCTGTAAAACAACAACGAAAATCCCCGATGCCTAATGGTTTCGGCCCCCTTGGGGCCAGATCGGCCTAATTAAAATAGGCTGATCTGCCCCCCAGGGGTGCAGAAATGGCCTAAAATAAATTTGCTCCCCAGGGGAACGACCCTTGCCTAAGGGGTCGCTCCCCTTGCATGAAATTCACGAAGAAAAAAGAAACTCCCTGGTGTCTAGTGGTTTCTGTCCCCCTTGGGGGCAGATCAGCCTCATAAAAATAGGCCAATCTGCCCCCAAGGGGGGCAGAAATGGCCTAAATGTAATTTGTCCCCTAGGGGAGCGACCCTTGCCTAAGGGGTCGCTCCCCACCTCTAAAAGAAAAAACAAAACAAAAAAAAGATCCCTGGTGCCTAGAGGTTTCTGCCCCCAGGGGGGGCAGAAAAGGCCTTCCAAAAAAAATGCCCCCCCGGGAGCGACCCTTGCCCAATGGGTCGCTCCTTTATGGCAATTTCCATGTAAAAATAAAATCCCTGGTGTCTAGTGGGCGTTTCAAAAGCCGGATTGCTTTGCAATCCGGCTTTTGAACCGCTGAGAGAGACTTCAAAGGGAAGGAAATACATTTCCTTCCCTTTGAAGCCTCTCTCGGCCTCCTCCACGTGATCGGAAGAGAAATGCTTTGCATTTTGCTTCCGAGCGCGCTGGAAGCTGAGCTTCCAGCGCGAAGGAGGAGGCCTCGGTGACAATCAGCGCGCGATGCGCGCTGACGTCACGGGGGTGTCACGGGTCGGGGGTGGAAGGGGAAGGGATTCCCCTTTCATCCACGACCGGGGGTGTGTGTGGGGGGCACATGGGGGGGAGCGCTAGCGCTCCCCCCGGTTCCCGGGTGCAGGACGAGGTGATCTCACCGTAGGGGTTAATAAATTTACAGCCACTCCCTACAACTTCAGCTCACGGCCCTCAAAAATAAGTGCCGGTGCTCCTCTCGGGAAATCACTGGATCAAATTAAGCACTGCCCCCACCTCACATAATGTTAGTGAATAGTCTTTTTAGTTCTGTAAATTTTTGGGAAAAAAATCTTTGTTAGAGTTTGTTATTTTGAACTGAAAAGTCAGCTAGAAAGATCATCTCGATTCTCTTCTAGGAATAGCTCAGGTTATTTCGCGAATTTAGGAAAGAGAGGAACAGATTTAACTTTTAAAATGAGCAACCAAAGGAAACAAACAGGTGGTTTTAAATAAAGCAAGTGCATTGCAAGTGAACACATTAAAGATGCCGCTTGATACAAGTTTCTTCTTTCAAATATTCTCACAGTATTTCATTAGTTCAGCCATTTGCTCATTAATTCTTTGAGGCACTTGTAGGACAATATGACTAATGTACGGGATTCTTGTCACAATTTGATGGAGAACTCTAAATCATTCCCGCAATTGCCTAAAGGAAAACTTGCTTTGCCACTCTTGAGTGAATAAATCTTTAAAAATTCTGGACATCAATTAGGATTTCCTTCTGATGGTTCTTATGGTAAGAAGGTTTTATATCTCCTCGTACCAGGTAAAAAGAGCCTGTTAAAAGGAACATGAGAATCTCCTTATGCCAAAAGGAAGCCCCTCAACAGTCAGACCTGTTATGTAGCACTGACATTGGCAGTGCCAGTGAAAGCTCCCAACTTGCAACTTCGGAACCCACCTAGCCAAGTTGTCATGGGTAAGCAAGTCAACTTGGTATTTTCAATTTTGTTGCTGTCAACTAGGCCCATTAAAATTTATCTTACAAATGCCTAATCTTGCAGAAATCCATATTTATCAGCATGCGTATTCTTTTCATACAAAGTTTCATTCCCGAGAGTATTTTGAGCAGAAACTGTCTTGCAATAAGTGCAAAGCCCTGTAGGAAATATTGTTAAATAAAATTATTCGACTAGGTACAAATATAAATAAATGTAATATAATGTTAAAACAAAAGAAATTATAGATTTTAATTTAAAGATGCAAGATTTTAATAACCTTTCATAAATGTGAAAATGATGCAAACATAAATTGTAGTAATAAAAGTCAAATACTTTACGTTAATTCTATACACTTTTAATAATTATTAATGCACAATAAAATTATATGACACAGATCTTTGAAAATAGTTCATGGTTGCCTATGAAATACAGATTTTATCATAATAATGACAAGCCCCAAACCACTCTGGAGAAGTTATGTGGCGTGGGGGACCAAATAATGTAGAAAGGTAATCTAAATTATGTGGTAAAAATGCAAATTTTCCAGCACCTTTCCTGGCATTAATATTTTCACCATATAAGCAAAATAAAGTTTTTGTAAATTATGCAAATTGTATCAAACTATGTTACAAACACTGAATATCAATAATTATGTGATAAATGCCACAGCTACTAAATCCAGTAGCCCCCCACACTTTTCAAAACACTAAACTGTATTATGTAAGGTTTGCAGCACAATCCATAACTCACAAACACAATTGTGAAATTTAGTGGGTTTTCAATTTAGATTTTTTACTATTATTGCAATTTAACTATGGTTTTTCGGTGAACCTCTGAGGCTTCTTTAATCATAAATTGAGGTGTTATAAGCAGCGCTTACCATCATTCCACATTAGGTTTTGCTTTAGGCAGTCATTATATTTAAGAGTTAAGACCATGTTTTTATGGGAAATGGATTATTTAGTTTGCTAATAACTTTGGTGCAGTTTGACAAAACCACACAGAACTTTCCAAAAAAGTTTCATGTACCTAAGCTCCCTTCTGGAAATATTCAGGGTGATCCGTTAAGTGGGGACTCACAAAAAGAGGGGCAGTTCTAAAGTGCTAATTCCCCATGCAATATGTATAGGGAATTTTAGTCCCCACTATATCCTAAATTGTTAAATAGATTTACGCCAAATTTGGCAGAAAGCTAGATCTTTAAACAGAAAACATGTTTTTTGTGATGTGACATAAATCCATTTAGTAGTTTTTGAGAAATTCAGGTTCAAAATTAATAGACTTCTGGATGTCTCAGTTCACTGGACTTTTGCAGGAGTCCTGTGAGCACTCAATTCCAAAAAAACTGAATGATCTGATTGGATAAGAATGTTTTTTCCCTGTTGTCCACCTTGGTCTTGCAGGAACAATAGGCTCCAGTCAGTGCCATGTAAACTTGTACTTTGATCGGCTGGCCGTAGTATGAAGAGAAATGTTGCAGCTGCCATTACAGGACACGAAAATTGTGCCCCATGTCTTAAAAATGAAAAATATATGGTGTAAGGGGTCATGACAGGAGTGCCCTGACCCCCTAGACCTTTTGAGTCCCACAGGGCCCTAAACAAAAAAATGAACGTTTCTTGTGTAATGTAACTGCTGTTCATGAAAAGTGCTGCGATATCTTCAGGTCAAGTTTGCTATAGAAAACTGCAAAAAAACACAAACAAATGTAGGCTTAGAGCCTGACCACAGGCCACACTCTGCTTCTGGCACCAAAGATGCACAGGGGTTGGGTGAGGGTCAGAACACAGGCCAAGGCTTGCGGCCAACCCAGCGCCATGCACCACTTGTGGGCATGGGTGGTGGGGGTTGGCATTGTTAAGTGTGCTAATAAAATATTACCTTACATTTAAAAACCCTAGAAATTCACTGGAAAACAAATGTTAAATTAATGATATAGCTAGGTATGGAAATCATTTTTTACTTTACATTACAAAACACACCAGAAATTCACTGAAAAAAAACAAATGTTAAAATGAAGTTCAGTTAGGTGCTGAAATAAAACAAACACTAATGCTTAAATTACGAAAAACACTGAAATTCACCAATTGTAGTTTACTCAGCTAACTATAACTTGCACCATCACAATGATCTGCTTATGGCACCACACTGACTCCTGACATGTTAAATGATATCATTGATGACATCTCAAATGACACTATTTATGAAATCACTGATCACATTATCCAGGCATGGTTACGGCATTGTATACAGTTTGTGAAGTAATTCAACACGGTACACATTATTTTCAATTTTCTATTCACCTTAGTGGGATAACCCTTTTAATGAATTCACATGACTCACAACTTTAAGTCAAGTGATTGAAGGTATACATTTTCCAATGAAAAGACATGTTCAGCCAGGTCCTATGGACAACCCCCTATAGTTTCATAAAATATGCTACACAGTGTGGTTGGGCACTAGAGCTGACCAAAGTCCAAGCCTGGCAGCTAAGCCCCAATGTACATAGTCTTAGACTGTGCACAGTTGGGACTGGCCACATCTAGGTGTTGAATCTTGTATACGATTAAAAGAATACATAAAAAACTCACTGAAAGAATACAAAGATTAAAGTCAAGCTACAGCTAAGTTTGGTTGTAAAACATTCATGCATGTCTAACAGCACCATAGAAATTCACTTTTAAAATAACACAGTTAAATTGTGGTTATGGATGTAAATTAAAACTAACACTTGTGGGTAGCTTTGCCAACCCCATGCAAACCAAAACTCATACATCAAAAACAATGTTTTCACATCACAGTATTAGTCTAATAATTAACAATACAAAGAAAGTTGCACGGCTAGCTGTAGGTTTAGGCAAAGTTGCATCTACCCTCTCAGGCCCCTCACTATTGTCATTATTGTAAGCCATAAAAGCTAATTCTCTGCCCTCACTGATATCTGAACTGGAAGCTTTTCCTGATAAATTTGGGTGGTGGTTAAATCAGTTGCAATCAATGCTATTTCAATGAAACTTTCAGCTCCTTAATTCCTCCAGGAGATCTCAGATCAATTAGAATTTGGCCTTATAGACCGAACACTGGCACAGAGGGCCAACTTACTGAAACTGTGGTTTAAATTCAAGAAAGCAGATTTCAACACCTTCAAATTTCCTCTTGGACAAGTGGTATTCAATTATTCTTCATCACCGTGGCAAGTAGTGGTACGGAAGACTTTCAACGATCTATAAATGACCTTTCCTTTGTCTCTGAATAATTCATATGACTTATTCAGAGGTTTCGTATTGTGAATTATTGAAAGCCAAGTCAGCAAAAAAATGACATTCTTATACTACAATTTAAGTCTCATAACTGGCCTGCAGTAGCGACCTATGGTGAGGTGAATCCTCAACCCTACGTTTCACTCCCTTTGTCTTAACCTTACCAACTAGGGTGTCCAAGACCACAGATGGGCCTATTTGATGTAGGGGAATTAGCCCAAAGATGGAGATTCATAAAAGCAGGAGATACATCCTGTGTTTGCCGCTACTCTAAGGAATCATTGGCCCATGTTTTGTGCAGCTGTCTTAGTTTTGAGTGCAGAAAGCGATGATGGTTTAAGCCATTATTTCGAGAACTGAACATTTGCTTTGTTAGAAGGCAATTGAACATCACTTTCAGGGTAGGGATTGCAGGCTCACAGTGTGTTTTGTAAAGTTTATGTAATAAGAAAAAAATGGGGCAACCCAGTATCCCCAGGAACCTGATGAGGCACATAATTCACAAGAATAATGGTTCTCTCAAGGGGTGTAAACAGCCTTCATTTCCTAGGCAATATTAATCATCTGTGAATAATTAGAAACAAAAACCAACATTTTCAGACCTCAGTTGTTTAGTACCTACCCATATATCTCGGATGCAAAAGCCTATGCAAAATTCAGGTAAATACATACCTTGTAGGCGATAATACTTTACAAATAAGTTTCGTACAGACACATTTTGACAAAATAGCAGCAGGTTGTGAATGGTGCAGTGTTTAGTGAATGGAGCAAAACAGTGACCAATAGTGTGTATTGTTTAATAACCAAACATAAAATTGACTTTGAAAGATTACATTTCCATAACAGTAAGCCCAGGTCCCAAATGACACAGTGAAATCCACTTGTAGCAAAAGTTCAATAAAGTCAACATATGGACAATGGTGTTTCGACCCCTAATCATCAAATTGTAATGGAGTCTTCATCAGGACCAAATAGGTAGACACTTCATGGGTAATGTGATTAAGAGCAGAACCAATCAGGGACAAAATATCGTAGATCCATCGTTGAATTAAAATCAACAATGGATTCCCCACACTTTGTATAGAAAGCACTGCCGCCATCAGTCGCTCAGAGTGACTGATGGCTGGACCGTATTTTTGTTTCTATTTCATCACAAATTATAATTTTTGCCCCCTGAGGGAACCATTATTCTTGTGAATTTTGAAGTTCATGGACAGAATGATTCAAGATCTGTTTTATTGGTGAACTCCGGGATCACTCTAATCGCAGCACCTTTGTGACTTTTCATAACACACACCTAGCATTCTGCACTTTGGAATAATTTTCAGAATTTCTCTTCTAAGTTTTAGAGATCTGATATGTGTTCTAGTTTTATATGACTATCCCTCAGCTATATGTGGAATGCATGGCTTTTATAAAGGTTTGAATGATTTTAGTTAACTAACAAATAAAAGATATATTTTATACTATTATTATTATTATTGTTGTTATTGTTGTTCTGCCCAGTGTAATAAAAAAAAGCATACTCAAACCACTAAGTAATGCTACTCTCTTTCAAGGTCTCCTCTTTCATAGTGTTATGGTTAAGGAGATATGTGACTTCATCTGTAAGATTATTTGTAACATTATTGTCCTGAGTACAAGAAAACTTCTCATCTTATCTCGTTGAGTTGTACAAATGAACACCATAAACTTCACACATAACAGACTGTTTACCACTACAGAAAGACAACCAATCGGCGTTGTTAGTTTTGTTTTTTTATGTACTTAAATACATGTAACTGTTGCTTTCCTGTTCTAGATATTGTAGTGAACGTTTCAGCATCCAGAGATATAAAACAGGACACTGAGCTACTCTCTTTAAATAGAGGAAAACTTTGTATACTAGGGTCCTGAGCTTAGTGGTGCTGCTGGGAGGATGTTAGGTTTGCTGTCAAAAGTAATGCCTTGGGGATCAAGAGCTCAACCCGCGCAACACAAACTCAGCAGATAGATAAAAAGAGTTCAACACATTGGGTAACGTCTGCTGTATACGGAACTTAGAAATGGCAGAAGTCTCATATAGAAAACCTGTCATTACCAACTGCAATTGCTATGATCGCTAAGATTTCTTTGATGCAGAAAGTCCTTTGAAATCTGCTGAGGCAGAGGAGCTTTCTATTTTTTTTACCCAGTCGAAGAGGTTTGTTCTGTGCTCACAGAACAACTTTCTAATTGTTTAAAACATGTCAATTTTCTTTGGCCACGTTTGTGCATCAGCCATTAAAGTAGCTTAAATTCTCAAAAACAAGTGTCCCATTTTGACAAGAAAATGCCTACGCTAATTCTGTCAAAAACAATTAAATATAATATCACATTTTAGGTACAATACATCATTGCTTTGCTGTTCCAAAGGAAGTGTATTCGCAATAATTAAGTTGGATACTTTAAAATGTCTATATACTTCTATTAAAATTAATTGCAATATCACACCTACATGTCTTTAATGTGTTACATTTTAAGGAATTATTAATAAACGAATGAACAAATTAACTCCTTTGGATTTCTATGCATTTCATTGGCACCTTCAACACACATATCAGTTGAATATTTTGCGTGCAATAATCATATGATGCCCCGAGATGTCGTTATACAGTCACCATCATAATTAATATATATGACATTAATCAAAACCATACAATTAAGCAACACATTCTATGTAGTTTCAATAACATACCTAACTCGTTAATACTGTCATTTATAACCAGATAGTCCAGAGCTACCAAATCTCTCCAGTATGCTACTAGAAATAGGTTTCCTGTGTGGGGCTCTTTGTGCCACTTATCAGTTTTATCTTGGGGATCAATCCCTTGTACCTTCATTGACACCTTTGTAGAAACCCAAAGTTCAGCCTCCTTTGTAAGCTCTCTAGGCATAGTGATATTTGAATCAATTAGGTGTTGGTGCAGCTCTGCAAAGCTCTCTAATGAATAGACTGTACAGCCCATCCTGGTCATTCACTTTTCTTCCCTTCACCCAACCATGTAATGCTTTACTTGAGTAATCCACGAAATTCACCCAGGACTGGTGAAACAGTTTCTGGCTTTCCTTAAAACTTCAAACGGTACGTCTCTGGGGTAAGATCAAAATATACAACAGGGGCTTCCCTTATGGGGACATGCCTTATCTTTTCAGCTTTATGTAGAGCCAGTAGGGTATCACTCCCAGTGGCTGGCATATGCTTCCAGAGTATAGCCACCCAATCTTCCTCTGGGACACTATGCATGCATAGTGCTACCTCATAGGCCTCAAACAACTTGTCAATGACATTTCCAACCACAAAGCTAGGCTCTAGGTCTTTGGGGATGTGGAGCCTTTTACCTCCAGTAGGACTTTCTTTGTCACTGCCACCATCTTCAATGGACTCTGTGACCCTTCTTCTCTCAGTTCAATTTCCTTCTGGCTTATTTCATGTGGCAGCACATTTTATTTATCCTACAGAGCTAACCTTTTTCATCAAAGGCTCTCCATGCTTCTGCCTTTTTCTTCACCAGGGCACTCTAAGATTATGATTTTCTTCCTTCAGGTACTGTCTTCAGCTACTTCAACCTTCCCCTCATCTGTTGCCAGAGTGGTCAGTTCAGCCTCATCCCTTTCTCAGTGTACCTGTCTTCCACCTCTTCAGGGGTTTGGCTGTGGGAGGACACACTTCAACTGGTGGGAGACATCACTCCTCCTGCCCCTCCTTTCTCATCTGGCTCTGTTGCCATTAAGAGGCTCCTTTCCTCATCCTCTTCTTCATCTTCCTCTTCTATACCATCTGCTCCTGTAATAGGAGGACCTCTTTCTAAGCTCTGAGTGCTATCTGGTACTCCAATTCCTTGGAGCCTTTTGCTAGCTTCAGCCTCAATCTTTACACACCATCTTAAGCTCTGCTACAGTGAAGATTTCAATGTACAAGAACAAGGGTGCAAAATATGACTAAATAAATGACATTTTGTAAAAAGGAAACAACTGGCCAATTAAAAAAGGAGAATTTTAAAAATCTAAAATCAATTTTGAAATCAGTATATACAAGGATTTTTTTTTTACACAAACCACTTAGTGGCACTGCCCAAATACAAGTACTGAATCCCACCACTGAGCACAAATGTAAGAAACTGGAGTATTAGTTGAGGGGGGTGAGAACCAACCTCAAATAATAATCACATTCTTTGTCATGGTGAACCACTAAAGTCACTTAATAAACTTGCGCTTAGCTCTTAGGTGGCTGGGCGCAAAGCAGTGAAACTTAAATTAGAGGAAATATGTAAAGAATTTATGTAGTATTGAAACAGTAATAAAGTGAAAACACAACTCAAGAAAACTCTCATGCTAATTTAGAAAAAAAGAGTATATTTTAATGAATAAAATAACACTAAAATAACAAAAATCTAATAAGTAGAACCAGACCTATGAATTTTAAAACTCTGAATTAAAAAGGGTGTTAACCGCTTAGGTGCGGGCGTCGGCCACTGGCCGACGCCCACACACCCTCCCTGGTGCGGGTCACGACCAGTGGCCGACACCAGGAAGGGTATCAATAAATCCTCGGGTGCGTCGCACCCGAGGATTTTTTTTTTTTTTTTAAACCCCCCCCGGGAGACACGGAAGCTTCCGTGTCTCCCCCCGCCCCCCCCACCCGCCCCTTTGTGACGTCAGCGCGCCTCGCGGCGCGCTGACGTTGCAAAGGTGTTTTCCCCATCAAAGCAGGAAGCAGCCTTGCGGCCGCTTCCTGCTTTGATGGGGAAAACGGCCTTTCTCACGTTCGGGAAGGCCTCGTAAGAAAGGGGAGACACTCCCCTTTCTTACGAGGCCTTCCTGAAAGTGTTTCCTGGCCCCCCGGTCGCAGCTGTGCTGCGATCGGGGGCGAGGAAACACTTTCAGGTTTCCTGGCCCCCCGATCGCAGCACAGCTGCGATCGGGGGGCCAGGAAACACTTTGAAAAGGCCTCGTAAGAAAGGGGAGACTCTCGAGGCATAATTAATTAAAAAAAAAAAAGGTAGGTGCCCCCTGGGGGGGGGGGGGGGGGATTCCCCAGGGGATTTTTTTTTTTTTTTTTTTAAATATTAATAAATAAAAAAAATTACAGGGGGTCGCCCGTGGGCAGGGTGACCCCCTGTGGGGGCAATTTTTTTTTTAGATGTTGTAGGGTTTCCCTGGGGGCCATTTTGGCCCCCAAGGAAACCATACAACAACTAAAAAAAATAGATCTATATATAGATCTATATTTATATATCTATGTAGATAGATATATCTATGTACATGGATATATCTATAGATATATCTATGTACATAGATATATATATATATATATAGAGGTAGATCTATATATACCAAAGAGATTTATAAAGTGTGCTACTCACCTGTGAGGGTCTCAAGGCGCTTTGGGGGGGGCGGGGGGAGGGAAAGGGGCTGGGAGGTTCACTGTTCGAAAAGCCAGGTTTTGAGGCCCTTCCTGAAAAGAAGTAGGTTTTGGGTCTTGCGAAGGTGGGTTGTGAGGGCGTTCCAGGTTTTGGGTGCAAGGTAGGAGAAGGATCTGCCCCCGGTGGTGGTGTGTTTGATGCGGGGGACAGAGGCGAGAGAGAGGTCAGCTGAGCGGACGTTTCGTGTGGGGGTGTGGAAGGTGACTCTCGTTGAGGTAGGCAGGGCCTGTGTTGTGGAGTGATTTGTGTGCGAGGATGAGGATCTTGAAGGTGATCCTTTTGTCAATGGGGAGCCAGTGGAGGGATTTGAGGTGTGGAGAGATGTGTTTGTGTCGGCGGAGGTCGAGGATGAGTCGTGCTGCTGAGTTCTAGATGCGTGTAGTTTGCGCTTGAGTTTTAGAGTGGTGCCGGCGTAGAGGGCGTTTCCGTAATCAAGCCTGCTGCTGATGTGTGCGTGAGTGACAGTTTTTCTGGTCTCTGTGGGGATCCATTTGAATGTTTTTCAGTATACGGAGTGTGTTGAAGCATGAGGAGGTGAGAGCGTTGATTTGTTGGGTCATCGAGAGGGAGGAGTCTAGGATGATGCTGAGGTTGCGTGCGTGGTTGGCGGGGGTGGGTGCAGGGCCTAGCGTGGTGGGCCACCATGAGGGGTCCCAGGTGTTTTTGTGTGGGCCAAAGAGGATTATTTTGGTTTTGCTTGAGTTGAGTTTCAGGTGATTGGCTGTCATATATATATCACTTTTGTCAATATGTGTGTGGTTTCCCTGGGGGGAAAAGGGTCCGACTTGTCTAGTGGCAGTTTTAGTGCCATAAAGAAGCGCAGAAGGTTTATATGCCTACTGCAAAGAGCAAATCTGTATTTTATGTAAATAGCTGAGTACATTAGCAAAGTCTATGGAGAGATGAAGGGCACTTTTGCTGGGTGGTAATGAGGGAATCCGAGGAGGAGGGAGTGGGAGCACCAATAATGATTGTTGGACTGGGCGCAGGAGGTGCTAAAGACTGTGACGAATGGTATGTGACAAGGTGTTTTTTGAGTGTCTTGAAAGTACGTGCTGATTGAGGGAAGAAGCGCAGGTAAGGTGGCCTCTACTGTTGCACGTATCTCACACACCATCGATTTTGTGACTGTCTACGTAGGCTAGTGTTTTAGAGCAACAGTTTAGCCAATAGCAGAGATGGCATCTTGATGGATGACTGCTGCCTACACTCGGGTTATAGAGGACCGCTCTGACATAGGATCAGAGACTGAGACATCAGATACTGAGACAGCATCTGAGGGATAGGACAATGGCGCAGACTCTGGGAGTGATTTTTCAGTCAGAGGAGTCCCATTCGATAACTCCTCTTCCAGTACATTATGAGGGAGGTGATGAGGACAGTCCTGCTGTCCCTTTGCAAGCTGTTTGTGCAACTGGGTAATAGTGGGTTAGGCCAACCCAGAGAGCAGGTGAATGCGGCGGCAAGCAGAGAGAGAGTGCTCTCTTGGGAGCTCCCCAATTTAGTTCAGCCCCAAATTCCACCACCCAAATCATATTGTGGAGACATCAAAATTATCCATGGCAAAACAAACTGGTTTTGTAAGGCAGGCACCTGTGTTTTTGGTCCTGGATTAGGCGGCCATATAGAGAAACACACTAAACCCAAACATTTCTGGAAACTAGACATTCGGGGGAGTCCACAGAGGTGTGACTTGTGTGGCTTCCCCAAAGTTTTCTTACCCAGAATACCCTGCAAAGCTGAAATGTTGAAAAAAAACTCAATTTTTCTCGCATTTCTGTCACACAAACTACAGGAATATGCTGGGATCCACAATATTCCTACCACCCAGTGACTCCTCACCTGTCCTGATAAAAACACTACCCCACTTGAGTGCCTACACCTAGTGTCTGTGTCAGGAATGGATCACCCCAGGGTCAACAGCTGCCTCACGTAAGGACCAACATTGACCGTTGTGTGATCTATTCCTGTCGCAGGCACCAGGCCTAACCACACAAGTGAGGTATCATTTTTATCGGGAGGCTTGGGGGAACGCTGGGTGGAAGGAAATTTGTGGCTCCTCTCAGATTCCAGAACTTTCTGTCACCGAAATGTGAGGAAAACTTGTTTTTTTTAGCCACTTTTTGAGGTTTGCAAAGGATTCTGGGTAACAGAACCTGGTCCGAGCCCCGCAAGTCACCCCTCCTTGGATTCCCCTAGGTCTCTAGTTTTCAGAAATGCACAGGTTTGGTAGGTTTCCCTAGGTGCCGGCTGAGCTAGAGGCCAAAATCTACAGGTAGGCACTTTGCAAAAAACAGCTCTGTTTTCTGTGATGTGTCCACGTTGTGTTTTGGGGCATTTCCTGTCGCGGGCGCTAGGCCTACCCACACAAGTGAGGTATCATTTTTATCGGGAGACTTGGGGGGACGCTGGGTGGAAGGAAATTTGAGGCTCCTCTCAGATTCCAGAACTTTCTGTCACCGAAATGTGAGGAAAACTTGTTTTTTTAGCCACTTTTTGAGGTTTGCAAAGGATTCTGGGTAACAGAACCTGGTCGGAGCCCCGCGAGTCACCCCATCTTGGATTCCCCTAGGTCTCTAGTTTTCAAAAATGTACAGGTTTGGTAGGTTTCCCTAGGTGCCGGCTGAGCTAGAGGCCAAAATCTACAGGTAGGCACTTTGCAAAAAACAGCTCTGTTTTCTGTGATGTGTCCACGTTGTGTTTTGGGGCATTTCCTGTCGCGGGCGCTAGGCCTACCCACACAAGTGAGGTATCATTTTTATCGGGAGACTTGGGGGGACGCTGGGTGGAAGGAAATTTGAGGCTCCTCTCAGATTCCAGAACTTTCTGTCACCGAAATGTGAGGAAAACTTGTTTTTTTAGCCACTTTTTGAGGTTTGCAAAGGATTCTGGGTAACAGAACCTGGTCAGAGCCCCGCGAGTCACCCCATCTTGGATTCCCCTAGGTCTCTAGTTTTCAAAAATGTACAGGTTTGGTAGGTTTCCCTAGGTGCCAGCTGAGCTAGAGGCCAAAATCTACAGGTAGGCACTTTGCAAAAAACAGCTCTGTTTTCTGTGATGTGTCCACGTTGTGTTTTGGGGCATTTCCTGTCGCGGGCGCTAGGCCTACCCACACAAGTGAGGTATCATTTTTATCGGGAGACTTGGGGGGACGCTGGGTGGAAGGAAATTTGAGGCTCCTCTCCGATTCCAGAACTTTCTGTCACCGAAATGTGAGGAAAACTTGTTTTTTTAGCCACTTTTTGAGGTTTGCAAAGGATTCTGGGTAACAGAACCTGGTCAGAGCCCCGCGAGTCACCCCATCTTGGATTCCCCTAGGTCTCTAGTTTTCAAAAATGTACAGGTTTGGTAGGTTTCCCTAGGTGCCGGCTGAGCTAGAGGCCAAAATCTACAGGTAGGCACTTTGCAAAAAACAGCTCTGTTTTCTGTGATGTGTCCACGTTGTGTTTTGGGGCATTTCCTGTCGCGGGCGCTAGGCCTACCCACACAAGTGAGGTATCATTTTTATCGGGAGACTTGGGGGGACGCTGGGTGGAAGGAAATTTGAGGCTCCTCTCAGATTCCAGAACTTTCTGTCACCGAAATGTGAGGAAAACTTGTTTTTTTAGCCACTTTTTGAGGTTTGCAAAGGATTCTGGGTAACAGAACCTGGTCAGAGCCCCGCGAGTCACCCCATCTTGGATTCCCCTAGGTCTCTAGTTTTCAAAAATGTACAGGTTTGGTAGGTTTCCCTATGTGCCGGCTGAGCTAGAGGCCATAATCTACAGGTAGGCACTTTGCAAAAAAACAGCTCTGTATTTTGTGAAAAAATGGGATGTGTCCACGTTGTGTTTTGGGGCATTTCCTGTCGCGGGCGCTAGGCCTACCCACACAAGTGAGGTATCATTTTTATCGGGAGACTTGGGGGAACATAGAATAGCAAAACAAGTGTTATTGCCCCTTATCTTTCTCTACATTTTTTCCTTCCAAATATAAGAGAGTGTGTAAAAAAGACATCTATTTGAGAAATGCCCTGCAATTCACATGCTAGTATGGGCACCTCGGAATTCAAAGATGTGCAAATAACCACTGCTCCTCAAAACCTTATCTTGATCCCATTTTGGAAATGCAAAGGTTTTCTTGATACCTCTTTTTCACTCCTCATATTTCAGCAAATGAATTGCTGTATACCCAGTATAGAATGAAAACCAACTGCAGGGTGCACCTCATTTATTGGCTCTGGGTACCTAGGGTTCTTGATGAACCTATAAGCCCTTTATATCCCCGCAACCAGAAGAGTCCAGCAGACAAAACGGTATATTGCTTTCAGAAATCTGACATCGCAGGAAAAAGTTACAGAGTAAAACATAAAGAAAAATGGCTGTTGTTTTCAGCTCAATTTCAATATTTTTTTATTTCAGCTGTTATTTTCTGTAGGAAAACCTTGTAGGATCTACACAAATGACCCCTTGCTGAATTCAGAATTTTGTCTAGTTTTCAGAAATGTTTAGCTTTCCGGGATCCAGCATTGGTTTCACACCCATTCCTGTCACTTACTGGAAGGAGGTTGAAAGCACCCAAAATAGTAAAAATGGGGTATGTCCCAGTAAAATGCCAAATTTGTGTTGGAAAATGTGGTTTTCTGATTCAAGTCTGCCCGTTCCTGAAAGGTGGGAAGATAGTGATTTCAGCACCAGAAACCCTTTGTTGATGGCATTTTCAGGGAAAAAACCACAAGCCTTCTTCGGCGGCCCTTTTTTCCCATTTTTTTGGAAAAAACTAAATTTTCACTGTATTTTGGCTATTTTCTTGGTCTCCTCCAGGGTAAACCACAAACTCTGGGTACCATTAGAATCCCTAGGATGTTGGAAAACAAGGACGCAAATTTGGCGTGGTTAGCTTATGTGGACAAAAAGTTATGAAGCCCTAAGCGCAAACTACCCCAAATAGCCAAAAAAGGGCTCAGCACTGGGGGGGAAAAGGCCCAGCAGCTAAGGGGTTAAATGTACAATGCCCCAATCGCAAGTATCAAAGTCATGCAAGACAGGGTCAAAGTCTAAAGTTAAGGCAGACCGCGATGGCATATTAGTTAGATATAGGGACCAATTTTGCCCCGGTAGAAAGGTTAGTTGATGAGTTGTTGCAAGCTGGAGCCAACGTGTAGCTCGAGGATTGCAAGTTGCTGAAGAGCAGGGTGTTGGTGCAGTCATCAGCAAAGGTGGTAAAGCTCCAAGTGGGCAAAGTCCAAAGTCTGTGTCCAAGAAGTCCTCAACATCAATGGTCTGCTGCTCTACGTCGGTCCTGATGAAGCCATCTATGTTCAGATTTAGGAACTTGTTCGGAAGTCAGTTCTCCTTTAGTAGGACAAACCAGCAAGCCGACGCTGACTGTCGATCTGATGTCAACGGCTATGGTTTCAATGGCAATTTCTGTGTTGTAAAGACATAAGGACAGACTTCATTTTAAGTAGGCAAAAGCTCAGTGGTCTGCATTTTTGCAGAATCATCATCATGTCTGCCTTTGACGCAGATGTCATCTGTTCTTATCTTTCCAAGAACCTGTGAAAGTGTTGTTATTCTGATATAGACATCAACAAGACACCTGACACAACATCAGTCTAAGACAAGTACCTTGTTATCTCAATTCAATTTGAAGGTTAAATAAGGACAATAGCCAAAATAATGTAGTCTGAATTAACATATTTTCACCTTATATGTTTAAAAGAATGCATTTTAGAATGGCCTATTAATGCTCATTGGTTATATACAACAGTCCTAAGGTGATGTTGGAAATTCCATCTTAGATGAGATATAGTACAAAAGGACTGCCATTTGACCACTTATCAGGAGAGGTCCTTCACCACGAATTAGAGTGCAAAGTTCTGCCAGAGAAGATTCCTTCTACCAGCCATTCTGCCACAAGTTCTACTGAAAGCTGATATTGAGCCCGAGTGGAGCTGATGCGTGTTTGTCTTTTGGAAAGAACATGGCCTCCCTGACACCTAATACTTACAGCATTTTGCTGTAAACAGGTATGCAGTGTGCTTATTCTCTATAAAAAATCTAGATGCAAGTTATTGTACTCCATGCTCTCTGAGTGTAGAGCATAAAAGTAGGTTTTTGGATGTTAGGCTTTAGATTTAATTTTATCAATGGTAGAAATTTTTATTTTATTCTTGTTTTGTGCAATATGCATTTATGCTGTTTTAATCGTATTCTGTGTGGTAATTTTAGATGTGCTGAGCAAAAAGGCACACCTGTTGAAATAAACACTCTTTTTAGTTAAAGTGTCTTTTTCTTAGCACAGTTTATGTATGTGGTATTGAGAGGAATGAAAAAGATGTATTTCTAATCACCACTGTGTCCCTGTATCCCTGTTTAGGGACAGTTAGTTTCCCAAAGGTATTGCTGCCACTTCAACTCTGTATTTGGTGGGGTTCTGTGGGACTACAAAACCTATCTTTCATGTTCAAGTGTTTGTGCATTGAACTAGGTTCACTCATGTCACCTCTGGGTGTGAAAACAAAACTTGTAAAGCTGAGCCTGAGACTCAGTTTGTGCAACATTGGTACACGTCAGTCCTCCAGACATAAAGTATTTCTATGCCCCTGCTTTTGTAGCATGAAGGAGTACATTCTAACACCAGCCAAGGGTCTAGGGCCTTTGGGGGACCACTTGTGAGTTTGGACCCATTCCAACAGAAGTCAGCAGCCAGGTTAATGCAAGGACCTGTTAAAACCGGTCAGCTGGTGTGTCCCATAGCTTAAAATAGGAGGTGAACCAATTTACATTTGGAGTAATTTACGGATTCTGGGTACAAGGCAAGCAGGCCCAGACTTCCTTCAGGTTCTTCAGATGGCAGACAGGGACGTAGCTTCGGGGGGGGTACACCCCCCATAGTAAATATATTTTCTGATGAATAGTTAGGTACAGGTGCTTTCAGTTGGGTATGGTGAGGTGCTTGTCCAAATTCACCTGAGATTTTTGCATGCCTACACTGGCGAAAACACAACCGCAAACTCTCTTGTCTCTGTTTTGAACATCCAAAACATTTTGATTAGTTAACAAAATATTGTGTTTCTCTCGCCTACTGCTCCTATCAATCTGCATTCCTTTCCCTTTCCACTGCCCCGTAAGCCCCTCTCCTGTGCTCTGCTAATTGTATAATGATTTATAGCATTAAATGTCAGCGTGATTGTCGGGAAATCTGAAGCTCTCCCCTCCCCAACCTCATTGATCAAGCTATACCCCTAACGGCAGGCAAAAGTTCTTCTGATCCTCCAATGTCAGAGGACTGTTCTGAAGAAAGGTCTGTGGGGTTCACTTTCATGCCCAGTGCCAGCTTGTGGGTGGAGGGCAAGTACTTGTCAACCACCTAATCCAGTTCTGGTCAGTTTCTCTACCACCAATGGGCTTGGTGCCAGCCTGACTAGAGGGGCAAAGAGGAGCAAGCCTAGGTGTGGGCTTCATCTGCCTGTGATGAGGTAGGCCTCCTTTGGCACACAAAGAGGGACATGCCACAGCCCTCCAAGCCATGCTGTTCAAGGTTGGAGTCCCCTTTCCTACTCCCAGGTCCCTTTGTTCACTACATGTGAGCAACAGACATCTCACCAGAGTGTTCAGATGACAGCTGAATACTGGCATGAAAGGCTTTTGATTTTAGACAGGAAAATGGCATCTTTCTAAAAGTGTCATTTCTCAAAAGTAATATATATTCTGACTTGACCATAAAGTTAAATTTTAAATTACTATTAAAACGAGTCTTTGATCCATTTTTCTAGCTGCTTCCAAACTGAACTTAGCACTTATTAAAAGTAATAGTATAAATTGTTGCTAACCTATGGGAAATCCAGCATTGCCACAGTGAAAAATAACATTGTAGGTTTTTCATTGCCAGGTCATGTAAAACATAAATTAAACATGTCTTGCATTTTGAATAGCATGCAGACTACCCTATGGGCATTTAGGGACTCCATTGGGGGTGAAGTCTAGGTATAAAAAAGGAAGATTTCGGCCTGGCAAAATGTTGTTTTTGCCAGACTGAAATGGGTGTTCTAAACTGCACACCCTGACTACAGTGGCAGGCCTCAAGACAGGTTTCTGTAGTGCTAATTTAGTGGGAGGCACAAAAAGTGTATCCCAGTAGTAGCAATTAATTTGAAGGCCCTGAGTACAGTCAGTATCAGACACTAAGGATGTATAGGTAAACTAAAAGCAAAAGAATAGGTCACCATTATATTTCCAAAAAAACTAATTCTTCATACCACCTACATTATAATACATTTATAAAAGGGTCAAAGGGGCACAGGCACCCTTAACATTCACATTAGGCACGTTGTTCATAAAAACATTCAGAGTTTGTGTGAAAAGAGATCTAGTTATGCCTGTAGATATTAAAAACCATGGGGAGTCTAATTATACCTTCTACATGAATCCCATATAGGGAGTTATAAGTTAATATAATTAACTAAATTGATCAACAGCATTTAATTTAGAAAGACATGCCCCAAGGTTTCAAAAGCCATGCACCGACCCGTATGTGTGTGTCCTGCTCAAATATGGGATTAGGGCAACATCTCCCAAGATTTGCGGGATTGAAAATTTATATCAAATGTTTATCGAAACTGTTAGCATGCCTGTGGCTTATCTATTTCATCATAGTAAGTGGTTGGACTCTGCTTTAAGGTCAATGAATCTTTTGAGTTGTTTAAATTATATATAGATTATATGTCATGTAACAGAACAGCATTAAATAATAACAGTCACAAAAGAGTCAGCAAAGAACCACCATGACCAATTAGGCCACAAATAGCCACACCTTTTAATATCAATAAAAATGTTTATTTCCCTATATTAACAATGCTAAGGTCACAACAATTATTCTCAACACCAAATGGTACAAATCAAGAAGCATTACAGGCTGACGAATTGGCCTGAAGAATCTTAGTTTTAACAAAGCAAATAAAACAATGAACTCAATAGTTAGAACTCAAATCAATAACATGAATATCTGTGTAAGAGAGATAAGATACATTTGCTTCAAAATTAAAACAATGTCAAATCATAGGCATAGAGAAATATACCTCACTAACCTCAAATTAGCATTAGCACGTTGAGCTTTATGCAAATGTTTTAGAAACATTATTTAGAAAATATCTAGCCATGGCACTATCAAAACAAATAGCAGCAGTATCAAAACCGTAGCAGCTGGTACCTGGAATACAAAAGACAAACAACATTGCACAGGGCAGTATAATTACCAATCCTAAAGAAATCAGCATAATAGCATAGCTTCATGAGAGGGTCAGCAGCATCAGCATCAGAATAGGGGGGCAGGGAAAAGGAGTGACAGTTCAGAATTTGGACTTATCTAAAGCAGGCAGCAAAGAGCTACAGGCTCCAAGCATTGAGCGCTAAAGTGAGCACCAGCATCATTGCATGGAGCATGGGAAATAACTCAAAATAATAAAGTACCAGAATGTCAGTAGACTGACTGGCAAAGCATGAAATGTCAAAGTGACAGATCATAAGAATAAGAAGTGAAGTCTCTGGAAATCAGGAAGCAATAAACCCCAAATGTCTGCTTCTCAAACATTAAATTAAACTTGCTAAACTTTTGCCTTGGCTAAAAAGTTCATATGGAAAGAGATCATCCAATCATAAAAACATCAACTCATCAGAATTACACTTAAAGTATCATAATATTAGTTTAAATGCTTTGGATGATTTTCTGCTGTTTCCTTTTGCGTCAGCCCAAACAATACAGTATTAATTGTTGCATCTGAAGCACACTTCCGAACGGTTCAGTAGAGGCCTTTGTTCAGCCACTCCAAAATACACTGCTGCCGGACGATAGTTACAAGAAGTAGAAACATTTTCAAATCAGTTCTTTCCCTCAAGAGAAACACATTCCAGTAGTAGGAACACAGAATAAACTCATGATTCAAACAAAAGAAGCTTGTAATTCTGCAGAGAGGAACTATTGCAGTTGATACTTTAGCTCAGCTTGGCATACAGATAACTACATGCTGTGGCCTTGCTCAGCTTCAGGCCCAGCAAAGAAAAAGAAACACTCATGTTGAAAGAAAGAAATTTCATTAATAAAAGTTTTAAACAAATTTGAGATTCAAACAAAGAATGTGTTATACAGAGGACATGAAATAATTCTACCAACATTGCAGTTTGTAGTGCTTTGGCACACATTCAACATTAGCTGTGGCCTTGCTCTGCTAGAGACACAGCAGAAACCCAAGAAATACTCATATTATTTCAGCATTTATTTTTGCAGAGAACATGCTCTTAAAGAGACACAATATTTTCTCATCACAATGTTATTATATTATTATAAAACATGTGCAAGCCCTTCAATTGATGTCGGCCACTCAGTAAGGCACAATTTTCATGTTAACATCTATATTTTCATTTAAAGCATTTCTCATATTAGTACATCAGTATGATTATATAAAAGATAATTATTTATGTCAGAATATCTGCGCTCAGAAAACCACGCACCAAGTCATGGCTGAATGACCCGCCCATTTACGAAATGGAACTACATTTTCGATGATGCAAGGGACCACATGTGCGACCCGGGTAGAACGAGCCAATGCCACGCTTGGTTACTTGGGACCTCATATTCCAGGTGCACACAGGGTGGTGCAATGACGCGCACACAGGACCTTAGAAGGACAAGCCTTTACATTGACTGGTCTAACTCTGGGACTACACTCCCCAGACTGAACAGGACGGCACAATGATGCATTTCCTCGCACCCCAGGAAACAATGCTTAGAACCCAAACAAACAGAGGAGCCTGTCAACAGGCAGTGTTTGGAGGAAATGACCAGGTATTCAGACAGGCGAAAACACTTGAAGAATTATGCCTTTGGGCATATCTCTTCAGGGGGCTTATTACTTTGCTCAAATTAATTGCTCTTTGAGCTCTAGATTATCAATGTGAGAAAAAATTGAATGTGTGTGCACTTTCCTGTCTAGAGTTTGACTACAGAATCCTCCTAACCCCTTTACCCTATGGAATCATGGATATAAATGTGCAGTGTGGGTCTAGACACTTATGTATCTTGCATGAGGGTGTTTACCCACGAGTTGTACGTCCCTGACAGATACAAATGTGTTATAAAAAAAAAAAGAGTATTACCCCTGCGTCATGTGGTGCTGGAATGGGTGTTCACCAATGAATGTGACATTTTGCATGTACACAATGTCTGTCAGATAATGGACAATGTTAAAAAATGCATGACTGTATGCATTGATGATGAGAATGATAAATAATTGTGTATGTCATTCAGTTTATTTGGTTTCCCATGAAAAATATGGAAATTCCTGTTTAAAGGTTGGTGTTTGTATGCATGCTTTTCTGTTTATGAGAATGTCACAAACTATCTATATATTTCAATAGTGATAAATCATCGTTCAGATCCCAAGGATCTAGAGGTAACCTGGTTCTGAAGAAAGCCTATTGATCCTACTGGACAGCTAATAAGACTGAAATATGTGGACCTAAGATGTTTGGGTTCATAATTTACCCTAACAACAGACTCCCATAGATGTTTTAACCTTGCCATAGGTATTCACAATAATGGAATTAACATAACTGTCACTGGAGAAACCTGTAGGCAATTTTAACCAATGATCCCGCAGTTATAGGACTTCTGCCTACAAATCGTGTCAAGCCCACTCACTCACATGATGTGTAATGGGTGAGAATGCATTGATGAAGCATGCCACTGGTGGTAGTAGTGGGTGAGGAGCCTTTAATATAATCTAAGAGATTCCAAGGCCCTGACCCCTACCACCGGAATCCTCAGAGGATGAAATAACTCAGAAGTGCTAACTCATTTTTATAAAACTCAGTTGGATGTAAGCCATGTTTACCATGTTTGGAAAGCTCAAGTCCCATACAAGTGGTTGGCAAGGATAAAGTGAACAGAGTTCTATGATCAACAAACTATGCATTCACTAACAGAGGCAAACATCTGGGGTGACCTGGCTAAAAGAGTACATTTCCAACAATTAATTTATTACATGAGAGTGTTGTGCATACCAAATTAGCTTAACTCACATTGGTAGTGTACCTGTATGAATTGCAGCATTCTCCAATCTGCCAAATTATGGGCATATTTATACTCTGTTTGCTCCGAATGTGCGTCAAAAAGTTTGACACACATTTGGCACAAACCGTGCACCATATTTAAACTTTGACGCCCGAGCCCGCGGATGTCAAAATTCCACTGTGTGAGTCATTTTTTGGATGCGGGAAACTGCCTTGCGTTAATGACATGCAAGGTAGGCGTTCCCGCCCAAAAAATGACTTTAAGGCCTGTGCGCCTTATTTATACTCCTGCGTCATTCTGACACACAGGAGAGGGCGGGCCTTAAAAAACGGCGCACAGCCTGATGTGCGCCGTTTTTAAACGCCTGGGTTAGGGCAGGCTTTAAGGGACCTGTGGGCTCACTTCCATGGTCTCTGTGCCCTTCCCTGCCCGCAGGGACAGCCCCTTCCACCCTCGCCCACCCCTGGAGGACACCCATGGATGGGGGGACCCATCCCAGGTAAGTACAGGTAAGTTGAGGTAAGTATTTTTTTTTTCTTTTAAGTGGCATAGGGGGGCCTAATTTGGGCCCCCCTACATGCCACAGTGCCCAATGACCCTGACCAGGGGACAGAAGTCCCCTGGGCATGGCCATTGGGCAAGGGGGCATGACTCCTGTCTTTGCTAAGACAGGAGTCATTTCAATGGGGGCTGTGCGTCATAAAATGGCGCAAGTCCGGTTTGAGGCATGATTTTTGCCTCAAACCTGATTTGCACCATTTTTTGATGCATAACCGTCCTTTTTTCCCTACGCCGGCGCTGCCTGGTGTGAGTCATTTTTTTTTACTCTGACCAGTCCACAGCGCCGGCTAACGTCATTCCTTAAATAAGGCGACCGTATGGCGCATAGGAATGGCGTTAGCCGGCTGTAAAATGTTTGACGCAAACCAGCGCCGGCGCTGGTTTGCATCAAAAAGTATATATATGGGCCTATGAGTGGAAAAACTGACAGAAACCATGGCTTAGTTACATGTACATTTTTATTTCTCTCATAGCTTGCACACAGAAAGCGACCAGTGTAATGTATTTACGTCACAGTTTCATGAATAGCATGGGTTGTGTCGGATGAGTGACTATATAGATACACTATCTTGGAGACAGCCAGGACAGAGACAGGATCCTAGGTCCTAGTGAGAGATGAATGATCAGCAGGCTAAACACGAGGCAAACAGGTGGATCACTAGAGATACAGGATGAATAATCCCTTCCTATGCATCAATGAACCTTTTTGATCATATAAGTGGCCCACTCCAATGTCATTTCATGAGGTAATCCAAAAAGATAATTATAATCTTCAAATTTGAGACACGTTTATGTCTGACAAAATCTATTTTAGGAGCTCCTAAGCATATTTTGAGGCCATCTGGAGACCACTATCTCTGGATAGGGTCTGACCCCAAAGATAAAGCATGCTACAATCAGTGTGTGAGGAGTGCTGTCCCAAATCAGAAACATCCCTTGGTAATAAAGGAAATGTGTTGTAGTTTATGCATAATCTACAACATAGTAATGCTAAGCCCCAGTTCTTTATTTTATGATCAAACAAACCCATAAATTCGCTGACAGAACTAAAAATGCTTAAAAATTCAGAAGAAAACACTGGAATTCACTATTTATCTTTTACTGAGCTAACTATAACTTTCACTTTTGCATGAATTGCTTATGACCTCACATGTTAGGTCTACTCACTGCATGTTTAATGGTATCGCTGCTGACATCACTGATGACATAATTCTCTCATTGCTACAGCATCCTACAGGGTTTGTGACCTTGAAGCAGTTCAATGAAGTGCACCTGTGGCCAATTTGCTGTTCACATTAGTGGGATGACCCTCCTTAAAACTTCACATTACATCCAATTTTACTCCAATGGGTTGACAGGTATGCATTTGCCACTGAAAAGGAACCTTTTACCAGGCACTTTGGACAACTGTCTGAAATCTGGTAAAATAGACAACACACACACTGCAGTTTAGGCACCAGACCCGGACAAAGCCCTAGCCCTGTGGCTACGCCCCACTGCACACAACCAGATTCATTCATAGTCACCTCTTCCATAGTGTTACCAGTAAGGAGATGTGTGGTTTCATCTATAAGACTATTTGTAACATTATTTTCCTAAGAACAAGGGCCCGTTCCATCTTAAATGACTTAATGGTACAAATGAACAACACAAACTTCACACAGACTGCTTACCACTATAGAAAGACAACCCAATTGGCATTTTCAGTGTTTGTTTTTCCATTTACTTAAATACATGTAACTTTTGTTTTCCTGTTCTAAATATTGTAATGAAAGAATCAGAATTCAGAGATATAAAACAGGACACTGAGCTACTCTCTTTAAAAAGAGGAAAGCTTTGGATGTGTAGGACCCTGAGTTTAGTGGTGATGCTGGGAGGATGCCACCGTGCCATGAATGTTTGCAGACGTCACAAGTGACGTCCTGGAGAGCAAGAGCTCAAACCCTGGCAACGCAAACTCAGCAGGTAGATAAAATGAATACAATAAATTGGGTAACATCTGCTATTTACAGAGCTTAGAAGTGGCAGAAAGCATGCTATTACTAACTGCAATTGCTATGTTTGCAGAGATTTCCTACCTCTGTACTACAGCACAACTTTCTATGTTCCACTTTTGTTTGACCAAGCTTAGTGCATAAGCCTTTAAAGTACCTTTAATTCTGAAAAACAAATGCCCCATTTTTGCTAAAAAATGCCTCATCTAAATCATATTTTACATCACTTGTAAACTGTCAAAAACTAAATTGAAATACAGTATGAAATTATGATTTAAACAACACATCACTGCGTTACTATGGTGAAGGAAATATATACCAAATAAATAAATTGGATGCGTTAAAATGTCTACATACTTCTATTACAATTCATCGCACTACCGCTGTGTAAGGTAGTGAAATAGTGGAGCGCCAACTCTTCAACAATTTAAGACATCAATCAGCCCACAATTGTGCGAACTCCTGTCCTATATTACCATTCAAGAGTCTGCAATCTGCTCGGGATCTTAAGAGGACAAAAAGAACTAGGAAATAGAAATGTAGAAAAATCAAGATGCAGAACTGCCCAAACTCAAAACCATGGGTTCTCAAGAGCTACAGGTGACAGTTTCTGCCTCTTATATTATAGAGCATAAACTTCCCTTATGTCAATTAAATGGCATTTAGAAGCTTACCTTATCCGTCTGAAATTAGTCACTTTTGTTGCTTTTTGTAACCGCTTATCTTGCCAAATCCTTTATAACTGTTACTGCAAAATTATGTATCCATCACTCAAATTAAGAGAAGTCCATGAATAAGAGCATTATATGAATCTGTTAAATAAATAAATACACATTATAAGGTCAGTAGCAGAACACGAAGCTGATGGAGGTAGTTGGATGTTTATTTGTCTGTGTAGGGTGCAATAAGGGACAACGGCTCCAATAGCTTTTCTGACACATGCTGCCAGGTGCCCTCCGCCTAGTCATATACCCATATTTGTAATTAACAGGGAATTAACACTGCCACCGACTGGATTAAAACTGGTAAAACCCTTCGACTCAGGCCTTTAATGCAGGAGCGGGCCTTTAATGGCTGGTAGAGCCCGCTATGGCAGGTTCTAAGGCTATATTACAACATTGGAATGTTGAAAGATCTTCCGAAGTTAGCAGCAAGGCAGAGGGCGAAAGAAGGCTGATGCAGGCCTTCTGCAACAACATTTTGAGGTTTCTACTTTTGTTTTTCCATATAAAGTTTGGAATATACTTCCGCCATTGAACATTGAAAGAGCTTTGTCGCTTTTCTGCCTCAGGCGATTCAGTGGTTATTCGCTTCTCCTATATTTGTCTGTGGCTCAGGCCTACAACCTGGGTATATGACAGATGACAACCTTTAGAATGTGCTAGAATGATAAATTACATATTTGTTCCAATTCAAAACATGATTGAAATCCTTCCTCAATAATTCTGGCATATTCTAGCATCTTCTTTCCTTAGAAGCTTTATTCCTATTAAAAACGCACTCATTAGCCAATTCAACATGTCAGTGCTCAAGTTGCAGTCAGAACCAAGCCAAAGAATCCACCTGAGAGGCAAGTATGTGTTATTTAAATTAACATAGCACACCTTTACCAATCACGCGGGAGACATTTTGGAAAAGACAATAGGTCTCGTCTTTTGTCTGAGATTCTAGTCCTATTTGCTTTATCAGTGTTTTTGCCACTGTTAGCTGAGCAGGGAGAGGTGCTGAAACTGGTCAAGCTTGGGAGGGGAAGTGGAGAGCAACACAAAGCACATGTTGGGGTCACGTACTTGAGGGGGAAGCAGCACACAGGGAATGAGCAAGAAAACACACACACTCCCATGGAGTGCTGAAAGAAAAAGAGAAATGCAGCTTCCTGAATAACAGCAGTAGAATGACACAAGTCAGCCAATCAGAACACATTAGAGAAGAAATACTAAAAAGAATAGGGAGGAAGAGCTCAAATAACAACAGGTCAATACAGTGGCGTAACAAAACTTGAGGGGAGGCCCCTGTAAAGTACAGGGAGAGGCCCCCCTCCCCCACCCAGTCAGGAGCTCTCAGGTAGGTGTCCACCACCAGTGCACAGTGTAGTGTGCTGAGGGGGACCCCTGGAGCTCGGCCCCCCACCCGCACCGCAGGAGCTGCGGGGGCCTTTGTTACACCAGTGGGTTAATATATATTTGAATGTTTTAGCAGCAATTGATCTTCAAAATATACAGAAAATCTTCCTCTAGGAGAGACCAAAAAAAAGGTAGATTTGATGGGATACAGGGAGCAATAGTCCGATAAGGAGGAGGAAAGTGGCACACACTGTCTGTCCTGTCACAGAATTGACGGGCAATGAAGGGACTAGGAACTGAAAGTGAAACAACAAGGTTGAGGCAACAGGTGGCCAATGAAAAAGCAGAACCCAAACCTTTTAATGGCCTGATATATGGCCAACAAGTGCAACATCTTCGCACAGTCCACTGTAATTCATACAAATGTCTCTGGATACCACAGAATACATCAAGACAAGCATAAGAAATGTAGTGATTAGCAAATGTAACTAATCCTCTTGAGATGCTATTCTAAATATCACTCTTGCTCCAGTTAGCAACAGCAGGTGCATGTGCCAGAAATAGCTGAAGCAGTATTACCATTACCCAGAGCCATTCCAGATGAATTTATATCCAAGGGCTATAATTTGGGGACTAACTGTAGGCTCACAATTTCAGTTGGACATTACCACATATCACTGCTGTAGGAAAATACTGAGGAGGCATCTCTCATGTTACTAGAAGGTGAAGGGTAAAGATGGCACACTATTCTGTGTGATTGTTTCTTCCCCTGGTAATTTATGGAGATGTGCTAAGGGAATGGAGCGGAAACAATTTCCATAACCTGATTACCTGGCATATTTTACTATGTTTCCACAATTGCAGCCAGTTTATAATGATCACCTTAATTGGGATTTCACACGCCTTAACAGGTTTATTCGGAAAAGCAGGTTGTATAGCTAAGGCTTACTCGGAATCTGATCTTGGTCATGCATAAATGTACATTACATTCACCCTGGATGCATATGATATGCTGATCTCTCAAAATTTTGAGTCTAGAAACTGACCTATAGATTATGCCAGTTAGGTGTCATCTTACTTATAGTAGTATTCTTCTTGTAGCTGCTAAACGATCATGGTCAAACCCAAGAGTATATTAAGGTTTTATAATAATTCATTTGTTTCCCCGTCCCAATATTTGAGCCGCCCCCCATAGGCTGCGTATAGTTTTAAAATTCAAAGTGATGGTAAGTTCCCAGTTACAGTCATTGAAGCATGGGCCAAAATGAGTGCTCAATTTGTGATGTGTGTAATTGCTGGTATAGACCTTCTGATCCAATATTCTAAATTTTATATTTATGTCTCCAGGTTTAATTTAGAAAATTCAACCCTCAGTGAGTGTAATGTTCTAATAACATTATAGTCCTTCATCCTCAGACTATATCCGTAGTTAATGCCCCCCTTCCTTGTTATAAGTCCTATTGTGTGGTTTTAAAGTCTCAGGAGCTTGGGCCCATAAATTAGGAATAAGGACTTTAACAACATGCATAGCTCTTCCATAATTCTATGCTCTTCCCTTGCCATGAGGGCTCTTATAGGCGACACTTTCATGGAAGTTCTACTTGTTTCTGGCAATGAGGATACTAGGCTGAAGCTGTGTATGGATCATGCATTTAGGCAAATCACCTCTTGTTTTTTTTTGCATGTGTTGTGCCTTCTTTAAAAGTGCTTAAAAGAGTCAAGCAGTAAGACTTGAGTGGTTTCTCGAAAGAGTGGACTTGCTTTTCCATTTCATTTCCATGTAGGTAGCGGATGGGTTTGCCATAACAGACTGATACCTTGGAAGCCTGGAATTGTATGCTGAATTTAAACACCATCCATCACCCACTGGCAGTGCTTCATTTGAGCCGGTGGTTACCAGTGGGGCCCACCAGCACTCATTTTTGGGGAGCAGCACTTATTTTTCAACATCAAATGTTTACCGGGAGCAAGAGAGAGAATAAAACACACAAAGGGGCTGATTTAAGAGCCCCTATCGCCTCCTTGAACCACGTTAGTGTCATTTATTTTTTCAAGCTAATGTGGCCCAACAGGGCCAAAATTGCTGCACCAGATTTACAAAGTGGCACAATACATGTATTGCACCTCTCTGTAACTCTTTGTGCTACATTATGCCTGCGCCAGGCATAATGGGCCTGATTCTAACTTTGGAGGACGGTGTTAAACCGTCCCAAAAGTGGCGGATATACCACCTACCGTATTACGAGTCCATTATATCCTATGGAACTCGTAATACGGTAGGTGGTATATCCGCCACTTTTGGGACGGTTTAACACCGTCCTCCAAAGTTAGAATCAGGCCCATTGTATGCAAAGGGGGTGTTCACCTGTTAGGGGGGCCAAAAAAAATGCACAAAGAAATCTAACAGATTTCTTTGCACAATTTTTTTTGCACTTTTAACGCCTGCTCCGCAGGTGTTAAAAGGAGGCACACCATTGTTTTCAATGGGCCTCAATGGACTTTGCAGGATTATCATCAGCATTTTTTACGCTAATCCTGCAAAGCTCTGAAATAGCGTCCAAAATTCTGATGCTAGTCCTCTACCTACCACCATGGTGCACCTTATCTTAGATACGGCGTACACGTGGTGGCATTAGGAGGGTACTATGGGGCGCAAGGAAGGTGGGGTTGCTCTGGGTACAGCTCCACTTTACATAAATCTGGCCTAAAGTGTTAAGAAGGAGGGAGAGAAAGGTGGAAAAAATGTCACAAAACGAGAAAGCAGGACTCTGCAAGAGTGAGATAAAGGAGCAGGGAGTATCTGGTAGTGGAGTAAAGAAGCATGAGGTGGAATAATGACTTTGCAGCCTTGGTATTCGGTATGCCGACATTTAATAGCACTGGACAAGGGATTCTGAGCACAGCTTCGAACACCGGCACTCACTCCAATTAAGCGCTGGCCACTCACCTGTCCAAGATATGGGAATTAGCCTCTCCTGGGTTTGTAGGCCTGGTGAGTGCAGTTTGTTCTTGAGTCATTCCTGGTCCTAAATAACACTACCCCAAAATCTGGAAGAAAGTGGGTGTCGTTCACTGGATTAAGGCTTTTCTGAGCAGGATTGTGACCTTGCCTATCCTGGATGAATTGTATTTCACGTTTCACGACCTTCCTAAGAAGCTGCCTTGCAGAACACATGCATTATTTTAAGAGTGTGTTAAAAAGCTTCAACCTCAATGAGCATGAAAGATATTTCATAAATTAATTCCCTTTAAGATTTTAAAGCCAGGGTTTTGTGGAGGAGAAACTTGGCAGAGTATTTCAGGATTTCATAGCCATTGCTATGATAAGCAGGGAATGCAGCAAATCTTCTTGGGACTTCAAATGCCACGTCTAGCTTATCATCCAGAATGGCCAGTTCTTTCTTGTTAGATTTCCACAGTACAGTCTTGCTGAATAGGGTGTGTTGCTGACACCAGTAACAACATTGCGAGGGAGGGGCACATTTTTGGGTGAATTTCTGGCAGCTACTCTGAACATGGCAAACATATCATGCAAAATAATAATATCAGCTTGTGTGATTACATTTAGTGTGGATAGAACATTGGTATAAGATGGGTAGGGTTTAGAGTATGATAATATATGCATACATAGGACAATAACCAAAACTTATTAGTAAAATTAAGAAGTCTACTAAGGATGCTGAACCTGGTTTCAAACAGAAAAACAGAATTGGCAGTAAGCAGAGAGGTATATGACGTTCCTGTTGCACTTGAATCACATCTGATATTGTGGTCCAGATTTACTAAGGCTTTCAAACACGCTAGCATGACACAAAATGATGAAAAGCAGGGCATACTATTTACTCTCCAGCTCAAAAGGTGGTTTGCACTGAAGAGGTGAACTTTTATAGTGCAAAAACTGCCTGCTATGTTTTGTGTCGCTTTCTGTCAAGTAGCCGTTACTAGGGCTGGTCAACGCAAACACCCATATGTTTGAAGGTATGGTGCATTTCTGTACATTTCCTCTTGTGCACCTCAGCGTAGTAAGTTTGATTGTTAAGTTCCGTTGTGTGAAAAATTAAAAAACTGGACCTGAGCTTACACCCTTACCAGAGGCATCCTTGAAACTGCCCTCTCTCAAAAAAGTTGCTTGCACCTCACCTATTACAGGCTATTAAGATGTGTCTTTGATGGTTGAAAATTATTGAAACTTAATTTGCTTCATAACAGCCACACCTTGCTGCATTCAAAATGGATCTAGTTGTGTCTTTTCTGTCACTGGATTTAGCCTTAGTGGGCTTCTAGTGCAGTAAGGCATTGAGAATAATATCTTTTTCCACACAGCAGAATATTACATCTTCTAATATAATACCAGGTTCTTAAAGCATGCCTGAGTTTGTGCCTGGGACTATGGCTTCTCTGGTTCATGCTCAGAGATGTGTGCCTAAAGTATCTGTTGATACTTGTGAACCTGAATTCTAGTCTGCACAGGTAGACTTGTTCAGTCTTTCCAACCATCTTTTTCAGTACACTATTTAAGGCTAGCTTTATATTAACCCCCCCCCGATCACTGATTCCACAAGCTTTAGGATTCAGACAAACAATAGATGTATTTGATGTGCCCCTATATCCCATGATTCACGAGTTGCAGTACCTCCTTGAGATGCTTCTTGTATCCTCTGGGTTTATTTTGCAATCACAGGGCCCTTAGTTGAATCCCAGGTGTTTCAGGTGGTATGCTTCCTTGAGTTATTAGGTCTCAGAAGCTATTCTCAATGTTTGGGAGAGCAATTCCTTGCTTAGCATTGTTTGAATGCTCAGTGAAATAAGGCATTTAATGGGTGCCAAGAGATGGTCATGTTTTGGATTGTGTCACTGAAATCAGGGGTATTCGTGGACTTTTAGACTTCACAAAAGAGTCCATCTAGTTGACTGAATGATTCCTGTCTTTCCTTCTAAGACTGATATTTGGGAACTAGTTTTGTTTCCTTTCTTTTAGTCTTCCCGGTGGCGTATTTCTTTCATTGCTCCCACCCATTCCGTCCATTGTTTCTCACCCTTGCACCTCTATTCATATGATGCTCTCCCAACCCTCCACACCTTCTCTTTCATTCTTTAACAAAAAAACTTGTTCTCTCCAGATGGCATCCCCAACATAGCCCACAACCACAAGGTGCACATACATCTGTTTCTCTACAAAGTTCAGAGGGCAAAACTGCTACCTTCTCAGTTACCCTCAGTTATTCTGTATACAGTAGAGTGAAAGGTCAGTAATCACCTGCTGCCCCGTATAAATAAAAACTTGAAATGCCTTTGGAGTATGACAGCTCAGATATGCAATTGCATTCCCTATGAACAGAAGAAATATTTTTAGCGACCAGTTCAGAGGAATTTCCAATAATGATCTCAGTTTTTGTAATGTTCTAAACATTGGAAAGGAGACCATGGGTGCTTTGTGTGCTTCAAAGGCAGTGCCATGGAAGTTTCCAATCTACTCCATAAGGCTCCTGTAACAAGACTGGAATCTATAAAAGCATTTGAACTTTACAACTTGTAGTGTAGAACAGACCAGGCAAACCTTCAGAGAAGCTCCATCGACGTTGTCGAGGAAATGCATTCTCTTCTTGTTCATGTGGCATTGGGTATTGAACCCTTGTTTGGAGTCCATCTTTCAATGCTCTAAACAGTTACCATTTTGTGATATTTTACTGTAGTTCCATTTATGCACCATTACATATTCCTTACGAGGAATCAAAGGGCTACTTGAATATAAGTAGCGTGATACTCCCTAGCTTGTGGTTGTTGTAATGAATGTGGGTTTGTAGTGTGGCCTATGTGGGAAATGCTTTGATGTCTTAAGAGAAGATTTCTACTACTGTTTATACTATTGCTGCATCTGGATGAAATGGTGTGGGATGAGATTGTGTCCTATGTAGAAATCGTTTGGTGTCATACATGATGAGCAGCATCAGCCTCTTATGTCCCTGAGATAATGTAGCTGCCTTCCTACACAGAGGTGAGAGAAATGGGGTTTGGTCTGGTTCTTCAATGGACGTGGCCTGGTGACATTTGTTCTCCACATCATCTTTGTGTGGAAGGCTGATTCTGGATCTGGGTTAGTGTCACCCTTCATCCTTTGGGCAAGACGAAGACCTTTAGTGTCTTCCTGGCTTCCAAGTGATCTTGTGTGTTTCTTGACTTGGCTGAGAACAAATTGGGAAATTGGAAAAATTCACAAGGAAGCATCTTGCCGCTGTGCTCATCAATCTCAGCAGTGGTACCCACTTGATGTCTGTGGTCGCTTCTACTTTAAGCCCCCTGTATTGTTTGAGCCATTCTGAAGGATGGACAGCTCTGTTGTCCATTTTTCACTTACTGGCCATTTATACAACAAATGTTTCCTGAAAGTTTGTACCCACAGTCAAAAAGGCTACCATGTATTTATGCATTGTTTTCCACACCCTTAAAAAATGCCTACCTATCTGATTATATGTATTTCACCTGTTTCTGAAAGCAACATAAGGATTGGTAATCATGTGGAAGAGAAATGTTCTCAGTGCCAAGTACATACAATTATGTGCTGCATTTCATAAATCTATCTTCCTCATCTTAACGCCTCAGGTAGACAGTGCCCTAATGTGGCTTTGATAATAAAGATCTGGATCAGGAATCCATTTATAATTTACACATTTTCTGAAAGGTTAGGGTTCTGAAACAGGAGAAGTTTTTAATGTTAACTGCTTCTAATCCCTCATTAAAACCTGCCTTTGTTGACTCTTCTCCTTAGTTCAAAGGCAACGTTTAGATGTATTTTTTTTTCCTCCCAGAGTTAAATGAGACCTCCTGGGACTCTGCTTTTGAAAGAGATGCCAGTGCTCGTTTGCTCTTGGTGGCAAAGGAGTAAAAGCTGCATCCAAATGATTATGTCCTGTGATCCCGTATCTCAGTTCAATGGCAAGGTTGCCAACAAAGAGACGGCAGTGCTTAAATTGTGAAAGAGAGCATGCCGGTGCCCGAAGTTCTGGTCAGAAGTTAGCTGCTGGTGCAATTAAACATCAGTGCAGGGAATACCAAGGCTGGCAGTCTTTATTCCACTACAGACACTTCCTGACCCTCTTTCTCGCTCCTGCAGGATCCTGATGTTTCCCTTTGTGACAGTTTTGCCGTATTTCTCATCCCCTGCCTTTCCCATTTATATATTTTTTCCGCTCTCTGTAAATATCTGATGTGGGAAATAGGTGCCGTTCTCCAAACATAAGTGCCAATGGCCTTACCGGCATCCACCGGCTCAAATTAAGCAGTGAGAGGAAGGACCACCCATGTGACCCTGGGCATATAGGATAGATATCTGTATGCCTTAAAGTTTATTTTGATCTTTTTTCAGAACGTGTCACAGCTCATGACCTGGAAAGTCAGCCTGAATACACCCAAGACTTATCCTGTTAGTTTTCAGTTCTATGTGGACACTGTTGTAATCCATCTGAGCACAAAAGTAAAATAACCACTGTGTACAGGGATATCAAACTTTGCCCCATGAGGGCATGATCATGCCAGGGCTTCACCGCCATTATAATGGATTCCAATTTTGAAAATGTGTTTGCAATTTTTTTTCACATGGCTATCCCAAAAGGGTGTTGCTCCTAGATGAACGTTGGACACCCCTTTGTGTGGCATTTCATCTTGTGACCTGAGAACTCCATGAAACTGAGTAAAACCAAAATAACTCTAATAAGAAAATCTTGCTTTAAAACCTTAGCACAAAAATGTGAATGAACAAATAATGAGGGGATAATGGAACATGATGTGGGAAAGAGAAGTTGCCCAAGAGGGAAGAAGAAGAAGCACAAAATTGTTTTCGCCATGGTTTTTATTAAATATGTAATTAGTGAGTGGGCGTGCTATTCCCCTCTAGCTAGTGGAAAATTGCAGCCTCTTCTGAGTATTCCAAGAAAGACATTGAACATTCAGCAGAGAACTGTATCAAAAGGCGCCAACACTGCACCTATATACTGAATTGTGAATGCGATAAAAAGGAATTATTGATTTGTTCGTGGTGAAAGGATTGCTATAGAAAATTGTATCTCTATGAGCTTTGACTAAATGAGTTAAGATCTTTGGAGAGAAAAACCTGCTGAAAAGATGAAAATCTTAATATCATTTGAATATAATTACAAATATGAGAGTAGAATAAGGAGAAGTGCCAAACGTTGTGTCTACGGGTATTCATCCCAGCACCTGTCAACCCTCAGAATGAACCACTTCTAACAGAAAGCAGAGACACAGCAGGAAGGATGGGAGAAAGAGCCTCCTAAATGTTACAAATTAATTGGAGGGATGTGTGAAATTACAGAGATTTCAATCTGCAAAATTTGTTACTTCCGTCTCAGCTTTGCCTGCGTTGTAACCTTCGCAAAAATAAGTTTCTGGTGTAATTTTTTCTGCCTAAGCTGTCGGCTACATTTTGCAAAGTTTAAAAACTTTCCAAGCTTTAAAACGGGCAGTTGTCAAACTTTCACGGGCACAATGTAAATTTTGTCCATACATATTTTATAGGCACCAAATCATTTACAAGAAGTTGCGTCTACTTGGTAAAAGATTGTCAGTGGCCAAGGTAACTTGAAGGTGTGATGATGCCCAACAGAAATACAATCACAAGCATTAAAGGAAGTTAAAAAACCATAGACCTGTGTGAAGTCCCTTTGTATGGTTCAAATAGTTAATGAAATATCATGTGCTAAAATGATGGGTTCTACGGACTAAGGCCCTTATTTATGAAATGTTTGCGCCACCTTAGCGACATTTTTTTTTATGTTAAAGTGGCGCTAACAACTCCATATTTATATTTTGACGCTAGGCCCGGTAGTGTCAAAATATTGGAGTTAGTGCCATTTTTAGGATGCGCCAACCCACCTTGCGTCAATGAGATGAAAGTTAGGCGTTCCCGTCCTAAAAATGATACCCCCTCCCACTCAGCGCCATATTTAACTCCCATCGCAGAAACGACACACAGGTGGGAGATGGACCAAAATAATGGTGCTAAGCCCTCTTAGTGCAAATATTTAACTCCTGGTCAGACCAGGCGTTAAAGTGCAGGTAGGCCCATTTTCATGGGAAAAACTAATGGAATGGGCATAAAGATGCCAACCCCAAGCCCCAGCCACGCCACAAGCCACACCACAGGGTCACTACAGGAGGAGGGAGCCCATCCCAGGTGTTTGTGTATGTGTGTGGTGTGCCATTGGGGGCCCCTTACATGGGTCCCCATGCCTGGCACTGGGTATGTAGGGCTTGCCCAGGGGACACTGGTCCCCTATGGTGGGCATTGGGGTGGTGGTAAGGACTCCTCTCTATACTTAGACAGGAGTCATTTTTTGATAGTTTGTGCGTCGAAAAATTACGCTAGGTTGATTAGAAGCAGAAATGTTGCCGCTAACCAGCCTAACGTCATTTCTGACCCACTAGCGCCATTTCCCCTAGCATTATCCCCCACCGGCTAGCGTCTTTTTTTGTAACACTAGCCATTCCTTAGCGCCATCATGCATCATTTCATAAATATGGCGAACGGATTGCTTTGAGGAATGGCGTTAGTCGGAGTTTAAAAAAATTACGCACAACTGCTTTAGCGCAGTTGTGTGCCACTTTTCATAAATTTGGGTGTAAGGGTCCATTACTAGTATCCCGGTGTATTGCCAGGCAATTCCGGTGTTTGTTTCTACTGGTACCGCCTCATTTTTGTCAGCATTTTCACTAGCAGATTTTCAAGTTGCAAGTTAAACTAAATGGATTTGCTGTGTTCTGGAGAATCTTGTAATGACTTCAGTGGATGAAGTGGGAGGAACTTTGTTACTGGCCCCATCAGACTTACAGATGGATTCATATTCTGGTCCCATGTAGACAGGCTGCAGGAAGCACGTGCTTCCTATCTGCCCAAAATGAATGATCACCTAAAAGTAATTTTGTATTGCATGGCTGGTGAATATTTGAGTGAAACAGGGAAAGTATTTAAATACCTTTTAAGGGTGAAATGAAATGCAAGTAGGATGCTGTGCAATTGCTTTTTGACATATTCAGAAGCAAGCCATGATGAGGTTTGTTTGTGTAATTGATTTCTTGTTAATGCTTTAAAAATGTGATATGGTTAGTAAAAGCCATAAAAGTTAGAAGAATACACACAGACACACACAAAATGTTCAGTCGTTAAACATGAGCCCTGAGGACAGCTCTTCTAAAGAGTTTGTCTTTGATTTGTCTTTTGCTTTGACTGTGTTCTTATACTAAAACTTCTCTGTGGCAGTTCTAAGCAGAATAATAATTAAATAATATTAAATGATTCAGAATTTTTCCTGTCACACTTGATTCATTTTTCTGTGTTGTACAACATTTCAAATAGTGCTTAATTTATGGCTATGGGGGACTTTATGTTTTGGACTAGTTTTCATATGCCCCTTCTTCAACCACTCTACACCACTTATTTCTTAAAGACACTCTTTCAGGTTCGTTTTCATCCCTTCCTCTCTTCATTACAGTTTCCTTTCTTCCTTTTCTCTCTTTATCTCTTTCCAGCCTTTCTCTTGCCCAAAGTCAAATGCGGGTGATAAAGAAAAAATCTCTGAATTCATCATGCAACAACCTGCACAAGCTAAGCACTGTTTAAAGCATATTGGAACACTGGAATGTTGGGAGCTTCATTGAAAACAGTGGAAGTCTCTGGGCTTCTAATGGTTGACAGAAGCCCGGAGCTCCAACATGACTTTGTTTTATTTATTAGAACATTCCGCCCTCCAGTGGCAGTGTTCTACTATCCTTATAGCCCTCTGTAGCTGAGCCATAGCGGCATTAAAGTCCCATTCCTTTCTTAAAGCTATAAGGCTATAAAACTTCATCATAACAACCTATGCCTGCTGACTTTTGGGGTCACAGATGTAGGTATAGTCCTCCTGTACCATAACACCACCAGCCAGGGAGTTGATGATTCATCGTGAAAGATAACCACAGTAAAAGAAGAGAAGCTAGGCAATTTTCTTCTGGTTCCTCAAATCCTGAATGCACTCTGCCAGATCTCAATTGAAGCACCAAATTTTAGGGATGGGATAGATGAAGGCATCCAGATGGTGCAAGATTTGAAGCAATCACTACAAGAGAACACCTTAGTGCGACGGTCTGTGGTGGTGCTTGGATAAATTAACTTTTTTGCTTCATAGTTGATCAGGCAGTTGTTGGAAGCTGAAGTTGTAATGGGGTAAAGCACCTGAACAGAGAACAGAGTTAAGCAGTCCATTTTAAATAAGTAGCCCTATGTGCTCAAGCCAAGAACTAAGATACTATCATCATGAAGTTAAAGAAAATGCACTAGAAAGATTTCATATATGATCAATTATTAAGATCATGTGATTGTGAATATATATATTTATGAAAAAATAGATATATTTGAACTGACTGGCTGTCAGTTGGGATCCTTTTATTAAAAAAATGATCTCAAGAGAAGCTCCACAGAGGTAAAACAATGGCTGGATAAAGGGAAGAAGGCAAGACCAATGCCTAGAGCAGAGGAGACGAGGGTGACCACCGCCTTCGACTCTGGACATCCTATCACGCCTACCCTTACAGTCAGGTATTTAGGGATTCCAACGGACAGGTACATGTTCTTGATGTCGGTGTGCTAAACAACATCAATGAAAGTATTATTGTTCCAAAACCATGGAATTTGGAAAAGTTGCCCCATGTCAACACCACTTAGTAATATGGTAGTAGACAGAACAGCGAACTTGTACCTCAACTACATTCATTTGGTCTATTTAGGACTCATAAAACTCATAAGCTAATTACAAAAGGCTCAGTAAATGCAAGCATTTGCCTAATCTTCAGACTAAAAAGAGAAATCTCACTTCTCGAAAGGTCGATAGCTGCAACCTCCACTAGTTACCACCTTTACATAGGCTGTCTGCCTCACTGCTGTGCTTCGGCATACACCTTGTCCCTCCATCTCCAAAATATCCATTTTCCCTCAAGCTAGCCAGACCAGAAGGAACAAATGTGAGGATAATACTTTGGCTTCATATGACTTCAAAGCCAGCAAGGGTCCTAAATATTTAATCACCTTCCCACAACACAGTTTATTCATCCTGACCAGAGAGTGATCAGAGACTTAGGGGCAGATTTACAAGAAAATAGCACAGCGGTCTCGATGCACCACTTTTTTTGCGGCCCCCTTGCCCCCTCTAATGACGCCATGGTTGTGCCGTATTTGAAATACGCACACCATGGCGGTCATTACCACAACAGCATCAACATTTTTGAGTATTGGAGGGCTTTGCATCACTAGTGTCAAAAATGTTGACGCTCGTGCAGCAAGGCATAAGGAGGCCCATAAACTATTATGGGTGCGCCACTTTAACGCCTGCCAGAACTTTGAATAGGGCAGTAATACAGCACCTGGTAGATTCTGTACCAGGAGGTGTCTGTCTTTACCCACACAGACTGAGTTTTTCCATTTAGAATGGGTGAAATGTACTTAATTAACATGTTACCCTGGTTCTAAGGTGCAGTATCTTTAATGGGGAGGTAATAAAGCAGCAGGTAAATATTGCACCGGACAGTATTGGTATATATCAAATTTAGTATTAATTCCCAAAACAACACACTTGATGAAGCCAGGCCTCCTATGCCGGTATACAGCTCTCTTATTGCAAGTGTGTTGGATGAAGGGTACGCAGAGTGCCTTTCATACCCCAAAAATATTTGACCGGGAGAGCAAAGTTCCTTCTCAAGTGCCTTGCATAGAGAGTGTAAAGCAGTGCTTAATTTCTGCTTGTTGTTTCCGGTGCTGAGCACCGGCACTTATTTCTGAGGGACGGCGCTTAGTTTTCTGTCTCAAGCATTTACTGCGAGCAAAAGACATAGGGTAAAGATGGAAGAAGAGAACAACGAAAAAGCGTCAGAAAGGGGAAAGCAGGAAGCTGACAGAGTAAGCTGAAGGGGCAGGAAGTGGCTATAAACGGACGAAGTGGCTTCAGGATTACGCTGCCTCAGTAGTATTGGCTCGCACTTTTAATTGCAGCAGCCACGTGTTTAAGAGGGCAGCTTTGAGCACCGGCACCTTTTTATTTACAAATTAAGCACTGGTTTAAACGTACATGCTATAGCACCCTTCTCTCCCGTATAACAATTTAAATTGACAAAGAAAACAGTTTTCTATAATGTAGGCAATATACCTTGATGAAACTGATGTTACACTGGTGTACTATTGTGTAATTTTGTGAGTTTACACACAATTCTGTCATTACACCACATGGCCTAACTATGCTGCATCCACACAAATTTTTTGCATGGGAGCACAGGAACAGTGTGAATGACCAGGATGTGAGCAGCTGATGTTTGCGCACTAGTGTTTTTGTGCTATTTTGTAACACAAAGGGGCAGATTTAACTTCCCTTGCGCCCTTTAGTGCCCCGTACTGCCACCTTTTGAGCACCGTATTTAAAATACGGCGCACCATTGTGCAGTGTACAGGGGCAAGAGCGTAATTTTGTTTTTTTACACTATTGATGTAATCTCCAGGAGTACCGGCAACATTTTGGCGCTACTCCTGCTGAGTACATAGGGGCCCATTAAAAATAATGGTCTGCCCCCTTTTAGCCGCTGCTCTGGGCAGGCGTTAAATGTGCCAAAGACAATTGCGCCAGATAATCTGTTAGATTTCCTGGTGCCATTTTTTTGCCCCCTCCCTCCCTCCCTCCCCCCCCCCGACGGGGAAAAGCCCCCTTTGCATACATTATGCATGGCACAGGCATAATGTTGCGCAAGGGTTTACAAAGTGGCACAATGCATGCATTGCACCACTTTTTAAATATGGCGCATGGAAAATGCCTGTTTAGCGCCGCCTTAGCGTTAAGAAAATGATCCTATGGAGGCGCTAAAATGAGGTTAGGGGCTCTTAAATATCCCCCAAAACGTTTCCTTAAGCTCAAAATGGACACAGGATTGCATTTCACGCTGAAATATTTTGTGTAAATTGACATAATTGTTGCAGAAAATCAAGTAACTATACAAACGCTAATTTCACACAGCTCTAATGGGCACACACACTGCAACTTTACATTATGTGGCACAATCTTGCATAATGTTGGTAATTTCGCATTAGTCTTGTTGCACAAAATTCCTGGTATTATGCTATTATGACGCGTCATCCAATTCTGTGCCATTCGCTGGTAAAATGTAATGCATAGGAAAAAAAAGGACAGAACGGGAGTGGCTGCTGTTCGCCGCTCTTGTGCACTGTTCTTTTAGTGCAACAAACACTGTCCTGACAATCAAAAAACAAAATAATGAGAAAAAAACAATAAAATAATATTTTCACATTCACAAATGGACAGGAGTATTGGACTTACACAAAATGAGAGCCCTCCCTGCAGAATATCATAAGGGGCCCCTGGGTTTCCATGTCTCACAGGTATTAGCCTCGGGCTGAATGAGGCCCGTTTTGAAGGGTTGGTTGCCCCCTGAATGTTTGGGGGGGGCCCACCTGCACTTTGGGGTGCAGGGGAGTGGTAACGTCCATGGACAGGAAGACGCATTTCATGTTAAAATACAGTGCCAAAAAGATTTTACCCATTCTGTGTCTATGGGAAAAAGCTTTTGTACATATGGCCCCAAATGTCAGTTTCGCATTTCTCCGGTTTGCTTAATTTTTCCTTATACAAATTCAGATTGCGTGAATTTCACATTCCCCTGGTTATAGTCTCCATGACTTCTGTCTCTCTAACAGAGAAGCGGCACCCATGCACCCCCGCCTTCCTCTGTGCATAGGTAATATACTTCCACGACGCCGCAAGCACGGTCAGTGGGCTTTGATCTGTGCCATGTAAAAACACGGTGATGCAGTCTGATGTGACCTCATTAGAATGTCTAATTAATTCAGAACCTTGTCACAACGTTTGAGATGCCTGCCAGACATAATGGAAGTGACATGCCGGCAAATCAAATTTGGGGGACACCTTAGTGCGAAGTCAGAAGAAATCAAGCCGATCAGCGCAGACGAGCAACTCAGCCATCAAAGCACTTGCAGCCTTCAGACCGTGTCTGTAAAAATATACACAGTGCGCAATGAAGGGAGCGCGGCCATGTCACGTCGGGCGGCGTTTGGGAGGAAAATGGATTTCTCATTAGTGGCCACGAGGCCACTGACATTCCAGTTCCCGAGGTTCGGCGGCTTTGAATCCCAGGGTAGGCAATACGGCAGTGCACCTGGGGCTGTGAAATTACGGGCCGTCGTCACACGCCTGTATACAAGGCGCTAAATGTAGCGGTGCGAGAAGGGAGCCCGCGAGCCCTCCTCCAATGCCCACGACCAGGTTTAAATGAGCCACTTGGGGAATTTATGTTAGCATTTGTTAATTTTAACAAATAAAAGCAAGCATCAAAATTATGAATAAGCTAATTTTGAAGGTTTCAGAATATGAATTGTAATAATTTCACATTTCAAAGTCAATCATTAGAAATATATGGATTAGTGCAAGTGAATGGAGCCCAATCTAGATTTTCAGTGGAATACCAGTGTGGATCACAGGGCCTTTTTCACAGTCTGTGGGCAGTGCGCATTAGGAAAGGAACAGAGACCACGGTGAACCATGGGTTTTTACATCAAGGGAGTGCAACTGGGATCAAGGAAAGTAGAATGAACATGTTAACAGTAGAATTTCACCTGTGTATACAGAGACACAACAGAATATTTGGTAGGGTTAGGCAGTGTATGAAAGGCCCAAAGGCCTGTGACCCTACTGGGCTCCAACAGTGGCAAGAAACTTGTTGACAATTACGAAGACATATGTGGTCCTAATATATGTCTTGATTTACTTGTGACAGAGAGGTACTAATAATAAATACAGTAATAACCTACCTTAAACTCTTTCTCCAAGTTTGTCCTCTTCGGCTTATAAATCTCAGGTAAAAGGAGATTCCATATCACCAGGGCACAGGCGTCAAGAGAAGTATCATCCGGTACACTTAGGCGCAGATTCTCAAAGGTTTAGCGTCGGTTTAGAGTTGCTTTTTTAATAGGTGTTTGGCTTGGTTTGTGCGTCAAAGTAACAGAAAGCAACGCAAAACGCTGCTTTGCATTACTTTGTGCCAAGGGGGCGTTACATGAGTGGTACATGGGCATAGCCGCAATACCACCCATGCTTTTTTTATGCTAAACCCCATTCTGAAAAATCAGAAAAAAGGGCTTAGTGTCAAAAATTAACACCATTTCAAAGCTGGCGCAAAACAAAGAAATGTGTTTATTGCTCCCTGCTTTTCCGACTTTGCATGTGTGCTGCATTGTACAGCACACATACAAGGTGGGAAAAACATTTCCTCTTGTCTAGGCATAGTATTTTGTACAGGAAGGATACCCTTCTTGTACAAAACCTATGCTAGACTCACGCACACACCCTAGCGCTATGGTGTGTATGTGGCGCACGGCAGCTGAAATCACCACCGGCGCTAGGGAGGGGGGGGGAGAGTGCTATTTCTATGTGAATATGGCACTCTCCTGCTCCTTCCTTGTCACACAGCACAGTTTTTTTGCACGCTGCACAAGACTAAGGCCCAGAATCTGGGCCTTCGTCTTAAAGGAACGTACCTCAGATACAAAACATGGCAAGAGCTCCCTCTGGAGCCTAGTATTAACAAGAAGATTGGAGAATTGTTAGACTTGGCACACTTGGTGTGGTTTTCCCCCAAACCTTTTTCCTTCACTCTCCTGTTTTCCGAACTCATTTTTATTGGCATTAGAGCTCTGTGCACTTTACCCCTGCTAACCAGTGGTAATGTTTTTGTGCTCACTCATTTAAACATGGTAAAATTTGCATACACCTAATTGGTGCATTTATTTACCTTTAAGTCTCTAGCTTATGGTACTACCCAAACATATGGCCTTTATACTAAATGCTACCAGTGGGCAGTTGCACCCAATGTGCCACCCACTAAAGAAGCACGTTAAAACATGTCTCAGGTCTGCAATTGAAGCCTTTAGAGTTTTTGAAACCATCATTTTTACCTGGCAAAATAAACCTTTTGCAAGACCTAAACCCTCCACTTTGATACTTACAAGTCACCCTTAAAGGCTCACGGAGCAGGATGCAAATAATTTTATATGTCGGACATGTGTGCATATGTTTTACATGTCATGGAAGAGAAAATGTTTCCCTGTTGTAAGGCCATCTCTCCCATAGATTAACTATGGGTTACCTACCCTGGATTACCTTTTTACACTTCATAAATGATAGCTTCAGTTTAGGAACAATGGAGAAATGCTTCTTCCATTCAAATGAATTGTAATTTGAAATATTTTTTAATGGTCGGGTTTTAAGTTACTATTTTGTAAATGCCACTTATAGAAAGTTGACATTCTACTTTCTAAGCCTAATGTGCCTTTCTGACAGAGTCCAGGATGAGATAACTGTGAATGACTCTCCTGTGGTCTTTTGTGTACTTCTTCTAGACATGGGAACAAAAAGCTCTTGGTTGTGGGGAGGGGTGTTGACCTCCTGAATGGGATGTCCTGGGGGTTGTATTTAGCGTTCCTTAGCTACAAAAGCTTGCTTCAGGGCATGCCCACCACTTCCAGATTTCTAAGGGCTGCCTGCACTGCCACTGACAAATGCAGCTCACACCTAGGCTGCCTGGCCTTTGTTGTCCTAGACAGCGTGGACCTAAATCCAGGAAAGGGGAGGTTAGACAAAGGGGCATCCCCACCCACGGGTTGGCAGTAACAATAAAAGTGGTATCTTTTGCAACTCTCATCAGAACACATCTTTACTTGTGGAAGATTCAGAGGAAGGACTACCCTGCTGTCTGGAGAAGGAAGAGTGGACCTGCTTGCCTTGAACCCAGCCTCCTGAAAAATGACTCACAGGTAAGTTGTCTGACCTCCTATTCGAGCTACAGGGACACAACAAGTTTCCAGCCTACCCTGCAACTTCCCAGCTGACCATCACCTACAGAACCTACCTGGACCTGCCAGAGCCCTGCCTGAACCCAGCTGCTGTCCTCTGTGAAGTGAGTACTGATCCCAGGTGCTGAACTCTTGGCTGAGATCATAGAGCACTCACAGGCCTCAAAATGACAAGTCCTGAGTCCCAGGTGAAGATCTAGACATTTTGGGGTCTTCGTGACTCTGAGCGAAGCTTTGCTGCAGCTCACCATGTGGATGTGGACTCAGAGAAGGTAAAATCTTCATCAGGATGAACCTGGCTGCTTTATCTGACCCATGCCCTACCATGTTTGGGCTGCATTTGCAGCTTTGATGTGGCCCAGTGCACCCAGATACCCAGACTTGCTGCTTAGTGCTTTTTGTTGCTATTTTCACCTGAAAATGCAAACATTTTAGCTCTGGTTCTACTTATTGAATATTTATCATTTTAGTTTATTTTATTTATTAGACCATTTTCTTTTTTTCTAAATTGGTTGTCTGAGCTGGTGCTATACAATTGTTTTTTTTTGTCACACTAGAAACATCAAGCAGCATGTAAGTAAACCACACATGCAAGAAAAGGTCTCCTTTAATGAATGGCAAAAACAGGAAAAAGAATCAGGACATTTTTAGCACTGGCTGAGCAAGAGCTTGACTGCTAAAACAAGTGAAGTGTGACTAAATGGAACTTCAGTGTAAGTTAATTGTGTAAGATTGAAGAGCATCTACTAAAATCGATTGTGGGAGGACCAGTGCAACATGTGAGTATGGGAACACCCCCTGTAAAATGTCGATAACGGCTTTTTCTGTGATAGCGAGAGGTTGACTGTTTGCCAGACTTAGTGGGATGGGCACATTTCATGTATCTAACCTCAGCAATATGGAAGAAATACTCTTCTCCAATGAATGCCAAAAACATGAAACATGTCAGGAGATTACAAGCCGTGGTCAATCAATGCATGACTGCCAAAGGAAGTGAGTAAACTGTACTGAAAACTAACGTATTGTGGATAATGTGAACTGCATGTACTATAATGCTTTCTGTGAGGGTGGGTGCAATATGCATATGTGTGAACCACTCAAGTTGAAAAAACGCTGTTGTACATGTACTGATGATCTGGAATAGAAGAAACACAATTTTAGAGGATGGGCTTGTCCACTGTAGCAAGACCTAACTAGGTTTAGTGTGTTTTAAAGGAAATATAAATAATAATATTTTCTCCATAGGTATAAATTTGCTGGGCTACAGTACTGACTCCGCTTTGATAGTGGCGACAGAGGAAATTCGATGTGTTATGGACATTGGGGGAAAGGCCGCATTGATCTTATTGAATCAATCAGCGGCATTTGATACAGTGAGCTATGCCGCCCTGAAAGAACACTTGGTTGAAATAGGTTCACGTGACCTGGCCTATGATCTCCTTTGCTCACTTCTCTTAGATAGAGAGCAATCTGTTACATGTGGGGATTTTGATTTCAGGTCTTTTCCTCTGCTGTGTGGTGTCCCGCAGGGGTTGACCCTTAGCCCAACGCTTTTCAATATTTATGTGGCTCCTTTGGGTAAGTTGATCAGATCGTATTGTTTTTCAACCATCTCCTATGCCGATGACACTCAGATAGTAGTGTCAAGCACAAGTGATGTCGAAGAGGTGGCAAAACGGTTTAACAAATGTACAGGTGCAACAGTTAGATGGATGAGTAACCACTGCCTAAAGTTAAACTCAGAAAAAACTGAGGTTCAAATATTTGAGAAGGACGCATCTTTTTGGAATTTTACATGGTTGCCTCCAGAGCTCGGCTCTCTCCCCATGCCTGTTCCCAAAGTAAGGAATCTAGGTAATAACTTTGATACACAGCTTTCATTCACTGATCAAATCAACAAATTTAGTTCACCTTGCTTTTTTCTGCTAGGAAGCCTTAAGAAAATTTAGCAGTTTATTTCGGTTGAGCTACAGAAGACAGGTATAATTTCTCTAGCGCTATCTAGACTAGACCATTGTAATGCTTTCTACATGGGCATTCAACAAGGACCACTAAATAAACTACAGAGGCTGCAAAATGCAGCAGCAAGGCTTCTTATGAAAATCCCGAAATATCAATCTGTCTTCGAGGCTCTGGAGGAGCTCCATTGGATTCCGGTGAGAAAGAGGGTTGCTTTTAAAGCACTGTGTGCAATTCACAAAGCACCCTATGATACCAGCCCAAAGTATTTAAGGAAAAATAAATTGTTGGCACATTCCAAACAGACACCTGCATTCCGTAACAGCCAAAATTGTGTCTATCCCTGAGATGAGGAAAGTTTCTGGGGTAGGTAGAATCTGTCTACTTTGCTCTTCTTTGGAACGTGCTGCCTAGGCACCTTAAAGGACAGTTGGAACCGAGTATCTTTAGGAAGCAGTTACAAGCCTTGCTGTTTTCTATCATGTTGTAGCACTGCTGCTCTTCAGTCTTCCAGACCCTAGCACCAAGACACCTTCGGTCATTTGTTGCACTTTATAAAGTTATCTATATCAACATTATCAATATCAATATATTCAAACTGTGTACTATGTTACTTTTTTAGTGATCATTCAAATATGTCAAATGGACATTGTGAGAGTCCAGGGATTATGCATATGAGGACTTATTATTTTCTGTGTTAGTGCTAATGTAACACTTTGGGTTTGGACTAGAAAGTTGTTTGGTGCTGTGTACTGAAAAGGGCTTATTCCATGCACTATAATTAAATGTAAATGCTTTTCTAAGGTTTTTTTTAGTTTGAACTAATGTATTACCTTTCATTGTAGTTGTGAGTTCAGACTTTTGGCACAATTTAGTTTGGTGGATGGGTACTCCTTCACATACATAATGGATATCAAGTCCAAAATATTACAAGTGCATTATATTGAGAGTGTGGGCCTGATTTAGATCCTAGCAGGGGGATTACTCTGTCCGATCTGCATAGCATAATATGGGATCTTAATACTACAGAACGATATCCGTCATGTTTGTGGCGGAGTATTTCCTGTTGCCAACATCTAAATGAGACCCTATGTCTTCAAAGTTGGGACAAAGTGAGAACATTTCACTCTACTCATCGGCGTGTAAATGTCCCTGAATCTGTCCAACTTTGCTGGGTGATGTTTTGCCATAAGATGTCATGCATGCAAAGGAAAGGACATCTGGACCCAGGAAATGTTTCACTACTTCATCTGGGCAGCTGTATCATGTAAATAGTGCTGAGGACCTTCGAGCAAGGAATGTATAATAATGGTTTCCAGCTACTGCAAGTGATTTCTAAATTCACTTCATTTTTAACATACTGCATGCTTCCACTTTGCAAAGCTGTCAATGTTTATAAATATAGTCTTACTTGGAGGCTGTATGTCTTGTACGTCATGTGTGCCATTTTTATCCTCATGTGGCGGCGAGGATCCATTTGGAGACAAAGATATCCCAGTTATGCTGTATTTTTGTGATGCAGTTGGGATAGTGTGCATTTTTTAGAATGTTGAATAAAACAAAATGCAAATGCTACTAGGAATGTCAGACCATGTTTTAGAGTGTAAGGTTTAATGACGCATATTGCTTTCTTGAAGAGTTGTGATAATACATGTTCATTATATGTGTATTGTTCCTGCATCAAAATGGAACTCACTATGTGGCTCAAGTGAGCGTGATAGAATGCCAATCCTTTTTTGGGAAGGCAGTACACTTGTGCGGAGAAGCAAGTACCTATGATATTGTGTGGTTGAAAGTAATCCGATGCTGCAATTACGTTACTCTATTTTGTGTAGGATGTTGATTCTTTCAGGGATGTGAGTACCTGTGTGTCAGAAATCAAGTTTCTATGATTGTACTGGGTTCGGTGTGGGAACCCATTATTGATGCGCCATGTGTAGGAAGGGATTGTCTGTGAATTGCTATATGATGCTATAGTGAGGAGTGGCTTAAACTTGCTTTACTCTGTGCATATGATGGATGTACCCTTTTGGTTATAGTTTGCCCTTATTGTGTGTCTGTGCATAAGGTGTTACACAATTTTTAGGGTACTGCCTTATCCTCAATTTTATGGTATGTTAGTCACACATGAAATTCCTTTGGGATAATTGCAGTGTTGAAGATGTTTTGTTTTCCTTTTTTCTTTAGGAAGGGGAGAATTTACCTATCATGGTTGCTTCTCTGACCCATACACTTGGATGTGCTGTGTCCTGGTCCATAATCCTGTATCAAATGTGTGTTGCGTGAGAGTTCTGTGGTGAGGGGCTTCTCCCTGACTGCTGTAAAAGGTCAGTTGACTAGGAGACCGAGCTGAGACCCATGGTCCTGGAGGGGGGTGTTTGTATATATATCTACAAGATCGAGTCACTTGGATGAACAACTTCTGAGATTGCTGCCTGTCCCTCATCTTGACTTGTGAAGGCCAGTTTATAAACATATTTGTAATAACAGATACACCAGAGGCTACATAAATGTGTATTTGTATATCTGATTTTATTTAAATTACATGTGTAGTATGCTTTGTTATAGAGGCGTTTAGCCAGCCATCTTCTTCCATTGGCCTGATGCCACATCAGCCATTGTCTAACTTTACTGTACCAATTCACTAGCCCTATTGGCTTTGCCAAGGTTTGTTTCAAAGAACACACAGTCCTTTTCACTGAAGTGCTCTACATAGCAACAGAAGTTGCACATAAAAGTAGATTAACAAATTGGATGGATAACAAACAGAAAAGGTAAATAGTATCTGATGCATTTACGTGACTCGTGCACGTATATTAATAGGCAAAGAGATGCATACATTTCCAAAAGCACTGGGACATTCCCTAAGCCCAAATGCAGAGCTGTTTCTATTCCTTGCAAACATAGATGCATGCTGTCTGTGCACAGTAATGATTTGCACAAACAAGCATTTCACACAACCAAGAGTCGAGGACAATGAGCTCCCCTGACACCTGTTCTCTCGAGTCAGCTGTACCGAAGAACTCCCAGGAGAGCCGTGAAATGGGCTTGGAGGGTCTAAGGCCTTGTTATCTTCTCTGGGAGGAAGATTGTAATTGCTCCCACTGGGCTCTAGAGGGCACCCTTAAGGATTCTGAAGCATGCAAGTTCTGCATCTCTGAGGCCAAATCTATAAGTAAGATTGAAGAAGACATTTTAAGTATTCTATGTCTTTGTGGAAGGTTCGTACCACCCAGGAGACCTTTGGGGAGGTATTTGGAAGTGATAATTTGCTACGTGGTCACTGGTTGTAATACAATATATATTATAATTCAAGGGAAGAGCAGTGCGAGGTTTATTTTAACTTAAGGAGAACGTTACAAATTAGTGCAAGTCAGGACGTATATAAGTGGGATGAGACCAAAGCAAAACTGTTTCTCAGCTGTGCATGAACGTGGGAATCACGCAACACGCTACTAGGAAAACAATGGATCGTACTGTATGTTTTCTTGGCATTCATGTGAGGAAGACAATGGCCTTAGAGTCAGAGTTCTACCAATGGCCATCAGAGTTTAAAGGTGAGTTGGGAAATTGGAAGAGGAAATGCCCTATGTCTCAATACAACAGAAGATTTACACTAAAAAGGGCAAAATGTATTTTGCACCATTTGGCTGCACCAGTCTTCCAGAAATCAATGAACAATGAAATATGCAATGAATGCAACATTTAAGGCCTTTCTTTTTCAAGCAAACATACTGGAGGCAAAGATTGACTTATACAGACACCTGCGCTGTTTGAATCTGTAATGAATAAAACAAACTTAAAACAGTTCTATAATATAATACAAATGAAGTGTGGTCGTTTTGATTGACCTCAATACTGTTTCTCAATCCTTTCATCTGCTCCATTTGAAGTAATGGTTGCGGTTTGTCTGTAGTGCTGCTGGAGTAATTTGTATTAAGACAGATTTTTTGGTTGTGAACATTTCATAGTCTTTTTTGCTTACATGTGGATAGTTTTATTGGGGACATCTTTTAATTACCATCTCATATATAAGGAAACACAGTCAAACAAATTTAGGCATGGTGAGTCAGTAGGCAAAATTGGTGAGTCAGAATGTCTTCAACAGTGGAAATAACTCAGTGATTAAGAACATGCAGACATATGCACACGTAATAAACTACTGATATTGAATTAATCCAAGATAATTAAAAAACGCAAGCATCCACAAACCGAATGAGTCATAACAATGTAATTCTAAAAATGACCCACAAAACAGAGTTCCAATTGATTCCTGATATAATCATTGTGAAGGGTTCTTTATCCCGGGTTGAAGGGATATTGGATTAAGGCGACAGACGCGTGCTCAAGGGTTAATGAATTTAATTCGGTCTGGGGTCTAGGATGAATTCATCATCTTCACACAATGACAGGGTTGATTTAGTCTTTCAACGAAAGTAATAAAGTCCCCCTTTTGTTTTTATTCTCTCTTTTAGGGTTCTGATAAGGTTCATGGTGATGTCTGGTCCGGCTTAAGAAAGTTTCTGTCTTCCCATATGTCAGCGGGCCAGGCTCCCAAAAATAAAGAAGAAAAGAACACAGGTAAGTGGAAATTAAATAACTATATAGGGTTATTTAGGTTTAGTAGGTTGGTGAGGGTAGGTGGGAGTGCAGGGGTGAGGGGTTTACTTTTGTCGTGCCTTTCTCCCTATCGCAGCACGTTGTGGAATTCCCCTTTTTATTTGATAACAGCTATTTAGGTTTGGGGTTCGGTGATGTTAGAGGATATATTGGCCCATATTTATACTTTTTGACGCTAAACTGCGCTAACGCAGTTTAGCGTCAAAAAATTTAGCGCCGTCTAACGCCATTCTGAAGCGCCATGCGGGCGCCGTATTTATGGAATGGCGTTAGCCGGCGCTAGCAGACCGGCGCTGCCTGGTGTGCGTGGAAAAAAACCACGTAGACCAGGCAGCGCCGGCGTAGGGGGAAAATGGCGTTAGGGCGTCTTAAAATGGGGCAAGTCAGGTTGAGGCAGAAAAATCGCCTCAACCCGATTTGCGCCATTTGTTTCGACGCCCAGACGCCATTTAAATGACTCCTGTCTTAGTAAAGACAGGAGTCATGCCCCCTTGCCCAATGGCCATGCCCAGGGGACTTATGTCCCCTGGGCATGGTCATTGGGCATAGTGGCATGTAGGGGGGCACAAATAAGGCCCCCCTATGCCACAAAAAAAAATTAAAAAATATAAAAAATTATACTTACCTGAACTTACCTGAATGTCCCTGGGGTGGGTCCCTCCATCCTTGGGTGTCCTCCTGGGGTGGGCAGGGGTAGCAGGGGGGGTCCCTGGGGGCAGGGGAGGGCACCTGTGGGCTCATTTTGAGCCCACAGGCCCCTTAACGCCTACCCTGACCCAGGCGTTAAATAGTGGCGCAAATGCGGGGTTTTTTGACCCGCCAACTCCCGGGTGTGATTTTTGCCCGGGAGTATAAATACGACGCATTTGCGTTGCCGTCATTTTTTTAGACGGGAACGCCTTCCTTGCATCTCATTAACGCAAGGAAGGCGTTCACGCAAAAAAATGACGCTATTTGCCCATACTTTGGCGCTAGACGCGTCTAACGCCAAAGTATAAATATGGCGTTCGTTTTGCGCCGATTTTGCGTCGAAAAAAACGACGCTAATTCGGCGCAAACGGAGTATAAATACGGGCCATTGTTTCTCCTTTTACACTGTTTCCCCTCTTACACTGTTTCCCCTCCCTTATACTGTTTCCCCTCCCTTATAGGATCTCAGTCCCTTTTCCTTATTTCCCCAAAGTCCTGAGAACCACCTGGCACCCCACTCCCATTTGCGGTGTGATCGTACCTCTGAAGGCCACGCCTCTCCAGGGACGCGGCCGGCTTCCTGGTAGTCTCCCGACTTTACTGGGTCAGGGGCGGGAGGCTCCCTAAGTATCTCTCTTCGTCCACGTCGCTCGTCCGTCTGGTGGGGGCGCGCTTCGGTCTGGTGGGCGTTTTCCCGTTCGTCTTCCTCCTGTGAAGCTTTCCAAGTGTTTCTCTCCCTCGCGTCTCTCCTCGCGTCTCTCCTCGTGTCTCTCCTCGCGTCTCTCCTCGCGTCTCTGGCGGCGTCCTCCTTTTCAATTTCCTCTCTGGCGTACATGACGTTCGACGTCATGACATCCAGAGCTCCTCGGGTGCCCCCGGGGTATTCCTCGTCAGTTTCCGCATCTTCTTGCAAACCGGCGTCGGGAGACGTCCGGTTACAATCATCTTTTCAAAATTTGAAACTACGCGAAAGAAAATCATAAAACAAATGCAGAGGATATAAAATAATGTTACAAAACATTAGTTGAAACTAGCTTTGTTCATCCTGCTATAGAGACAATCAAACAAAAGGAGACGTTTACGAACAAATTACTGTTTCATCCAAAATATAGACTAAAGGGCAGTTCTGATGTTTTAAACTTGGGAAATATCCTCAAATTGTTATTAGTCCACAAAGAACTATGACACCCGACATCAGATCACATATGTGGCTCACAAATAAACCAATTGATTTTGAAATTTAGGGGCATATTTGTATTTTTTGGTGCAAAACTGCACTAACGCAGTTTTGCACCAAAAAGTTTAGCACTGGAAGGGTGCAAGCCGGTGCAAAGGGTAGGCTAGCGTAAAAAAATGTTAGCTGGGTGGGGTTGGCGACATGGGAGAAGGGGGTTTTGCACCAAAAAAAGCCATTAGGCAGGTTAGAGTGAAAAACAAATTACTCTAACCAGCCTAGCGTCATGTTCTGATGTTCTGATGCAAAACCATCCATACCACATGACTCCTGTCTTAGAAAAGACAGGAGTCATGCCCACCACCCCAATGGCCAGCACACGGGACCAGGGCCCCCTGGGCATCACCATTGCACCCAATGGCATGTAGAGGGGCCCATTTCAGTGCCCCCAATGGCATGTAAGAAAAAAAAGAAAGAAAATACTTACCTGTACTTATCTATAGTTACCTGGGATGGGGTCCCCCCAACCTCCGCTGTCCCTCTGGTGTGGGTGGGGGTGTCCCTGGGGCTTGGAGAGGGAACCTGTGGGCTTATTCCATGGTGTTCCACCATGGAAATAGGCCCAAAGGTCCCCTAACGCCTGCCATGACCCAGACGTTAAATAATAGTGCAAAGCAAGCTTTGCATCATTATTTGACCCCTCCTCCCCCGTGCCTGATATTTGCATGGGGGGATGAATATGGCACTAAGGTCATAGAGTAATTTTTTGCACGGCAACACCTACCTTGCATCTCATTAATGCAAGGTAGGTTTCCACATCCAAAAAATGACTAACTCCATAAATTTGGCATTAGACGGGTCTAGTCCCCAACAAGGAATAAGAACATAAACTTGTAAGGGAAAACATGGTTTCAAAAATGTAATCCTGGAGTCAGTCCGCTGGTAGCTATGGGACAGGACAGCCAGGCTTACATTAAGAACATGTGTAATGCATTTGGCTGTAAAAAAAACAGATAGTCAACAAAATGCAATGATAAGCCCACAGTGTTTAAAAAGTAGACAAAGCTTTATTGAGTTACATTACACCAAATTAACAAAAATCCAAAAAAGAGGATATGAAGGTTTCAATATTTAATTCAAAAAGTGGCAAGAAAAATAAAGGACCAATTAGTAGCCACTAGTCACTATAGAATGGGATCTTGGTGTGTTTTTAGAAGAACCACAATGAAGCGCAAGTCTGTGATACCTTGTAGTTCATCCCTGTGAAAGATTGTACCTTCTTATTGAATTGTAAGTCTATATACTCCAACAGGGAAAGCGTGGAGGTTGTATCTGAAAATTAATAAGTCACTTTCTCACATCAACGTTGAAGCAAACAAAGTTTTCTGTAACCAATTTACTTAAGGACTTGTATGAATAGGCCTCACAACTCAACTTGGTCCCTTTGAATCAAACTGACTTTGGGCCCCACAAATCAGCACAGAAATAACCTTTTAGCACTTCCAGTACTAATAGAATGTTCACTTATATCCCAGACTAAATTATACACTTTTTATGGTCCATACAGCAGATTTCGATAACAATTTGAAACAAATTCTATAATCCAAAATAAAGCGAATAGGGTATGTTATCTAATTTGCTATGGGCCATTTATTGATGTATTTGAAAACCTTGGTGAGTGTCAAGCTAGGTGTAAGAAATTGGGCTTCTTTTTGTGGTTAGTTAAACTCTTCTCAAGCAGGAACCAAAGTTCTTGTCAGGATGAAGTCTTAAGCAAACCTCAAATTAATCTGTGCTCAACTGTTTGGTAGTGTGGCACAGAACAGTCTAAACCTAAAGGCAATATGGGAAATATTTGTGCAACACTTCAAACAGTAACACAGTGAAAACACACAACAAAAGTGAGATTAGGAAAAATAGAGTTAATTTTAATATGTAAAACAAGACCAAAAACAACAAAAATTCAATTAGTAGAACCAGAGATATATACGTTAAAACAGTGCCAATAAGCCAAAGCCCCACTCACAGCTATCTGGTCACGTGAGGCATGGAGAAAGTCACAAGTTCAGACCAACTGCGATAGAGCACGGCATGGAGACAGGTACCAGGTTAGTCTTGGTGAAAAGTTACCTTTTCAGTTCAGCACAAAACATCCCGTTCATGGTGGAGGGGATCACATGGAGCAGGGAAGTGTCACAGATGTGCGTCACCCTCCATGTAGCGCAAAGAGCAGGCCTGGCATCATGGACAGGCTTCACTGTACCATGAAGATCCTGTTGTCATCACAAAACGTCAGACCGGAGATTTGCTGGGGCATGCCCTGCAAGCTGCTGATGATGTGGCGCAAAAGGTCAGGCTGAGGGAACTTTGCATTGACAGCCTGTGTGAGTGACAAAGGTTTGGCACCAACGGGCCTGCTCATAGTTGGAAAGAGCTCAAAAACACAAATTCAGCCTCCCTAAGGCCACACCACAGGTCAAGGACCTGAGGGGCACCACTTGGAGATCAAGAGCTTTCTTCAGCTGGATTTAGGTGTTGGTTCAGGTGGTGGTGAGCCTGTTTTGTCCCTGTGGCTCTGAACAGGAGGCCAGCAGACTAGTCCTTAGAGTAACTCCAAGAGTTCTGGGTTCAGGTGCAGGTCCAATCCTCCTGATTCAGGAAGGAGGGCAGCAGGTCACCAGGGCAGCAATCCAGCAGAGTGGCAGTCTTTTCAGCAACGCAGCTGTCCTTCCTGGCAGAGTCTCCACAGGTTCAGACGAGTTGGTGTCTGGGGTAAAATATTTATAACATGTGCCTCCTTTGAAATGAGATAAGCTTCTAGAAGTTTCTCTTTCAAGTGCATAGGTTTCCTGCCTTCCTTGGCTCTAACTGCAGGGGGTAAGCAACCCTTTGTGTGGATGCAGGATGCAGTCTAATCAAGTGTAGGGTTGTGCCCTCCAATCCTGCCAGTGACGGCCTATCCCGGCACACCTAAGCTGTCTTTTGTGTGTGGCTGTCAAGAAGGAATGCACAAAGCCCAAATGTTAGCTTCAACCAGTCATGTGATGCAGAGACAGGTTTCAGGCACTAAATGGTTAAGGGAGGAAAATGCCAAAGTTCTAAAAGTGGCACTCTCAAAATTTTAATTTAAAATTCAACTTTACCATAAGAGAGGATTGTTCATTATGATTCCAAATACACCAAATGTGAACCGGTTACCTGTTCCCAATACGAAGTTGGAGCATATTCAGTGTAATGAGGTAACTCTCATGTTATGCTATGGGAGAAGTATGCCTTGCAGTAGTGAAAAACAAATGTAAGAATTTTTCACCACAACGACATGTAAAACCCCAAAATACATGCCTTTCTTTTTAAATACATTGCACCCTGCTCCTTGGGATGACTAAGGCCTACTCTATGGATGACATATGTATTAAAGAGGAAGGGTTGGGCCTTGCAAAAGGTTTATTTTGCCAGGTCAAAATGGCACTTTAAAACTGCACACAGGCTGCAAGGAGAGGCCTGCAATATATCTATAGGGCTGCTTAAGTAGGTTGCACAATGAGTGCTGCAGACCCACTATTAGAATTTCATTTACAGGCCCTGTGGGCATGGAATACCATGTTACAAGGGACATATAAGTAAATTAACTATGGCAACTGGGTATAAGCCAATGTTACCATGTTGTAAGGAGTGAGCAAGAGCATTTTAGCACTGGTTAGCAGTGTGCAGAGCCTTAAAAGCCCACAGAAACGGTTTCAGAAAACAGGAGAGTGAAATCAAAAAGTTTGGGGATAACCCTACAGAAAGGGGCAATTCCAACGTAGGTGAATGGCAATTTGTCTTTTTCTTGATCTACACTACACTACAGAAGAGAAAATTTTAAACAAGCATGCATTTTGACGCCCGTTTTTCAACCTTTTAAACCTATCATTTGACAGTTCGACCTTGCACCACCTCAGCATTGACATGTACCAAATTACATCACCACATGTAATGCGAAGACATAGTATCATTGAGTAAAACTTCAGTTAGTCTTTAGAGGCTGATATCCCCTCTATATGGTCATACCAGGGTGGTGAAAGTGTGGAATAGCGGCTGGGGGTGCTGACTTTATACTTAGGAATCGAGGTTTGAAGCCTGACCTCAGTGCTTGGTTAAACAACGTGTTATTTGGGTGAATACCTTAATCCCCCTGTGCCTAAAAATTTGGAATTTAATGTGGGACATGTGTGTGCATATTTTCACACACACAACGGCACCTTGAGACCACATGGGTGATTAGCCGTGCAATAGAAGTACTGATTGATTGATTGACACAAGAGGTACACAATCATGTAGATCATATCCCATCCCCTTGCAATATACAGCTATTTGTACTTCCTAGTTAGATTTGTGCTATAAATATGCCAATAAATAAAAAAACAATGCAATGGAGATTTAACACTGAAAAGAAAACAAAAAAGAGGCATCATGACGTATTTGACACTTCTCCTTAATAAAAATTGGAGCACAATCCTTGGGATTTGCTTATAAAACACTGCTGAGAAAATTACATGGTACCTTTGTTGAGCGGATCCTAGAGGTAATAGACCACAAACTATTTTTTTGTTGTTGCAGTTTTATATAGCGTGGACACGACCGAAAGGTACAGGAGAAATTTACCTGCGCTCCAGTTACATTTCACAAGTATGCATTTATGTTTTTTGTAGGATAAGGGAGATTAAGTGATCTGCCCAGAAAGATTCACAAGTTGTTGAGCCGACGATGAGACTGGAAGAGGTTCCCAAGTTCCAAAGTCGGCAGCTCTGGCCATTAGGCAACATCCTCCCTGCATTGACATACAGCACCGAAATCTTTCAAGGGAAAGATTCAAATTTGTTTGATACATCATCGACTAATATCTTTAGAGAGTTATTTAGCCTTCACACAAACACATCTATATCTTAGATTGGTAAGACAACAGGTCGCCAGCCAAGCATTATTTCTTTAAATGTGTAATACATTATAGGCATCTTCGAGGCAAACTTTAAACAATCTTATTTGGTTGGAAATTAGGAGCTCAAGAAGCAATAATGCTTTGCAAAAATATCTACATCAACGTCTGGAAACATTACACTTGAAATATCCGTGGGAAGCACTGACAAGCCAAAATATGTTTTAAAAAACTGTAAAACAAATAGTAAAACAAAATATTTGTATGTTCTGGATAAATAGCATCTATGTAACTAAGTCCATGCTTAGATGATAATTAAGTCTTACAACTCCTATCAATGGCTAGCTTTCTTTGAAAAACTGTTCCCTTCCCACCTTAAAATCAAGCTCATTAATTATAAAAAGGGCAGGTTTCCCACTGAAGATTTGACACGTCATGGTGAGGGCCTGCAATAGTCTGGAATGCAGGCTGTGTAGCTAAAAATGTGAAAGTACATTGCACATTTTAGGTACCTTTCAACTCACGAAGGCACCTAAAATACTTCTTCTTGCTCCTCTGCATTATCTGAAAGCCAGACATAATGTATGCAAGGTGGGGCGTTATGGCATTAGGAGGACCAGAAAAATGGCACAATGGAATCTAAGAGATTCCACTGCGCCATTTTGTGCTTCATTTTCAACGCCTGCCTAAGGCAGGTGTTAAAATGATGCTCCCATTGTTTTCAATGGGCCTCCTTTCACTTTGCAGGATTAGCGTCAACATTTTTGGCACTAATCCTGCAAAGAGCCAAACTAGCGTCAAGCTTTTTGACGCTAGTTCCGTAACGTACCCAATGGTGAGCCATAGCTTAAATACGGCGCACACATGGTGGTGTTGGGTGGTGCAAGAAAAGTGGCGCATCATGACATGATGCACCACGTTTCAAAATTCTGGCCCTTAGTTTGCAAAAGTCATGGAACAAGTCAGCCAGAAGCTGCCAGCAAAGGATTGGCTACAAGTCTAAGCATTCAGGACTCTGATCAAACTAAAAATGGCACCAAATTCTGCATGTTATTCCTTACAAATCTCAGAAGAGGTGCTGTTTATTACACCTCATAAATCTGAGACCCTAAGGAGTCTGCCTTTATTGGCTGTGAGAAATAGAACCTACTCCCCTGACCAACCAAGAATCAGGGCCAAAATGTGGCATTTACTTCTTATTCGTATCCTTATACCATGCTGCAATCTCAAGTCAGATACTATTTCAGTGGTATCACAAATATTGTCAGAATATCCTTGATATCAGTGTGCAGAGTATCCACAGTTTTCACAATACCTTGTGGGCATCAACGATGGAGAGCTAAAGCACTAACGCATTGGATTCATCAATTCAGCGAACATGTGCTAGTTTACGCTGTAAGCTAACCTTCCATGGCCTTGATTTGCAATGTCAGAAAACGATTGTAATATAGCATGTCTGTCCTTTCTGCTAACACATCAGCATTTCATCCTATTTGTTGATATGTGTAAAGCAGGGCTGAAGGAGCAGCAGTAGGTGGGTGTTTTCACTATTTTACTATCCCTCTAATGATAAATGACAATTTGGGAATTCCAGATAAGTGGGTATTTCACACCCTTTTTTACTTCATAAGGGTTAACTATAATAACATTTTCTTGGGTCTAGTTAGGATATTTCACAAAACGCCTTCTCGCAGGCTTTTCTCTTATTAATGCTCTATCAAGTGTCCAAGAGCTACATGCAATAATAACAGCCTATTTCCAGTACTGAATACCCATATCAAATAGTCTCAAAAAGAAGCAGATGCTGCAGTAAAGGGGTTTCTATCCTGGGTAGCTGGGTAGCTTAAAAATCTCTTACACCTAGCTCCTGTGGAGAACAAGAAGGGACATCAAAACAGTCCAAGATCTCAGCACATCTCTGAACTCCCAGTTTACCATATGTCTCTCCATCTTCCCTTTCTCATAGTTTCCATTTCACTTCCCTGTTTAGAACAAGAATGACATACTGGAGCTTAGTAGATGATCCCATTGGGTCTCTTGAGGCCTGGGGAGAGATCCTTATAAACCTGGACATGCCACTCTGTCCCCTCCCTTTTCACTAGAGAATGGCTGTGATTTGTAGAAAGTCTGTTCAACCCTGCCCTTAATCTGAGCCAATAGGTCAACCCCATTAGTTTAAAACTCTTGGGCCAGACCTTCTTTGAAGTTGAAATAAAATGTGTTCAGAAAGAAATACAGATACCCAGTCACTGTGCAGGCCAAATCCATATCTGATTTGAGTGAGCTCACTTCTTGCTCTTCCCGGTTCCTTTCCTGTAGAAAACATAAAGGCAACACAATGCATGTGTGTGTCTAGGTTTGCAGCAGACCTATATTTTCTGTCATTACATGAGTTCTCTCGTACAGATACAGACTACCAGCCAGCAGCAGCCCCTTCATACGGGCTAGGGGCCAGGCCCCTAACCTTCTTCCTGATGTGAAGTGTCTGTCAGGCAGAACAAAGGTCAGACTGACAGATACTCTTCTAGTTCAGGTCAGGCAGCCAGGAGCTGGACATGCGCAAATTCTCAGAGGCCTGGGTGCCAGAGCTGAACTTTGCTGGACAGAAAATGTCAAAGCTCCTGTGGGCGTGACCTCATCAGCCTGACAAAGGTGCCTCGAGGCCCTTCCCCTCATGACGAGGGGGAGTATCACCAACTGCTTTGGACCTTGGCGTTTCAGTTTTAAGCTCTTAAGTGTCAATCACTGACACCTAGTCACAGAGAGGGGTGGGGTCAGCCTTTTGCTGACCCTATCCCACTCTGTGATTGGGACTGCCACCTTTCCTCATTGACTGACATTAGGACAGCCAATGAGGGAAGGCAGCAGTCCCAACCCTCCTGGGACCTCTGAGGCTTCCCTGTCGGAGCTGCTGCTCTTGAGGTAAGTTTTTTTTCTTATGTTTGGGGCGTGCATGTATGAATGTATGTGGTATTTGTTAGTGAGCGTTCTGAATGGGTGTGTGAGTGCGTGTGAATGAGTGAGTGTGAGTGAGGTGATGGTGTGCATGTGTAACCTCCCAAGCTCCGGCCCCCTCCCTCCTAATGGTACAGGCTGCCAGCTCATCCTGAATGGGTCACCTTAACATCCATGGATGTCACCAAAAGCATATGGTCGGCAACTCAACCTGTTATGATGTTTGATCTGATGCATGTAAGGGTTGAAAACAGAGTATTGTGTAGCACCTGTCCATAACTCACAGAATGTGCCTGCAACAGAAGACAACCTGTGGGAGAAGACAGTTTTAGGATCATTTACTTTACTTTGCAGAATGTTAATTTTGTACGAGAAATAGTTCTAATTTCTGCAGCTAAAATGTCCTGAAAAAAGGGAGTTGCCAAAAGCTTTCTTATTCATGTGTTTGTATTAAATGTTTCAAATATTCAACTGTTTTTACAATATTTGTCCCATTTTTAAATCTGATTTATAATGCTGCTTATTTTAAAATATGTTTTAATTAATTACTTTTCAATATAAACATTAATAACTAAAAGAGAGAAGCAGTCAATATTTTTAATCATGTTCTATCATTTCCCTATAGTTAACTCATTATAATATGATTTTTTTGCCAATGCACATCAATGCACACTGATGCAGCTACTGGCAAAAAGAAGTAGGAGAAGTAAATATAAAAAACAGAAAATGCCCAAGCAGCAGGTTATTATGTGAGTCACACTGCAAATACCAGCACAAATCTTTTCTTTTCAAATACCAGAACAGTCAAAAAATAGTTTCCTGTAAAAATGTACTCTGTTGCATTTAAGTGAAGGATTAATAAAACCTTCTATCTCTAGCAAAATGTTAACATTTTAAATCAAGGTGGTATTAAGTGAGAGAGAGTGAATGGATATTCTGAGGAAAAGGGATGCTAAGGGCCTGATTATGACCTTGGCGGAGGGGATTACTTTGTTCCAAATGTGATGGATATCCCGCCCGCCCTACGACAAGTTGCATTATATCCTATGGAACTTGTAATACAGTGGACGGCATATCCGTCATGTTTGGGACAGAGTGATCCCCTCCTCCACATTCGTAATCAGGCCCTGAATATGGGTAGGAATCTCACTCATTAAATATATGTTGCTCTTTAAAATATACATTATGCCATAAATTGCTGAAAGCCATCAATACCCCTCACATTTTTTTGAAACACCTGGGCCCATATTTATACTTTTTTAGCGCCGCATTTGCGTCGCGTTTTGATGCAAAAACGGCGCAAGCTTACAAAATACAATTGTATTTTGCAAGTTTGCGCCGCTTTTGCGTCCAAAAATGATGCAACTGTGGCGCTAAAAAAGTATAAATATGGGCCCTGGTTTCATATCTGAATTTTATGGCAAGGCACAGGGACTAATCATCCTTTATTGCTACCACACACAGCCCTAACAAGGATAGAACTCTACTAAGGTAAACATTTCAACACACTAGAGCACTTATAAAACCACAGAACTCACAGCCCTCTCCCTTCTTTTGTTGCTGCTCGTGCACAGATTAGTTCAACGCCTAATGTTTATGTGTTGTTTCTTTTTAACATGGTAGTTGTTGGGGTTTCCAATTCACATTTTAATTAGCATGAGAGTTTTTGGTATGCAGCATGATGAGAGGTTTGTCTTCCTTTGTTGTATCTAAGACTCAGCTGCACAAAACTCACTGTGGTTGTCCTCTTCCCTGGTCCTTCTTTCTGTAGTCCTTTGGAATGTTCCTTATGGTCACCCTTTAGAAAGTTGGTGTGAGGCAGTTAGAGAAAAGACAATTTACCTTATGAGGAGATACTGTAAAAACTAAACGTACCTGAGTGTTCTTCCTTGAAGTATCGAAAACGTTTCACGGTGAGGAGGATGGGTTCCTGTGCAGAGGGCAGCTCTATGTCTTCAGATCTGTTATAATGCACCTCACCTCAGGTTTACTGCAACCTGGTGAGCAACTACATCCTTGATCTTTGTTTACATCTCCTGTTCGCCACTCGGCCTCAGCCAGGCTCAGGAAAAGAGAGGATGGATGTACTGTGATCACTGTGATTGGCCCAATATGATGTGCTGTTGTGGTTGAGCCTGTGACAAGCAGTACTGGCACAGTGTCTCTTTGGCTGAATTTAATGTATACTGCCATTGCTGCTATTTCTCAATGATGCCTCTTCTCCTTTGCAGTGAATGGGAGAAAAAGTAGTGCACCTCACTGCAAGGAGGGATGATCAGCCTTTGAATCCACTGCAGCCATCCCTAGAGGAGATTTTCAGCTGATCTACATGGTGCCCATGTGGTAGCCACTAGGTAGTTATAGTTAGTATCTAGTTTCTATAGAAAAAAACATTTTTTGTTTTGCTAATAACAAAGTGCCATTTGATGAATGTTCATGAAATTTTCAAAACGTATACTTTGGTAAGTTCAGCTTCTGTCTTGAAAGTTTCAGGGTGATCTGTCAAGCAGCGTCCGAGAAAAAGGGGGTTCCCAAAATGCGTTTTCCCCATTCATTTTTCAATAGGACCTATAGAAATGCCTACAGCCTGAATGACTGAATGGACTTACTCCAAATTTGACACAAAGGTGGATTCTGTTGGACAGATCACACTTTTTGTGATTTGGTGTAAATCTGTTCAGTATTTTCGGTGTAATTTAAGGCCATGGGCGGTTCCTCCATTTGGGCAGAGGAGCGTCCCCCCCCCGCCCAGCAGGAGCTGCAAACCTTTAAAAATAAAAGGATAATAAACGATGTTTATTATCCTTTTATTTCGAATGGGGTGATTTGCAGTGAGGGGAGAGCACAGAGCACTCCCCTCAGTGCGCATGTAAGTTTGGCTGACCATCTTGGCACATCAAAAACACACATAAGCAGAAGGGCTCTCTCCAACCTGGCACTGTGTTGCCGAGTTGGAGAGAGCCTGCACAGGGTCCCAGTCTGCGCTGGAGCGCCCAGCTGGGGCACTCCAGCCAATCATAATGCTGCCTTGAGCAGCGGCATGATTGGGGCACGGCAGGCTGGGAGCCTGTGCTGCAGAGCAGCGGAGAGTGGCGCCAACGTTCAGATAAGTTTGTTTTTTTGTATTGTTTATTTTTGTTTTATTCCCCCCACCCTGCCACTTTTTCAAGTCACCAGCCACAACTGTTTAAGGCCAAAAATATAGATATATAGGAATGCGGCTCCTCCGCAGATCCACGCGAGTCGATCCGGGGATCCACGTGCCATTAGAAGAATCTGAATGGCTGGCCGCAAACCTAGCAGAAAAGTTGCGGTGGACATTATGTTTGCTGCATTAGCTCAGGGTGAGAAATGGAGAGTGATAAAACACATAAGGGGTCTGGATACAGTTATCCTGACTTCATAGGACACATAGGGGGGTCCCTTAGGGACCCCTCTAGGGCCAAAATGACCCAATTATTTTTTTTTTCCGATTTATGGATCCGCAGATTCGCCAATCCACTTGAGGATTTGTGAAACCAGAGAAAAATTGGGAAAAAAAACACCTACTGTATACAGCCTGCTTTTGGGTGCATGCAGGAGGGTTGACCTCCAGGCCTGGCCATAGGCCGGACCTGTGGCCAAACCTGTGTGACGCTGCTTATATTCACAACTGTGCATGCAAAAATAACCATAGAAGTTCACTGAAAAAAACAAAGTTTACAGGGACGTTATAGTTAGGTTCTGAATTTACTCACACAAAACCTTAGAAATTTAGCAGTTAGAGTTACTTCAAATATCTATAAAGGAACATTTTGGGGAGAAGGTTAATGTTGTCCTAGAAAGACACAAGTTCTTCAGTAGTACACAATTAAAAATGCAGGGGTGATAATTTACATTGCTTTCCTAAAAGGAGTATCTCAGACATGTGATTTTGGACCACTGTGTGATTCATTAATTGGAGACCAGTTAGTTAGGTGTAGCAACAATTCAAAAATTCAAGAAAACCTATTAGCACATAACCAGAACCTGTCACACTGCAATTTGTGTAAAAGAAATTCAAGTGGCTATTAAAACAGTAAATTAATTATTTGTTGATAAGAAAAATGTAGGGATTAAATAAGTATCTAAGTATGAAAGGGTAGAGACACACAAACAGAAGTATGTAATGTAACAACACAAAGGGCAAAGTGAGAAACATGAATACTTTAGGGGTAGCACTTGTAATCTCTTAGCTAATAATCCTAATTGCCCTATACTGGGAGTGACTTGCAGAAAGTGTAGCAAAAAGGCATATTTTGCCAAAGCAATGCAGAGAGAATGAGAACAAGCAAATGCATTTAAATGACATGAAAGAAAATGGAAATTAGTGTTCTAAGTTAAATCAGTGGAGAACAAAAGCAATGTGATCTACTCTGCATTTAACATCTGCTTATATGATGTGTCTTTTAAGGTATTTGCCAATTGGTGTACCCTTTCACTCTGGTTCACAGTAACAACTTTAAGAAAATTCTAATTAAGCCCTCATATTGAGGAGCATGTTCTTTAGGTGAACAACTTGTTTGCAGATGAGAATATGCGCAAGGACTTCCCACAGGTATTTTGAAACAACTTAAGAGTATCTAAAACTTTTCAACACAAAATTGAATAAAAATCATACTCCATACCAGTAGTAGATAAAGTAAACTCCATGCCCCTGCTAATGCAGGAAAAAATTATTTTAAAAAGTAGTTAGATTGAGATAAAACACAATAAGTAATTGAGCAAATTGGGAGATCAGAATCATTGGCCCCCAATTTTAATTACTACTAAAGTTAGGGGGCAAAGATATTTACCTTTGTGTTGACCTCAGGGACTTTAATTTCAACATATGGGTGGATAGATGTCCATTACAAAGAATTACAATTAAAATCTCAGTGTGACTCAGGGAGATAATTGGTTTATTGTGTTAGATCTATCCTCAGCCTACCACCAGGTCAGGTGTATCAGAGATGACAACAGTTTTTGGTTCATCTAAGATTAAACATATTTTATTGAGGAACATTTTAACCAAACTCCGGAACGGCATGGCTCACAAATAAAATGGAGAAATGTATAACTGGCATGGTTCAGCTGATTACCTGGGACACATGATTTCTAGGGATGATACGAAACCTGAGTGTAATCTAGTAAATGCAGGAAACAGAGCACCTTCACATTTCACAAGGAGGGACCTACGTCAGTTGTGGGACTGGTAGAATATATGTGTCCTGCAATTTAACTTAACCACAGATCACAAACCTTTGCTATCAGCATTTTCCGCCTATGGTTTAGAAAGGACCATTTGGCCTGGAACCACCAAAGCCTCTACCCTCACCGGCACCCCACAGTGTCAGTTTCAGCAGAGGCAATTATACACACAATGTTTGGTTTAGGGGTCGTTAACCCCTGGCTGTCTTTTATTTTGACAAACAAAACATACCCGTAAGTCAATCAACATTTCAATATTATACGCAGTAACCCTTGATATTTACAGATTTATTTACATGTGTAGATGTCTAGCCGTAACAGAGATGCTAATACATCTGGTTTCCTAACACTCTCTAGAACATATTCCTGCATATCACAGTTCAGTGGCTGTAAATGAGATAATGACTGGTCCCAATGGTGTATCCTGACCCTGGATCTACCCCTCCATCCAAGTAACCCAGGGTTGGTCTGTCCTTATGGGGGACATTTCGTGCAGGGGGCCTGCCTGTTTGCAGGACACCTACCTCGGGTGCCCTCTCGACCCCTTAGTCCTCCCCCCAATGGCCAGTGCTATCTTCATGCATGTGTGGGTGGTTGGCCCTAAGGGCAAGATGCCAGCATTCGCTAGCAACCCGCCACACTCCTGGATGTCCACTTTGATTCCCCGCCAGCATCCCTTGAAGGGCCCCGTGACATGGCTATCGTGCATAAGTAAGGAAAGGTAAGCCAGATTGCCCTGCCAATTATGATCTCACGCCTCCATACTATACAACAGGTATTTAATCTAAAAGACAACACGTTAGAGGGGTTACAAATGAAAACATAAGCATGTGTAATATGAACACAATGCTGGCATCAAACATGTAAAGAGACAAAAGAGGTTAGCACAGAGCTTTATCAAAACCACAGACAAAATCCCCAAAGCCTGACAGTAATACAACCTATTGCAATAGGGGCGGTGAGTGGAACAAAATTCCTTCAGAGCGGAGTGTGGTGTGAAGTGTCTTCTTGTGGGTTGGTGAGTGGGAGGAAAAGACCTGCTCATTGCCATTGGTCCCTTTTATGGGCAGGGCCAACACACATGACACATTCGCACAACCCGGAAGAACTGAAAGTTCTTCTGGTGCCGTGCTGATGCATCCACCAACCAGGGACATCCTTGTTGTGGGGTCAGAGGCACGATGCACCACCACTCCCACTCAGGCACTCCACTCATCCTAGCATGACCCACCATATCGGTGCTGCTGAGGCCTCTAACCCCACCCCACAGTTAGCTTGCCCAACATCAGGTTAGCAGAGGCAATGATACACACAATCTTTATGTTAGGGGTTGTCCACCCCCAACCGTATTTTATGACAAACAAAAACATAACTGTAAGTCAATCAACATTTCAATATTATACGCAGTAACTCTTGATATTTACAGCTTTATTTACTTGTGTAGATGTCTAGCCCTAACAGAGGCTCCAATACATCCAGTTTCCTAACATTATCTAGAACATGTTCCTGTGTATCACAATTTAATGATTGCGAATGAGATCATGACAGACCCCGGTCCACCCCTCCATCCAAGTAACACAGGGTGGGTCTCTCTTAATGGGAGGGCTCCACCCCCACCAAGAATACCTCCCACGGGCACCCCTCCAGCCCTCAGTCCTCCTCCCAAGGGCCAATTCTAGCTTCACGGCCAGTGTGCATGTGTGGGTCATTGGCCCTAGGGGTCAGATGCCAGAGATCATCCGTTACCCCCTGCGCTCCTGGATGTCCACTTCCGTTCCCCACCAGCACCCCTTGGAGAGCCCTATGCTATGGCTGTCATGCTCAAGGAAAAGTAGGCCAAACTGCCTTACAAATAATGAACTCACGCCGCCTCAGCCCAGCATAGCTACTCAGCTATCTGCACCCTCACCAACCGAAACCCTTCTCCTATTGAGGGCGGTGCACTAACCAAGCCAACAAATTCTCCAAAAACATATCATTGCCAATCCTTGACAGGTGTACCCCATCCTGTAAAAGGAAACGCTCGCCCCTTATGTACCAGTGGGGTATGGGTACTAGTCTAAGCGGTCTGAATATCCTGCAATCTTATTGTTTATTCGCCTCTTTGCCTCATCAAGACGTTTAGAACCTTGACGGATTCACTACCTCTACACTGCAGCCGGGAGATGATAATGGACCATGCTAGCACCCGCTGAGGAAATTTCTAGGACAGCGGAATGATCCCCAAGTTTACCAATTCTAATAGAAGCCGCCAGTCAATATGAACCAAGTCATAACCACTTAAATGCAGAATGATGACGCCAGGGGGTGGGCACCCCTTCGGCAGCATTGCCTCCAGCACAGACATTAGTTGCCTTAGCTGCAATCTTCCATGACCATAGAAGGTGAGGCAGTACCCTGCCTGCTGCGCCCGGGATGCAAAACACTTCTCGAATACAGCTCCCTTGCTCGCCGCACATAGGAATGGCTGATGACCCAAACAGCTGTGAACCCATTTGCTTCTGCCGGAACCGGAGCCTCCAGGGCTTTCAACCGATCAGTCTGCTTTCTGCACATAATCCTTGCATTTGAAGAAAGAGAAGATTGGGAGAAAACAAAACAGGGTTAAGGCATGGTGCTTATAACATGTAATCTCACATAACACTTGTAACAGACAGAAGACTACCTGCCGATCCTTTGCACAGCTGCACCAGAAAGCCCCATTGCAATGGCTGCAGTTACTGCTCCAAATCTAAAGGAATGGGTACCAAACTCCAAAGAGTCAAAACCTGACACCTGCAGAGCATCCTTCAGTACTCTGGAGAACCCGTACCTGGTCAAGGGGTTGCCATCTGAGTGGATTAGTAAGGGGCCACCCACACCCTGGGGCCAACAAGTCATGAAGACCTCCGAAGAATGGACAGGGCAGCACTCATTACCGGGGGCCCTACGTAATAAGACATGGTCACCCTCACCGGCCTGATCAACCTTAGAACGAAGAATGTTAATTGCCAGGGATCAACCCCCATCCAGCCATTAAACATCTGCCAGCTGCAGCCCCTCCGTATCTGTCTTGTTCCTGTCCTCCAGCTCAGTTAGCCCGAGAACCCCGTAAGGGCAAGGGCAAATGCTGCCCTGAACAGGCTAACCTCTCCCGGGGAGCTACATATGCCCTTAAGAGACTGTAGAAGTGCGCCTAGAGTCCAGTCTACAACCCTCAAGTCACTGCTAACCCTTCAAGGCCCACCTCACTAAGAAAGACGTAGGGCCTAATTTAAGAAAAGTGGTGCTGCATCCAAAGCAGCACCACTTTTCTTGCACCCTTAGCGTCCCTCTACTGCCACCATGTGTGCTCCGTATTTAATATACGGCACACCATGGCGTGTGGTAAGGGCAATAGCGTCAACATTTTTGATGCTACTGATGTATTGTGCAGGGTTAGTGCCAAAATGTTGGTGCTACTCTTGCACAGAACATAGGGGTCCATTGTATACAACGGCATGCCCCCTTTTAACACCTGCTCTGTGCAGGCGAGGCGTTAAAAATAGGCGGCACAAATTCCACTGCACCATTTTTGCGTTCCCCCCTAACGCAGGAACGCCCCCCTCTTGCATACATTATGCTTATTGCAGGCATAATGTGGCGCAAGGGGTTACAAAGTGGAGCAATGCGTGCATTTTGCCACTTTGTAAATATGGTCCAGAAAATTTGGCCTTGTTAGGCCACATTAACGTAAAAAAGATGATGCTAATGTGGCACAAGGAGGCGCTAGGCCCTCTTAAATCAAGGCCTTAGTTCCATCAGTGTTCCCGAGCATCTGCGGGAAGAATTATATTGCTGCTATGTAGTGTCTGGCACAAGCAACCGACCAGCCTCCATCGCCAAGAGCCCCCACGAATGCCATGACCAAGTTTGGAGCAAACCAATCCCTGGCCCCCATTACCCCCAGGAATTCTGAATAAGCAGTAAAGACACCCTAGTAAGCCTGCCTGGTTCTGGGTGCCAAACTGATTGCCACTAGGTCTGGTGATCTTGGGCACCAATCCGCCTCTGATGCTCTGGAAAAAGCATAGGGAATTCTTCTGCACCTGGTTAGTGGGCCCTTAAAACCTGCATCCTAAAACAAGACAAAGCAACAGCAGCATTGTTCAACACACCAGGTATATGTTTGGCTCTAAAGAGCATATTCAGTTGCAAATAAAGGAGCACAATTTCCTTCAGACCCCTCAATATCAACTTACATTTTTCAGCTTTCTGGTTGATGCACTCCACAACTGTCATATTATCAGACCTGAACACCACTGACAATGCAAAATTGCTCAGGCCAGACAGACAATGATACAAGGATCAGTAAAAGCTGTAGAAGGCCAGTGTTAGCAACCAAACCGGGCTGCACCCATTCCCTCGGACACTGCTACATACACAATGCTGCCCCAAAAATGATTAAAAAACCCTTCACTGCCCATCGCATCTGTAAAGAGACCCAGCTCCCCGTTGGTCCTAGGCTGCCCAGGTCACACTACTGCACCATTGAAGTTATGCAGGAATGACACCAAAATTCTCATGACCTCGCTGGAGAACCTGTTTAATCTTCAGCCCTGACATGGCCTGGGCAATGGAACGGGGAGAAAAGGTTTTCCATGGAATTGATCCGCAGTCCAAAATTGAGCTGCCCAACCAAGACCTGCAGCTGGTGCAACGTAGCCTTCCTAGCTCTCTGACATGCTTGCAAGGCTTGTGAAAAAGTGTTGACCTTTCCAGCAGAAACCTCGATACCCCTGCCACAGAATTAAATTCAATGCCCAAGAACTAAATCGTGGTTGCTGGACCTACTGTCTGGACCTGCACAAGCGGGACCCCAAACTCCCCCATCAATTCCTGAACAATCTGCAAAGCCTCAGCACAGCACATAGAGCTGGGTGGACCCAGTAGGAGAAAGTCATCAAGGTAGTTAAGCACCCACCTGTGTTCCAATTTTTGCCTAAAAACTCACTCTAGAAATGAACTAAACTTCTCAAGATAGGAACAGGACAAGGTACAGCCCATAAGCATAGATTTATCAAAGTAAAAGGCTCCTTCAAATTGGAAACCTAGGAAATGGAAATCCTCCAGACAGATAGGGAGCATCCAGAAGGCAGACTCAGCATCAGACTTCGCCATCAGGCACCTGGATTGCTTGATCAAGGGAAGCAAACTTACCAAGCATAAAGCCCCGTCAATAGCTTCATTCACTGAGTGACCTTTGGGAGCCGACTGGTTATGTATCAATCTGAACTCCTCTGGTTATTTTTTAGGAACCACCCTCAGGAGGCAGTAAACAAAGCCCTCCAGTGGAAACTAGGCTGAAAGGTCCCGCAACCGGATCAAGACTCAGCTCTTTTTGAATCTTCACCCTAGCCACCAGTCCGGTTGGATCTGAGAGACTACTGATTTTACAGTACGGGAGCCAACATAATCTACTGCCGGGATCCTGAATCCTTCCTTAAAAACATCATACAAAGTCTGAGCCGCTGAATGATTAGAGTGTTGAGCCAAGGTACCATTGCCATCAACTTAACCGGGGAGGGAGCTTTGTAGAATTCACAATGGTCGATCTTGCTTTTTAGCGCCCTTCTCTCAGGACCTTTTGTAAGATTAACTCCCTGGGTGGGATTCCTAACCACAGAACAAACAATAGTGTTTGAATCTGCAAGTTCCCGGAAGTTGGGAGCAGATACGCCGGTTGAAATCCCACCAAGCCTCCTTCATCATTCCTCCTGTCGGACCTCCAGCAGACCCAGTCCCCGCCGGAAAGGGATGGTTACTGGTACCATTTGGCTGCTTCATGTAATGCAGCCATGTGACAATGTCAATGCTGATGCAAACATGCTAATTATAAACTATGAGGACATCGTACAGTGGACTGTGAAAGAAGAAAAATTAGAACTCATACATTTGAAAAACTAATATTATAGGTTAGAGTCATATCTGCTGACTGACTGACCAATTGAGAATTAGGGGGATAGACTGGAAGAGACTAATAAAAAGTAATGACAAGGGGCTAAAATCTCAGATGCGAGAGGAGAATTGATGGCGTCAGGAGACGCGGTTCGAGATTCTGTCGTTGGGCTCATACTTTTGAGAGCCTGATGCCTTGCTGATCAATTGATGACCTGAAGACAAAGACTGACTTTTTTGCTGATCCATTCTGTGGATAGGTAGCTATTACAATGTGACTGATTAACTTTGTGCCTTTTCTTCTAGGTACCAACTGCACTGTTTTATAGTTTTCCTTCTAGTTAGATGGTTTTCCAAATTCACGTTTTCTAAATTGTTTTAGCATGAAGCCCCACATGCCCATGCTAATCTGGGTTAGGTAGGCTTCCTATGGGTGACGTTTGACAGTGACAAATGACTGACGGACTGTTTTGCTGAACTCTGCTATTAATGCCGTTGTATTCATCTTTATTGGCTTATGTTGACGCATTCAAGCAAATGTTTTCCTCAGATTCTGATTGGTTTATGATATTGATGATGACTAATGAACTAAATCTGTGTGGAATTAAATAAAGTTTTACTCAACTTGATGACTTAGTATTGTAACTAATAGGGACATAAAATTTGTTAAACGCTTTACCGAGTTGTGGTTATTCATGAATTGATGGTTTTAGTTGTATTGATTTTAAATGGTATTAATTGGTGACGCTGATTATTGATGCCATTAGTCGCTACATAATTAGGATATTCCATGCGGTCCAAAAGGTTCATTGGCCTCTACGCGTCCCCTTGTAAGTTTACTTACTAAGGACCAGGCACGCCAACATCAATCTGGTCCTATCCCAGGGTGGGCCTGTTGGCTTTAATCCTCCTGAACTTCTTATTGTAGTACTTCCAAGCTGTCACACCATACTTGTCATGAGCCCCACCAATCCTGTTCTGATAACAAGCAAACTGTGCCCTTATATCATTAAAACACTCTGCTATAATGGCCTTATAGGTCATGAACCCCCTTATCCAATTCACAAGAGTCTTGGCAACTTTTTTCTTATATGTCCAATGGTCACAGTCCCAGGGTGTGAATACTCCTTACAAAGCTTAGCCTTTTCTTTCTCAGACTTATCAACCAGCAAGTCAAAATACTCCCCTTTCCAAATCTTCACTTCCACCTCCACTGACACATTCAAGCCCAGCTGCTCACGTTCAGAATGAATATCACCCAAATCCATAGGGAGTATGTAGGGCACAGTACCTGCAGTTGTCATTCCCTGAACTGGGGGAGACGTCACCATAGCTGCTGCTCCCCCAGGAGTGCTGATGCTCAACGATAGTGGGGTAGGTGTTTGGCCTGCTACCTGTGCCAGAACCCTCCAAGCCTACTGTGCCTGTTTCCTCACCGGAGCAGCGTCAGTAGCGGGAAAGGCCCCTGAACCCCCCAATGGGCCTCGGTCCTGTGGTCCATAACAGCTCTTGGCGCTACCTAGGTGATCCACTAAGTGGTCATCCTTGCCAACCTGTGCCATGGCAACCCGAAACAGGTGTGCGGACAGCATTCCCACCAAGGCAAAACAGATGCTAAGCTAGTAATCAGATCCTGCTGAGCAGACCCTCTCAAGGAGGTCACCCCTCTGTCTATACCCGCACCAGCATTGAGCACAGTGCCCCCAGCTGCTGCAGACTCAGTTACTGCTGTGGAATTACCCTGTACTGCATTCTCACCAGGATTATCCACACGGGGGCCCGGCCCCCTGGCATGACCACTACAGACAAGACCATTACTGCTGTGGTATGGGACTGCACTGTTGCCTGCACAGAGGAATCAGGAGCTGGGGTCAAACCCACCAGTGCTGCTACCAAAGGGCCAGCGTCTTGATTCCCTTGCGTCCCAGGGACACCCACTGTCTGCTCTTGCTGCCCCTCACTACACCTACCCTGCCCAACAGGTCCTCTTCAGAACCAGGGGGAATAATAATATCATGCATGCAGCCCTCAACAGGAGAAGTACCTATTCAGGGCCACCAAACAAGACTTTTAAAGACAATTGCTCACTATGAAATGAAGGCACTCCCAGGTAACCCTGTCTCCCAGTCTGGCACACACTGCGTACTTAACCCAGCTTAACAATAGAGATTCTTACAACAGCCATGTCTCTCAGGGTACAAAAGAAAGTACCTACTGCCCACCAAATCTGTTGTGCTATTCCCCAGCAGCCCAGCCTTGCAGCTTTAAACAGAAAACAAAGCAGCTGAGGCCCACTTAGCAAGCTTTTGCTCCCCCTCAATCTCTGCCCTTTCACCTGCAGCACCAGGGCTCCTGCTGGAGCCGCAACCGAGTAAACTCGGGTCAGGTGAGCTAATGCTCCAAGCCGTGTAGCTCCCAGGCAGCGCTCAACTGACTCTGTACTGTTACCCCGAAGTGCAGAGTGTGAAGCGTGCAAATCAGCGTATCTGAGGGCCTGTAATAGAGATGGGGACAGAAACAAACAACATTTCTTCAGCGTGGAGTGTGCTGTGAAGTATCGTCTTGCGGGTCTTCTAGCAGGAGGAAAAGCCCTGCTCACCGCCCGGTGACCCCTTTTATGGGAAGAGCCGATGCATGTGATACTTTTGCGTGACCCAGAAGCACTGAAAGTGTTGCAGTGCCATGCTGGTGCTTTCACCAACCAGGGACATCCTTGTTGTGGGGTTGGAGGCGCGACGTGCATCCGCCCCCACAAGGCACTCCACTAGGCCTGCTGCGACCGGCCATATATGTGACTCCCCCGAGTTGGGAGAGCCCAGTGCATTCCACGCATAGCCAAAAGGGGTTTAGGCTTGAAAGCATATAACTTTACTAAGGAATATATTAAGTTAACAGCAACCAGTCTTCAAACTGCTTTTTTCGTATTCTAGTTGACAGTAGCATACAAGAAGAGACAATACCAGAAGAGTCTGCAATGACTGAATATTGCTGACATTTTAGAGAGAGAGATAGTGGGAAGAAAGTATGAGGGAGGACACAACCATGTCCAAAGTAAAGGAGTTGATTGTGAAATGCTGGCCACATAGATGCAGTGACTTATCAGATGATGGTAAGGTTTTTTTTTGAAGTAAGGAATTAACTCACTTTAAAGGGTGATCAAGTCATGGCAGCAAATAAAATAGTACACATCTAAGGAATGAGGGAAGGCATTGTGGAACTAGCCCATGAAGGCCCCTTGGCGAAGAGCCTCACTAAAAATAAAGTCAGAGCAGCGTAATAGTTTCCTAATATAGACACTATACTGGAACAAAGTGAGATTGCTCTCAAGTGATAAAGCTAAGTCAGCACGTAAGGCCTATTATCTCTTGTTGAAGGCCAGTCGAAACCCTGGGACAAATTGGTTGGAGACATAATTGGTCCGATTAATCTACCTAATGTATTTTTTTTAGTAGATGATCACTCCCAATGGATCAGAACAAGGATGCTGATCAACATCACTACCTAAACTTTATTAGAATTCCTTAGGGACACTGTTTTGTAGGAAGAAATCCCTAGTACTAAGGAGACAATGGGGTGAAATTCACTTCTGAAGAGATGAAGGGTTTCTAAGAGGAATTGTCTATCTATTTAACACCAGCTTTATTCGGTGATAATCCATCAAAGCAAAAAGAGAAAACACATAATTCATATAAATACATATACAATAAAATCCATAAAAGAATAAGTAGCAGCAATAAAAACATCATTCATTATTAACAATAAGAACCAATAAAATCTATTGGTGCATTACCCAGAACATACCTAAATATAAATTACAGCAGTTTAAAAAAAATTAGTTTGTTTATACCATGCGGCCTCAAGTATGGATCACAGTAACAGAAGTATCACTCTTTAAAATCCTGAGAGCTGTGACAAATTGCCTAAAACCCAACATCTGACAAGCTGGGCAAATCCACTTACGACGGGGAAGGATGTATGCTGGACAGAAGAACATAAAATGTTCAACTGTTTCCAGGACAGTTTTACAACATGGGCATAATCTAGTTTCCAGCGATGGCCTCCGGCTGTTGACAAAAGCCAATAGCGGTAAGCACCCATAACGGAAACGAAGATACAAACTCTTCCCCAAAATATTGGGGATGAGATCTAAAAAAGGCTCAAATTCAGGGTACCATTTAAAACCAAGAAAAGTATTGGCCTATCATCCATGTGATAAACCAAGAAGGTAATTATTTCTGACATGAGACCAATATGCCTTTTTCAAGGACAATTTGTGGGCCTTCTGCAAATCCTGTGGGTTCTCCCAGTAATTCCCAAGGCCCAGGGTATAAAACCGTTCAAAAACATACCTGAACCATGGAATTTATGTCACATTGGGTATTTTTAAAAGATCAAAAAGAGAATCCCTATAGCTAACAAGCTGGGGAGTCGTCCAAATTCTTACCCAAAAGAGTAATGGTTTTGAAGCTATCACATCAAAGATGCGATTGAAACCAAGATCCAAAAAAATGGGTATCAAGGGGGTACTACATGGGCATGCAAGTAATGCTCTAGCAAAATTACTGTCACCCACTGCTAATTTAAAAGTCCTACAGGAGCCCCACACTTCAGCGCCATAAGTAGAAGCATTCTGTGCTTTGGCTATATAAATCTTTATGGCCGGAGAAGCCGCTTTTGTAGTTATGCTCTTGTAAAAAGCGCAGGATGGTCCCAGATCTATGTTGAAGAAGGGACACACTCTTGTTATTCTGATCTTCCCAAAGCAGTTTGTTAGAGATCCTAACACCCAGGTAGTCTATTGAATTTACTTCCCCCAAAGGAGCCCCAGCTAGAGTGACAGCACATCTCTTAGCTGAACGAGATCTAAGTACCATTAATTTGGTCTTACCAGCATTTAGTTCCAGCCCATAGTCAATGCAAGAGGTCGTAATCTTATCCACAAGGATCTGGAGACCCATTGGGGTCTTAGAAATAAGGAGAGAGTCATCTGCAGAAAGCAGTATAGGAATCTTCTGATTATTCAAGGATGGAGCATCGTTTTGGCAGGAAGACACAGCTTGTACCACCTCATTTATTTATAAGGTGAATAAGGTGGATGCCAAAACACACCCATGACGAACCCCCCGTAGAATAGCAATATGGTCTGTCAATTCACCCTGATTGCCTCACCTCACCTGAGCGTATGTGCCCTCATATAATCTTTGTAAGAGGTGGATTGTGTTTGTTGGAGTGCCAATTTTGTATAAAACATCCCATAATTTCCTTCTAGGGACCATATCAAACACAGACCGTAGGTCTACGAAGGCAACATACAATTTTTGTTTGGCAAGCGTTACATATTGTCTATCTATAACATCAGATCAGCTTTGAACTGTCTAAGAGCCAATGTTTTAGTGGAAAGAACTAAGAGAATGATAAATGATTTTAGCAAATTAGCACGTGCTTCTAAGAATCTCATTGAGAAATCACTACAAAGCATGTAATGGTCATACCACACCACACCTAACTCAATAACAATTGCTTCCTCTTTTGTATCACTCAGAGAGAGCCAACCAGGTACTAGACTGACCCCTAACTTATTAAATGGGGGGGGGACTATTTGGGTCCACAGAGATACAGTGGGCAAGGAAGCTAAAATACATCAGATTACTAGAAAAAACATGACACTAAGGCCCTCATTACAACCCTGGCGGTAAATCCCGCTTGCCGCCGTGCTGATGGGCGCCAACAAACCGTGACCGTGGCAGAAATCCGCTACAGGTATTACGACCCACATCTTGTAATCCGCCACAATACAGACACCAACGCAAGTTTGCCACACCAAATCACGACCCACACTATCACGACCCACGAATCAACACAGCGGTCATTCAACCGCGGTAAACCATTGGCGGTACACACCGCCGAGCTCAAAATACACACACACACTTACAAAACACAACCACATTGGACAATTCAAAATACACACACCTGATACACACTCCAGACCCACAACACTATAAAACACAAACCCACATTACCCACAACCCCTTACAATGACTTTTTTGGAAGAAGCAGGGATAGAGAGAATAGCAAACCCAACACCAGCATGCACAGGCACACAACACCATCACTCATACAACATCCACGCACCTCCAAGAACACACGCCAACACAACACATCACACAGCACAACAAACATCACCTCACACATCACCCACACCACATTATGGAACCTCAAAGACACCTCAGGTTTTCTGAGGAGGAGTTCAGGGTCATGGTGGAGGAAATCATCCAGGTAGAGCCACAGCTATTCGGATCACAGGTGCAGCAGACGTCCATTGCAAGGAAGATGGAGCTATGGCGGAGAATTGTCGACAGGGTCAACGCAGTGGGACAGCAGCCCCAGAACACGGGAAGACATCAGGAAGAGGTGGAACGACCTACGGGGGAAGGTGCGTTCCGTGGTATCCAGACACCAGGTAGCCATACCGAGGACTGGCAGTGGACCCCCACCTCCTCCCCCACAACTAACAACATGGGAGGAGAAAGTCTTGGTAATTATGCATCCTGAGGGCCTTGCAGGAGTAGCAGGAGGACTGGACTCTGGTAATGCAAATCTTTACTACTATATCCCCCCACCCTACCTGCATGGCATCACAAACTCCTACCCCTGCCCTCACACCCATCACCCCAACACCTCATAGATACCCCACTATCACAACCCACACATCCCTATACCAAGCCCTGCATGTAACACCAATGCATGGACACCCATTACAGACCTGCATGGACACCCATCACCAGTAGAGAGACTCACCCAGGCCACAAGATCACCCCTCACACAAGGGCCCAGGCAATAATGCTAGCACAGGAGTAGAGGGAAACTCACACATTGCACAAGATGGCACACACAGATCAATAACTATGCATTTACACCCCAACAGGACCCCTACCCAACGTCACCGGATAAGAGGTGCCAGCCATATCCAGTCCCCCCACAGAAGAGGCCCACAGTGACGAAAGCAGCTCTGCACGCCTGGATCAAGATGACCAGCCGGGCCCATCAGGGACCTCTGGACAGTCGGTTCCCCTGCCACAGTCCCAAACCACCACTGAATCTCCCCCCTCAGGAAACACCAGCGCAGCACCCACCCAGCGGGCCCATGCCACTGTCCCCAGGACACGTCAATCAGCAGTGTGTCCACCACTACAGGGACCCCAGGCAAACCCACTAACCCAAGACAATCAGGGACCTGTAGTCAGTGGCAGTGGGCAGAGGCACAGGACAACAGGGAAGCTTGGAGGACTGCTGCGCGACAGGGGGAGGACAGGCCCAGGGAACCGACTCTCCATGAGGCACTCTCCAACATCATGGGAGCATACAATCATTCCCAGGCGACCATAGGCACGGTACTGGACAAGTTTCAGGATACCCAGCGGCTGCAGGAGGAACAGTACCTGGGGATAAGGGAGGACTTGAAGTCCATTAACACCACCCTGGTCACCATTGCAGGGGTGCTGGCAGACATGGCCAACACCATGAGGGAGACAGTGGCACACCACCGGGCCCCTGACATTAGGCCAAACGGTGAACAGCCCTCCCTGCACTAGTGGGCAGGAAGTCCCACCACAGGACCAACAAGCCACCCGCACCCCACCCCCTACAGAAGGAGAACCACCCCACAAACAGTCCCTGCGATCCAGGCACAAGACAGAGAACATTGCCAAGACCCCCGCCAGGAAATACGACTCTCCTGATTGTCACCCCTCTGTCCCACTGTGTCATCCTGTCCTAATTGAACTGCCATTACCCCACTTCCTATGCCCCCTTGGGCAATGCACCTGTGATACCAATAGACTAGAATCTACCATGGAAATTCCTCCACCATCACCCCAGTCCCTTCCACATACCCCTCCACTGATTAGCACTTAAAGAAACACCCTTGAATCACAAACAAATCTGGAGTCAGTCTGTACTTTCACAAATGTGTTATTACAACCTCTCTCACAAATATCAATGGCAATGTTCATTTGCACATACCAAAGTATGACAGTTGTTGGGCAGCAGTAAACATAGCAGAAGGCAGATTGTGGTACACAGATCTGTGAAAAGGAAAACCAAAGTGAACTGTCAGGGTCCATACACAGAGGTAAAAAGGCAGATTTATTCAATGTCCTACAGTAGTCTGATATTAGAGGAGCAGTGCTAGTCTCTTACCTGTGTCTCATTGGAAGTATTGCATGATGATGTTGTTTCAGTTGTTTATATCTTCTTCTGCCTCCTCTTCTTCACTGTCCACTGGCTCCACAGCTGCCACAAGACCAACATCAGGCACTTCCTCCTGAAGAAAAGGAACCTGGCGTCGCAAAGCCAGGTTGTGCAACATACAGCATGCCACGATTATCTGGTACACCTTCTTCGGTGAGTAGTATAGGGAGCCACCTGTCAGATGGAGGCACCGGAACCTGGCCTTCAGGAGGCCAAAAGTTTGCTCAATAATCCTCCTAGTTCGCCCATGCGTCTCATTATAGCGTTCCTCTGCCCTTGTCCTGGCATTCCTCACTGGGGTCAGTAGCTATGACACGTTAGGGTAACCAGAGTCACCTGCAAATATCGAGGGCATCTGCTAGTCATACACAAACCCTTAGGGACAACCCCATACCCAGACACCTATTCAAACTGTGTGGGGACCTTGGCCTCACCTATTAGCCACTCACAGTGCCTCTGGAGTTGGCCCATCATATAAGGGATGCTGCTATTCCTCAAAATGTAAGAGTCATGCACTGAGCCAGGATACTTGGCATTCACATGGGAGATGTACTGGTCTGCCAAACACACCATCTGCACATTCATGGAATGGTAGCTTTTGCGGTTTCTGTACACCTGTTCATCCCTGCGTGGTGGGACAAATGCCACAGGTGTTCCATCAATGGCACCAATGATGTTGGAGATATGTCCCAGGGCATAGAAGTCACCTTTCACTGTGGGCAAACCCTCCACCTGGGGGAAAACGATGTAGCTGTGCATGTGTTTCAACAGGGCAGACAGCACTCTGTACAACACAGAGAACATTGGCTGAGACATCCCTGATGCCATGGCCACTGTTGTTTGAAAAGAACCACTGGCCAGGAAATGGAGCACTGACAGGACCTGCACTAGAGGGGGGATTCCTGTGGGCTGGCGGATAGCTGACATCAGGTCTGGCTTCAACTGGGCACACAGTTCATGGACTGTGGCACGATCAAGTCTGTAGGTGATAATGATGTGTCTGTCTTCCATTGTCGACAGGTCCACCAGGTGTCTATGCACCAGAGGATGACGCCATCTCATCATCTGCCCCAGCGTATATGCCCTATGGAGGAGAAGGGTGAGCAAAGTGTAGCACAAGGGTGTTTTGCACTATTGTGATTTAATCTGTTTTGGCGCTGTCTGTCTGTATTCCTGCCCAAAAGTGCTGTGACGCAGTTAGGTGCCCTGCCATGTGCCCCCCTGAAATGGTGGCTGCCTGACCTGCAAGGAGGGACAAGAGGAAATGAGGTAACTGCGCTGGCGTTGTGCAGCGTTGCGGTAGGCAGACGAAGACCGTGGCGCAATTCAGCATTGGTTATCATTGGGCCCTATGGGTTCCATGAGCCAATGACGATGTATGCAGGCGGTGACAGTATGCACCGCCGCGGACGTGACAGCCATTTTCTAACTCTTCACTCACTTGATACCTGACCTTCAACAGGAGAGGACTTACACTGCAAGTGCAGCTGTGACCTGAGTCTGGAAGCGACAATGGCTACACTGTCTGGGGAAAGGGCCCCTTCCTTCACCGCGGAGGAGTTGGACAACCTGGTGGATGGGGCCCTCCCCCAGTACACGCAACGGTCCTCCAGACAAACAGGTGAGTACACTGTGTGCATGGTGGATGTGACATTAATGTATGGAGTGGCGTGGATGGAAGATAAATGGGGGTTGGGGTGATGGCTGTGGCCTGCATGTGAGGATGGTCAAAGTATGTGTTTCAGGGCATGGTTGGGAAGTTGTGGCCAATGAGTAAGATCAACTGGACGGGGGAGTAAAAACCATTCTTACTTTACCTTTCCTGTAGGTCAGCGCCCACCAGAAGAAGAGTATTTGGCGTGCCATCGCCAAGGAAGTGCAGACCCGGGGTGTCTATCATAGGCGGAGCACCCACTGCCGCAAGAGATGGGAGGACCTGCACCGCTGGAGCAAGAAGACGGCGGAGGCCCAGCTGGGGATGGCCTCCCAATGTGGAAGGGGTGCCCATCGCACCATGACCCCCCTGATGTCCCGGATCCTGGCGGTGGCATATCCGGAGTTGGATGGGCGCATGAGGGCATCACAGCAGCCACAAGGGGGTGAGAACAGTCTCATTCAGCTGACTCTGTGGGCTTTACGAGGTGTCTGGGTGGAGGAAGTGGGCTGTGGGTTCCCCTAGGCCAAGGCGAACTTGGTAGGGTAGGTCCCTTGTTAGGCAAGCTCTGTGGCACTCCAAACCCAATAGTGGTAATGGCCATCTACAACTAGTCAGCCTCCTGTGGGTTCCAGGTGTGCAGCAAATGGATTTAGGCATAGTCCCCCATGGGCAGGTGATTTTCCTTAGAACTGTTAGTGCGTGGCCTAGTGCATAGGGCTGGTCCCTGTGTGTTGTGTCCCCCAACGCTAGTGGTGCTGCTGGTATTGACCATGTGTCTCCTCTGTCTTCCCCCCCTTTTTGTTTTGTCACCCTGTCCTTGTACACATTAGCATCATCTGGCGGAGAAGCAGTGACACCGGAGCAGGAGGGAGCTGCAACCCACATGGCCCAGGAGGGTGAATGTACGGAGTCTGAAGGCACCAGTGGGAGGGAGGGCGAGGGGAGCTCCACGACGGGGACAGGAGGGGACACCAGCAACAGCGACTTCTCCTCTGATGGGAGCTCCCTTGCGGTGGCGGGCACCTCTGTGCTACCGCAACAACAGATACAGCGGCCACCCCCCTACCAGCACTGCCCTCCCTGCAGCCCCTCAGTGTGTTTCCTGTGCCCGCTCACCCAGGAGGGTGGGCATTTCCTTCGCCCCAAGCACCTCAGGCCCTGCCCCAGTAATCCCTGCTGCCCTCAGTGAGGAGGCTATTGACCTCCTGAGATCCCTCACTGTTGGGCAATCAACCATTTTGAATGCCGTCCAGGGTGTCGAGAGGCATTTGCAACAAACAAATGCATACCCGGAGGGCATTCACTCTGGCATGGCGGCCCAACAGAGAGCATTTCAGGCTCTGGCCTCAGCACTGATGGCAGCCATTGTCCCTGTGTCCAGCCTCCCCCTCCAACTTCCACTAACCCGACCCAATCCCCTCTACCTCAGCCTACCCCAAACACACCATCAGACCAGCATGCACACACATCAACGCACAAAAGTACCTCAGGCAAACATAAGCACCACACATTCCATAGGCACTCACACAAGTACCATACCCATGCAGACACACCAACATCCACTGCCTCCACTGTGTCCCCGTCCTCCACCTCCCTCCCAGTCTCGTCTCCACTCACACCTGCATGCACTACATCCTCAGCCACTACCTCCATTACCAGCACGCCCATCACCACACACCGCACACGTGCAATCACCACCCCCACTACCATGCACACGTCCCCTGTGTCCTCTCCCAGTGTGTCTGTGAGCCCTCCTCCCAAAGTACACAAACGCAGGCACACACCCACTCAACAGCCATCCACCTCACAACAGCCTCCAGCCCATGCACCTTCACCCAAACTCAGCAGACGTACACCTCCTACAACCACTACCTCTTCCTCCACTCCCAAACCCCCTCCATCATCCCGTCCCAGTGTGTCTAAAAAACTTTTCCTAGCTGCCATTGACCTCTTCCCTACACCTCCCCCCCATCCTTCCCCTATGGCCAGGATGTCCAGATCACAGCCCAGCACCTCAGCCACCAAATCCTCATCCAGTGTGGTCCCTGCAAGTCCGGGAACAACGAAGGCGCCACCTATCACGGCTGACAGTGTGCCACCTAGTGAGGCCAAGGACCACCCTATTCCACCACCTTCCGAGGTAAAGAAGGGCCCGTATGCTGAAGAGAGAAGCCGCACCAACCACCCAGCAAGGCCTCTTCCAGGACCAAAGAGGACAGTGGCGAGGTCCCAGCAGCAACGTCCAAGGTGGGGAAGGGACACAAGGGCAAAGGGAAGCCAGCTCAGGGCATGGAGCCTCCGGGTGAGGGACTGGTGTTACTCCTTCTGCATGACAGACCAGCAACCTGTACGGTGGTGGGCACCATTGCAACAACTGCCACCTGCACGTCTGCTGCCTCTACTACAGTCACCAGCATCATCCCTAGTGGGCACCCTTCCGAGACTGCAGGAGACGGCCTGGTGTCTCCCTCCACAAGTGCAGACACCTGCACCACCGGCAGCATCTCCGCCGCAGACACCGCCACCTGCCCCACGATGTGCCCAGCCAGTGGCACTACAGGGGACATTAGCAGCATCCCCAGTGGGAAGCCGTCCGAGGCTGCTGGAGACATCCTTGACCCTGCACACACTACATGAGGCACCACAACAAGCACTGGCACTACCAGCAGTTGGCAGGCTAAGTCGCCGCAGGGTGGAGTCTGTCTCTGCCTCCATGGAGTATCATGCTACCTGTTCCCTGAAAATCTCGGGGCTGAGACACCCAGGTGAGGGAATGGGAACTGCCACACCCCAGGTACAGCATCACTCCAAAACCAGTGGAAAACAGCATCCACAACCTCTGTCCTTGGCAGGATGAAGCACTCTGGGCACCAAGCCCCCTCCAGAACCAGTGGAGAACAGCATCCACAACCTCAGTCCTTGGCAGGATGAAGCACCCTGGGCACCAAGCCCCCTCCGGAACCAGTGGAGAACAGCATCCACAACCTCAGTCCTTGGCAGGATGAAGCACTCTGGGCACAAAGCCCCCTCCAGAACCAGTGGAGAAGCCACCCACTTGACAGACTGTGGCCTTGCACTCCCCAGGACCAAGCAGTGGGCAAACCACCCACTTGAGAGACTGTGGCCTTGCACTCCCCAGGACCAGACAGTGGGCAAACCACCCACTTGAGAGACTGTGGCCTTGCACTCCCCAGGACCAGGCAGTGGGCATGGAGCCCCCTCGAGGAGAAGTGGCATTGTCCCATCATCCGGCTGAGGTGCCCCCCTCCCCTTCCCCCTGAGGTGCCTGTGTTTTTTTTCGACCTGATGCCCCCGCAGTGTTCTCTCCGTTTTGAGGCAGGTGTCATGTGTGGGCTTCGCCCATGCTTTTTGGGACCACTGGTCCACGGACATTTAATGGAACAGTATACGGACTTGTGTACTTGCTGTAAATATTTGTATATACTGATCATTTCATCACTTCTCTACATATTCATCCATGCACTTGTACAGCTGCTCACATAAAGAAGCAAAAGCCTTTTCACTATACCTTGAAGTTTTTCCATTAATACTTTATCATCCAACCACTCTTTCATCTTTGCTACCTCCATGAATTTAAAATCCCACTTCCAGGTCACCAAATGCAAGAAACAGTATATCCCAGCAGAAGTAAACTTTTTTCACAGGTCCCCTAATGACCAAACAGATCACATCTCTTCTGACAGGACTAAGCTTATCAGCAAGCTTCAACGTATGACCAAAATAAGGTCATGAACAATGTGACTAAAAGTCCTAGATTCTTCCCAGCCACCCAAAAATGACTGCCACATACGTCAGGAGTCTATGTATAGCAGCCAACAAATGCCTACAGGGTAAAAGCGACGTGAGAGTAAGGCTGTCCTCACCCCATGCACCTGGTGGTAGAGCCACACACCTCCCACCTTCCAATAGAAGAGCACACCACGCACCAGCTACCTATTTCTGCTACTTCCCTCACAGTGCTGACAAGAGAGGACCTGCATGTAGATCGAGTGCACAACCAACTCAAGCTCCTTCACTCCTAGCATGTGCAATGGAATCGCAACTCTAGAAAAAGGTTGGATCTTTCATTCTCACAATGTCTCAAGCTTTCCTGTCAGGGTAAACTCTCTTCTCTGTAACTGCCTCAGACTATCATTCTAAAGGGTAATTACAAGGAACATTCCAAAGGACTACAGAAGGAAGGGGGTGGGGTTTGAGTAACGCCAAGGTGAGTTAGATCAGTTGAGTTTTACTCATAGATACTATACTCTATTTTTCATGTAGATGGAACAGGAGAGAGTGGCTAAACTTGTCTGGAATTATTCGAGAAAAGAATCACAGATATCCTAGGTGAATACCATGGTCTATAGTAAGTGTAAATGTTCAATAAACTTCATAATCTTTATGCTAACAAAGTGGACAACTGCTTGCATTTTTTGTAAATCTCATGTTTGACTCTCCGAAATATGCCAAAAAATCACCCTATTCTGCAGGAATACAATAGGGGCTTGGATAATCTGTCAATGCTCACGGTGTGGGCATCGTCTAAGATGAATACATTCCATTTAAGATGTTTTATCTTCAAGGGTTTAGGAAAAGCATTGTATTTGTGCCCTATGGCTTTTGAATTCTTGATAAACACCCTTTGCCCCAGTTACCAACCAGCAAAATATAGGTCCTCCTTCCAACCCTGGCGGTCGGTGATAAAGCAGCGGTAATACCACCAACAGGCCGGCGGTAAAAAAATGGAATCATGACCATGGCAGAAACCGCCAACACAGGCAGCCACTTTAACATTCCGACCGCCACGGCAGTAGCAACAAACACCGCAGCGGTAACTGCCAACAGACAGGCGGAACACAATGTACCACCCACACTATTACAAGGCACCAATCCGCCAGCTTTTCTTGGGCAGTTCCCACGCCATCAAAAGCACGGCAGAAACAGTCTTGGGAACGGAAACCACTCACCTTTCGACACTCAACGAAGAATCAGGATGACATGGAGCCCGAGCTGCAGGTCCTGCCGATGCTGGTCTACCTCCTCATCTACCAGGAACATCAAAGACGTCAGCGACGACCACGGTGAGTACTGCTCCTAGTACACAGGGTGGGGGAGGAAAAAGAGAGTGAAACACAAACATAACATGCCACCCCCCACCCTCACCCACAACACCATACACACTAACACATGCAGCAACACTACATGTACACCCCGTAACCCCCTGGAAGAACGCAAGGACCGAATGAAATGATTGTAACAAGTGTAATAATCGAAAATTCAGATTCCTTCTGTGATGTCGGCACGGACAGCTCCTAAAAGACTTCTTGAGGAAAAGAGGTTTTGGACAGCCGGGGAGGCATATGAGCAAGGAAGGTATGGAAAGTTACTCACAAAAGAGAGTATACATAGGAGAAACTGTTCTCAGCCCAGAAGTAGAAAGGACATGACAGTGCCAGAGAGGACAAAAGAGATACTGAACATTAAGGATCTGGAGAGAAAAGCTATGAATGCCAAGAAAGGGGGCCACAAGGTAATGGCATGTGATGATTCCCTGAGTAATGGAAATGTGGAGCAGAGTTGGTCCTCATATATTGATTCTGACTTGGGTAGGGTCAGAATCAAAGACGTGTACAATTGATAACAGTGTAAATGCTCATGATGGTAGGAGCCCAGTGGATCCTTGTCGGGGGTTATATACTTGACCCATTGCTGATTCAGTGCCCTCTCTCACTCCTTTGGAACTGGCCGGACATGAGGATCAGTATGTGGAGCATTGAACCTTAAAGGAAATTTCTGAGGAGGTAACGACACAAATGAGGTCTGAGTGTCCCAGGATTTCTTCATTAAATAAGGTGGCCTTAACCCCTGAGCTGGACCCAAAGATGATGGTGTTCTTAAATCAGGTCATGATCCAAAAAAGGGTCTGAATAAAGGCATAAAAGGGTGCAAGGACAGGTTTCTGATTTTGATATTTCCAGGATGCATATTTAGGCAACTCTTGTTTACGTGTTGAGGAATTACACAAGTGGGTGCAGAAGGTGGTGTGCCTTTTGGATAACATCAACACCACCCTATGCATGGAAAGGCATAAGGGTCTATTAATGAAATTGGTCTCTAATCTTGCAGACCTGGCTGACAAGAAAGGGGCTCCGGTGCAGTAGCGTTTACTTTGTAAGCTCATCAGGCCCTCATCCCCCTGTTGTCCTGGCCTGGCCCACAAACTCTGCTTGATACAAGTCAGGGGAACAGTGCTGTCTGAATGGAAAAGACAGTGAATGGCTGCAGCTCACTTTTATTTTATTTAGTTGCAGCTCACTTTTATTTTATTTAGTATGGCAAAGGGATGGCATTGTGCATGTTTGAGGTCTCTATGTGCAACACCCACCTGGATCTAAAGCACAATGCAGAGAGAGAGCACAAGGCTGAGGCCCACTGCACACATTTTAGTTTAGCCCCACATGTTGGGTTACACAGTCCAAGGCTTAAGAAGGGTCTTTTCATTTTTATTTTGGTTGGAAACGGCCCTCACTGCAGGGTCACCTCCAAACTTTTTGCTCTTTGCCCTCCACTTTTTGCTGAATTAATTTTTGTTGCCTTAGGACTGTGCACTTTATCTCTGCTAACCAGTGCCAAAGTGCTTGTGCTCTCTACCTAAAACATGGTTTGATTGGTATATACCTAACTGGCATATTTAATTTACTTATAAGTCCTTAGTAAAATGTACTACATGTGCCCACAGCCTCTAAAGTAAATGTTACTAGTAGGCCTGCAGCACTGATTGTGCCACCAACTTAGGTAAGACTTTAAAACATGTCCCAGGCCTTCTATTGCAGCCTGTAGGCAATGTTATACTGTCATATTGACTTGTCATTTAAAACCCTTGCCGAGCCTTAAACTCCACCTTTATTACATATCAGTCACCCTTAAGGTAGGCACTAGTAGATCATAGGGCAAGGTGCTATGTAATTTAAAGGCAAGGCATATAATTTTACATTTTACATGTCCTGTTAGTGAAAAACTCTCCTACTCCTCTAATAGTTGAACATTGGGGATTCCGTGTTACTTTTATTAATCTGTCATTCCTAATTGAGAAGGAGTAGGTTTGTCATGTTTAGTACATATGGAATTGCATTTATACATCCTCTTTAATGGTAAAGTCAAATGTATTTTTGCAGTTTTGAAAATGCCATTTTCACAATGTTGACATTTTTCTGCTCTGAGCCCTGTGTGCTTGAGCCTGTCTCCAATAACTATCCTGGGCTTGGTGACAGCTGGACTTTGTGCATTCCTTCCAGACAGCCACACACAAAGGGAGCTTAGGTCTGACTGATCGAGATGTTGATGGTCCATCCTGGGCAGGATGGATGGGAGGAGCTAACACTTATACCTGAATAGGCAATGTCCTGCTTCGACACAAAGGGCTGCATAATTTCCCCCCCACCCCCCATTGTGAGTCTAGAGTCAGGTCAGGAGGAAAGGACCTCTGTTCACTTCAAAGACCCTTCTTTAAAGTTACCCCCTTCTTCAAAGGCACAACTGGATATAAGTATTGGATCTCTGACCCCACCAGATCAGACACATCTGTACCTATACATAACCTGTGTCAGAAGCACTGCTGTGCTCTACAAGGACTGTCATGCTGCTGAACTGCTGCTCTGGAAGAACAGCTTTTCTGCTGTGCTCCCCTACTGCCAAGTGCTCTGTGACCCTGCTGAGGGAAAGTTGGACTCAGCCTGGAACCCAGAGTAATCTCCAAGGGTTTCTGGGATTGCCTCCTGTTGCTGGAGACTAAGGGATATCAAAGTCTCATCCCTGGCTTTGTACCTGGCCCATTGGAATTGAACCCAGGTACTTGCTCTGGTTAAACAGACGCATGTCATGTCTTCTGGAAGCTGAACTGATGCATTGCCTCTGTTGAGGGAGCAGAAATTGTGCATTACTCTGAATCGGCACTTCGCCTAAAGAACTGATGCATCAGAACTGACATATCGCACATGGAAGATCAATGCATCCTCTCGACTGCTTGGAGATACCCAGCGCATCGTATATGGAACAAACGCCTTCCAGCTCTGTGCATCATCTTCAAAACCAAGGTATCACTGCTACTGTGTGAAGAAAATTGATGCATCACCTCGACTCCGGGATCAACAAGGATGCATCTCTTGGCTTCACCCCGCATCACACTGTTGCAACAAGGATCAAGATACTGTGTTTAGCAGGCCTGCCAGGCTCCTGTATCCATCCCACTGCATCGTGGTTGGCCTGAATTCTTGACTTTGCCCTGGTCCAGAATGGCTAGATAACCCCTATTGGCACCTATTGCTTCTAAGTACTACAGGTCCTTTTTATTCTTTAAAAATTAAAAAGTAATATCTCTACTTCTACTCATTGGATTTTTGTCATTCTGGTCTTGATTTATTTAAAAAATCATAATCTATTTTTCTTACCTGGTGTGGAGTCTTTTTCTGGTGTTTTCATTGTGTTACTGTGTGTTGTGTTGCACAAATACTTTACACAGTGCCTCTTAAGTTAAGCCTGCCTGCTCTGTGCCATTCTACCCGAGGGTGAACACTGGTTAATATACCCTTACTAGGACTGTGGTTCTTGCTTGGACAGAGTGCACACCTCTGCCAACCAGAAACCCAAGTTCTAACAACATTGTTGCCGAAATCCTTACTCTCAACCTGCCCCTTGCAGTGGGTCATTGGGAGAGGTAAGGACAGCAGGGCACTTTAACCCCACTATGTAACAATTTGAGAAATGGTGGGCTTACAAAATGAGTGCCATACCATAATTAGCCCCTTGACATGATTTAAAAACAGAGCATGTGCTGAGCTTCAACATGGGAAATCAGAATCTCATTATAATCCTGGCTGTTTCCCACGTCATCACCCTTGTTGTTGGATGGACTTTGGCCTCTTCTGTAGCCTGCAGTCCCAGCCTGTACCAAATACTAATCATCAAAAGGTTTCCGACCAGAAGCTTAGAAGGAATGCTGGTGATTGATGCTTTATTAGAGATGGATTTAAAAATAAAGGGCACTTTCTGAGAAGGGGTGTCTGGTTGTGGGCACTCTTGAATTTCCAGGATGCGGGCATGCGAGGTGCTAGCTATTGACACGGATCCTGGTGTCATTCCATGATGCTTATCAAATCAGGATATGTGGATAATACCTTGAGGATTATGGATTGTGAATAAGTGAAATTATAATTGGATCTGTTGCAATATAAAACTTGACCATGTTGGAATTTCTATGCCACATGTTGGACATCAATAGATTGCTCGAGATATAAAATGTCCTGATAAAGTTCACTGTTAAAACAGAACACATTGGCTGAGGCTGTGATTGTATTGATTTGTGAGAAACCAAGAACTTTTTGGAAAATAAAAATAAAGAAGATAGAAGAGAATCATTGTTCCTGGACTGATTTAACTTGAATGCACCTTTAAGTTTGAATAAGTATGTCGATCCGCTTTGCAGTAGTATCTATGAGCATCTGGTACTAGATAGAGTGTGCACAAGTGGCGTAACAAAGGCCCCCGCAGCCCCTGCAGTGTGGGGTAGGGGCCCAAGCTCCTTGGGACCCCATCAGCAGAGTACACTGTCCACAGGCGGCAGTCCCCTGACTGGGTCCAGGGGGAAGCCCCCTCCCACCCCAAGAGACTTCGCAGTGGGCGCCCCTCAAGTTAACCCCAGTGATTAATTTGCAAACAAATCTCTCCGTGCCCAAAGCCCTCCTCTTAAACACACGGCTGTTGCAATTAAATGTGCGAGCACGGAATACTGAGGCAGCGTAATTCTGAAGCCATCTCGGGCCTCTTCAATCCATTTAAAGCTACTCCCTGCCCCTTCAGCTCACTCTTGCAGCTTTCTGCTTTCTCCCATTGTGACGCTTTTCGTTTTTCTCTTCCTCAATCGGTGTTTTTTGCTCGCAGTAGATGCTTGAGGCAGAAAAATAAGCACCGGCCCTCAAAAATAAGTGTCGGTGCACCGCACCGGGAACAACAAGCACAAATTAAGCACTGGTTTACCCTTTATGAACTGGGCAGGCAGTGCGAGTTTAAAATGACCTGGCCACATCAAGAGTGTTTGTATACATTTTACTGAAAGCTAGTTTGCACTCCTTTGTCATCGTTTTCTATTTGCTGTATAAACTGCATCAGTCATACTGCTCTGCCCATGCTGCGCTTGCTCTCTTGCGTTGTCATCTTGCTGTCCTGGGGCACAGCAGTGTCTGTTCTTTGTGTGATACAGAAACATGCACTTCTACTGTCTGTGTCAACCCTGTTCTTTCTATGTTTGAGAAAGGTTGCACAACAGCTGATTAGAATGGATCCTGCTGGTGAGGGAAGCATACACTGATGTTTCCTGTGCTCCATGTGTTCGGTGATTTTTGGGTAACCTGGAATTGGTCAGATTTACTAAGTTTTAGCGCAATGCAGCACAACTTTTAGCATGGGGGAGAACTCAGTCATGAGTGGGGACAGAGATCTGGATCTTCCATGACAGGCCACCTTATGTCACTCTCAATGTTGCCGAGCTGTAAAAAAAATCAGTCGTCATCTTTGTCATGGAATACTCACTCCGACATTCCAGGATACAGGTGTTCATTTTACGTACGGTGCTTCTAAATTTCTAATGTTTTTTTAGTGTGCATGTGATTGAACAGATAACACACTCGCTATTACAATTGGTGTGTTACCATAGTTCCCATGATGTGGACAGACCTAGATCAAGATGGGTGTTATATTCTGTGAATCTACAGATACCACAGTTGCCAGAGGGAAAGTGACCAGTGATCTTGGAGAGGGAAAAAATAGTTGGCTGCGAGACGGTAGGGCTCACTCTTTGGTCTAGTGTTGACTATTAAATCCCTAAAAATGCAGCTGCGTTTAAAGGCAAAAAGTGACTTGGCAAGGGTCCCTTTCCTGTATTCGGGATCTGCCATTTCCTCTGGATCACCTTCTTAATATCATTTGAGAACGTGTTAACGCAGACAAGCCTATTGGACAGGAATCTGACATGTGTATCAAGTAGAGTGGGCCTCCCTGTGTTAGGAGCTCTCTTCATAGCTTGATCAATAGGTCTAGGGGAATAGAATATATGCAGAAGTT